>NC_034591.1:53783729-53819751 GCF_900095145.1 Mus pahari
TCTCCAACTTCAACCACTTCCAGATTGAAAGGCTCCTGAACAAGCCTGGACTGAAACATAAGCCAGTGACCAACCAGGTAAGTTCTGTTTGGTGCAGGGTCCTGCTCTGTGCCTGCATCAGCACCAGGAGTTCAATACAGTCTGCAGTCTCCTCTCTCAGGTCTGTGTTCAGGATGCTTAGGGAGGTGGAAGGTGGGTCTCTGGGTCTGGTTTGTAGCATACCTGTCTGTGGGTTGTGTTTGGCCTTTGTATTGGTCCTTTATTGTGCCTGGAGTTCCCGCTGAGCCACTCAGGAAGGCCTCTTCCCTAGTGATGGAGATGTTTTCTCTTGCAGATCGAGTGTCACCCTTACCTCACCCAGGAAAAACTGATCCAGTACTGTCACTCCAAGGGCATCGCTGTCACGGCCTACAGTCCCCTGGGCTCCCCAGACCGGCCTAGGTGAGGTTTCAGAGTATGGCTTTCTTTTATCAGTTTTGAAATGATTGTTTCATAACTGATTAATATTGGTGTAAATTTCTCATGTACCTGGAAAAAAAATGTCTCTATAGCAATATGCCTGACACATCCAAATAGGATTGCATGGGAGCGGGGAGGGCACAATATTTTATTTTAAAGACAAAACAAAATACTGAATGCCTTACCACTTAAGAATGCTTCTACTATTTAATGCTTGGGCACCCTTTACAAATTACCGAGGCTGCAGAACCTACAGATGAGGATCACAGGAAAGACACAAGCTTCCAGAAGGATCCCCTGTCCATTTTGCGGGTGGGGAAGGCTGTGGTGCTCGGCCTTGATAGTGTCATGGAAGTGAGTGTCATTTACTCACGCCAGCTATTTTTCCACCTTTAGAGCCAAGCCAGATGACCCTTCACTATTAGAGGACCCCAGAATTAAAGAGATTGCCACCAAACACAAGAAAACCTCAGCCCAGGTAAAATTACATGCCTCCCCACTTTCAACCCTGCAATCCAGTCTTTTATTTATTATATGTAAGTACACTATAGCTGTCTTCAGACATACCCGAAGAGGGCGCCCGATCTCATTACAGATGGTTGTGAGCCACCATGTGGTTGCTGGGATTTGAACTCAGGACCTTTGGAAGAGCAGTCAGTGCTCTTAAATGCCGAGCCATCTCTCCGGCCACTGTAATCCATTCTTAGTTTTGTTTTATTCTTTGTATTGCCTTCTTTTAATCCCTTGGAGAGAAAGACATGGGAAATGTAAGTCTATTTGCATCTGCAGGAAATAACGCTGCTATCAAACAAGGACCACTTCTGCTCATTAGCTCCTTGCCAAGTCTTCACTCCTGACTTAGGAAATCATGGTGTTGCTTTCAGGAGTATGGGAGATAAAAGAGTCAGAGGGAGCTGCGAAGATAATCTTTGATCTTTGTCTGTTACTTTTCTGATGCTGTGATAGGACATCATGACCAAAGCAACTTATAGAAGAAAGGCATTTTTTTTTTTTTTTTATTGTGGGGCAGGGGATAGAGCTTACAGTTACAGAGCGATAGGAGCCCATCAACATCATGTTGGGAACAATGGCGGCAGGCTGGCAGGCGTGGTGCTGGAGCAGCAGCTAAGAGCACACATCTCAAACCACAGGCAGGATACTGAGAGCACCCTGGCCATGACTTAAGTCTTGAAACCTTAAGCCCTCCCCTAGTGACGTGCCTTTTTCAACAAGGCTACCCCTCCTAAATCTTCCCAAACAGTTCCGCTGACTGGCGACCAAGTTTCTAAACGCGTGCACGTGTGGGGCCATTCTCATTTAAACCACCACAGCCCTCTTTTAGTGAACACATGCCTTCTTTACTTTTTTTGTGCACAGGTTCTGATTCGGTTCCACATCCAGAGGAATGTGGTGGTGATCCCGAAGTCTGTGACACCATCACGTATACAGGAGAACATTCAGGTAAGATGGTGACCGATCACCTGATATGGATGTGTGATGCGAAGACGCTAGGCTTTCTTCTCATCCTATTCCTGGATTATCCCCGTGTCTTCCCCAACTTCTGATCATCTTGTGAACGTTTGTCCCGGGGAGCTGGCCTCAACAGAGCTTCGATAAACCACCAGTGAGCCACAGATGGGCTGAGGGTGGGGCCCAGAGCAGCCCTGTCAGCTCTGGAGAAGACCCCTGCTTTCCCATGAGCACTTAGATCAAGAGCCATTGACAGCCTACCCAAGTGCAGACTGCCCTGGCCTGCACAGCTGGAGAACAGGCATGGACCAGACTTGAGGAAATGTCCTTCCTGAAGATGCCATGTGTCCCTCGAGGGTCAGACACTGCACAGACTGAGATTTCTGTGGCTACAAGCCCAAGGTCTCTCTTTTTTGGATCACTGAATTCTATCTAGAAAGTGGTTTGTATGCAGTGTGAACCTGTGTGTGTAGAGAGGAATGCCTATAGCCTCAGGCACCAGTCCTTTCCTTGCTAAGGATGCTTCGGGAAGCTTGTCCTTCCAGGTCTTTGACTTCCAGTTGAGTGACGAGGAGATGGCCACTATCCTTAGCTTCAACAGAAACTGGAGGGCCTGCCTGCTGCCTGAGTAAGTGGGGTAGGGTCATGTATAAGCTTTCTGAAGGTGTAGAGGATAAGCTGGAAGGGTTGGAAGACATCCAGGATAACATTATCTTCAAATACTGTTTTTTTTGGAAATTATGAAAAAGTAAAATTTGTGTCATGGGAAGTCACGACTGCCAGTTGCTGCTAATTCTCTGAAGTTTACCCATAGAGCCAGGGTTTTCAGAAACAGTATGCTGTTCCTTTGCAGGAGGCCAGAGCGCTCATCACTCTCTCACTCACTAACTGGATTATCTGTTAAACACTGTGTATGATGTTCTAGTTGCTTGGCCTATCATAGTATACAAACATCATGTTCCCCACTCCTGTATCCTAGAAATATCTGAAGTAACTCTGAGTATGTATGTCAGGCAGTAACAAATGCCATAGGAAAAAAAAATAAAGTTAGTGAAAGGTATGAGACATAGTGTGTCTAGGTAGAATGGAGGCTTTATAGGTGACAGCCCAAGGACAGCTTTGCTGATAAAGTCACAATTGGAAGAAGTGAGGAATGTGCCATGCGGTATTAGAACAACACCTTTCTTGGCAATTACAGCTATGGGTTCAAATGCCCTGAGGTGTGGTGGATTTAGGGCTCGTGAGTCATGAAGCCAGAGAAGCTGCAGCCAGTGAGTACAGGCTATTGTGGGAAGAAATGGATTCAGAAAGCCTCAGAGCTACGAGCATACAGGTGGCGTGATCTGTGAGGAGGACTTTGGTGTTTAAAGGAGCTTAGAAGCCAGGAGAGAATGAGCAGAGTGTGGCGTGAACTAACATGTCTTAAAAGTTTCACAGTGACTTCTGCTAGAGAGGCCACCGGGAGCCTGGTATAGCAATCCAGGGAAGAAAGGACAATAATCGGACCTGATGTCCAATAGAAAAATAGCCAACTGAATTTGCCAACAGGCTAGCAAATGCGGTTTTGCTTGGTTGGTTTTGTTTCTTATGTGAGCAATCCAAGAATAGAACTGTATTTAGAAATCAAGGAATTGGGGCTGGCAAGATGGCTCAGCTGGTAAGAGCACTGACTGCTCTTTCGAAGGTCCTGAGTTCAAAATCCCAGCAACCACATGGTGGCTCACAGCCACCTGTAATGAGATCTGACACCCTCTTCTGGTGTGTCTGAGGACAGCTACAGTGTACTTACGTATAATAATAAGTAAATCTTAAAGAAAAAAAAAAGAAAGAAATCAAGGATTTGGCTTGAGACATGTTTGTGATAATTTTTGGTCACCAAATAGTTTAATTTTAGATAGATACATAATGAGTGGAGGTAGTAGATTGGATTCAGAAGTAAGTTCAGCTGTCTTCTAATCCAAATGTCAGTCTTTCAGGAGCTATGGAGCCTTGGGTGGGTGGGTAGCTTTGCCAATTCTCTTTCCTCATCTACAGAGTAGGGACAATAATAACAATTGCAGCACAGAGCCACTAAATACAGAGATCCTAGCTCATGGCTTATCCAGCCTGTTTTATACAACAACCACAATACAATAACCAATCCTTCTATTTCAACATGGTTTCCCACTTCTCAATAAAGCAAGATGAACTCAAACAGTATTCGTGGGACCCTGGGATGTGTGCGGGTCTTTAACGATGGATCATCATGACCTTATTCTGATGACCTGGCCACTGCATACTTCCTGACACTCTTTTCAAATGCTCTGCTCATCAATTAAAGGGGAAGATCATGGTGTGGGGTGAGGGAAGCCCGAGGAAGCACAGAAAATACATTTTTATGGACACCCTATCAGTGCACCTAGGTTAGGGAAATGGCTCAGTGGAGATAGTTCTTGTGTGGTATCTGTGAAACCTTGAGTTAGATCCCCAGTAGTCCACAAAGCCAGGCCTCTTTCATGTTCATGGCCTCTTTTTCATTCATTGTTACATACACATATATTTATGTATATACATATATACTCGTAAGAAATTAAGGAGGGGAAGGTATATGGCAGATTTTGGAGGGAGGAGAATGAGTGATGTAATTATATTATAATCTCAATATGTAAAACAAATAACTAAAAATAAAAAATAAAATAAAAAAAAAAAAACCAGGCCCAGTGGCACATGCCTGTGATCACAGTCCTCTGGAGGCAGAGGCAGGAGGGGCATAGTTCAAAGTTGCTCTTACATAAGTTCAGAGGTAACCTGAGGTACATGGGACCGTCTCTAAGTAAGCAAGCATGAAGTGTCCGATGTCACTAATGTTTCCTCCACGCTTGTGGCTGCAGGACAGCAAACATGGAAGAATTTCCCTATGATGCAGAATATTGAAGCTGAGTCAGCCCACGAGGCTTCCTTCCTCCCTGCTGATGCACACCTCCCTCCCGGAGTCCTGCTTAAGCCCGGCCTGCCTGACATCCTGCTGTAGGCAAGGCTGTGTTTACATCCCTATGATGAACCAGGGACAGACTGTTGCGAGCAAATGGGAGAAGCAAACAGACATCTCCTTCACTAATTCAACCTGACCGGATATTTGTCAACAACCAGGAACCCTGGTAACATTTGAGGGCATGCAGATAAAATAATAAAGAATCAGAACATTAACACATGTATCCAACACGTTCTGAAGTGATTTCTGAAGGAGTGAGCTCATTGGGTCCATCTCTTATCATTCACGCTTGGCATGCCCACATCCTTCTCCCAAGTCTCTTTCCCTGTGACTTTCTTGGTCCATCCTTCTTGTTGCCCCCAACCTTGCCTTTAATACTCAGTCAGGCCAGAGAGTCAGTACACACTCACAACTGCAAGCTCTACCCGCTCTGATGAGCTGAAGGGTTTGCTTTGCTCCAGGGGAGGGCTACCCTGCTCCCAGCGTTGGGGTGAGCCTGGGCTGGGCAGCAAAGCCACATCTAACTGCAGGGGCAGGTCTAGCCGTGGGCTTCGGGCTGCAGAAGAGAGGATGGACCTGGTTAGGGAGCTACAGCCTGGGTCAGCCAGCTTGGATTTAGGGATTAAGATGTAGTCAAGTTCTCCCAGGTCTTCATCATTACAGTCCAGCTAAGATCACAGAACTGCTTCCCCGGAATCCCATTCCCAGTGGATCCTTAGGGAATCCTGTGTTTATAAAAGCCACCACCTCGTGCATTCCGTTCTATACCTCAGTTCTGCATGCAGCCACACAGAAGTCAACACAAGTGAACTAGCTGGCCACACTAGGTCCTTTTCTGTTGCCATGATAAGACATCACGACCAAAGCAATGGTTAGAACATCTCCTTTGGGATTAAGTTCCAGAGGTTTAGAGCCCATAACATCCAGGCTGAGACAGCAGGGAGGCATAATGGCCTGAGCCACAAGCAGAAAGGAGAGAAAGAGGGAGAGGAAGAGGGAGAGGGGGAGGGGAGGGGGAGGGGGAGAGGGGGAGAGAGAGAGAGAGGGAGAGAGAGAGAGAGACAGAGAGAGACAGAGAGAGACAGAGAGACAGAGAGACACAGAGAGAGAGAATGAACAATGGGTAGGCTAGGATTTTTAACCTCAAAGTCTGTCCCCAACTGTGTACCTCCTCCAGCAAGGCTTCAGTCTTTAAACCCCCAAACAGCATCCCCCGAGCCCAGTGTTGGATGCTCAGTCTGTGGAGAACGTTCTCCTTCAAACACCCCTCTGGCATGTCTGTGTTAGACTCAGAGCTCTTTTTTTTTTCTTTTTGAGAAATATGCACAGTTAATGGAAGCTGTTGAATGTAGCCCATAGATTTCAATTTCATTGATTTATTAGTGAACTATCTTACTAATTTAACAGTTAGCCGACAGATTAAATTAGAGCAATTTAAAATGTTGGTGTCTTTAAGCTAACTCTGATGGTTTTCAAGAGTCAAGAAAAGCTGAGTGTTACAGAATTTTAACACACTGACAGGGTTGCTTTGATACCAAGGTTCAGCATATAGTGCTGTATATTCAGAATTAATTTTCAAAACTTCCATTTTGTTTGTCTAATCATGAATTACCTTGGAGATAATTCATTATAATCTAGTTCATAAAAAAGACCAATCACTATGATAAAATTCTAATTTACGTCACGATTTGAGACCATCCATCATGCTGGCTAGAACATATGTGCACCTGCTTGTTTTAAATTATGTTACTGGTAGGTGGGAAGCTTTTGAAAAAATGGAGCTAGAAGTTTAGGCACAGAACAAGAACCCAAATATGTAGGAGGCTGAGGCAGTGTTGCAGTAATTTCGAGGTCACCTAGACTGTGTAGGGACTACCAAGCGACCAAGGCTGATGAGGTAGGACCTCGTCTCAGAAAGCAAGCCAACAAGGCACCAAGGCCAGCGAGGTCGCACAGTTGGTAAGGGTGTTTGAGGTCACGAGTCTAACCCCTGACCCACACAGTGGAGGAGAGAGTGATTCCCACAGGCTGTCCTATGAGCACACTTCCAGCTGTGGCCTACACGCCCATGTGAGCAGACATACACACCAACGAACAAACAAAAGTAGGAAGACATTCTTTATAAACAACCAACTTTGCAGATGTAAGTGCCAGACGATTTAGAGTAACGAGTTAATTACTGTCTCACTATCCAGGACCGTGGAACTCAGCAGTATGTGCCTGTTGGGCAGTGAGTGGCTTTTCTCTTCATAGTGCTAAAGGGACATCTGCCAATTTCACGTGCAGGATCCCCTGTTGTCAGGATGGGGTATCTGCCATATAAACCATCCTTTATCCAACTTCTATATTCATCACAGTGTGCAGCGGCTAGGTATCTTGGCTCCACAGTCAACAAATGTGTATTAAATGTCTGCCTATATGAACCAAGGGTCATTGGAATAGAATACTGTTAGACAAAGTTGTAAGCTCCTCTGTAGATCTTGTGAATGCACCATCTTCCTGGGGGAAATTCTGTAGAAACTGCTACCTCTTCCTACAATTTAGGAGAAACTCCAGCCACCAGCATTTGTATCTCTCCTGCCTCTGTGAGGCCAAGCCCAGCAGAGAAAATGAGGGGCGTGTTGTACAACTTTCATTTTTGAGCATTTTAGAGTTGATTTTAATGGACAGGCTTTTGGAACTCTGCAGAACACCTGGGTGCCTGGGATGGAGATAGATACGGTTGACATCAACCATGGGGGATTAGCCAAAATGCAACTGAAAGCAAAGGGGGGCTGGAGGCTTGGGATAAAAAACGTGGTACTTAAACAGAGAGAAAGAATCCTTCAGTCACCGGCAGGAAACATGTCAAAGCAGAGGGAAGACCCCCCTTGTGATATGTATGAACGGTTACAGTGACAGAAAGAGCCTGCCGTCTCCCATTGCTTGGGAGTGCGTGCTTCACTGGTTTATACTTACAAGGGGTTCAGTATCTTCTTGACCTCAGCTCACGAGTCTCCTTAGTCTCATGGCTTTCTGCTTTTTCTTTGTTTCTTGCCCAGTCCCCAACACCCATGATTCATTTTCCCAGGCTAATCTTAAACTCCTGGGCTCAAGATCTCTACCTGTCAACCCATCACCCTGTACCAGTGCCATTCCAAGAAGGTCCGTCTTTTTCTTTTCATCCTTTAATAGACTGGCTTCCCCTTTATATTTGGGGGCCCCTGGTACAAGTATCAACTCGGGCATTAGACTTTGTCGCCACCTAGTGGCACTTGCTGACATTACATATCAATGATGTCTAGTCTAAGAAATGATGTGAAACAAGGATGGCTCCTGAGGTTTGAGTACAAACATTAGCAGAGTCTGAAGTGCGGAGCCTGGTCCTGTAGGGTTCTAATCCTTACTGTACAGGAGGCTGAGGCAGACAGATACAAGTTCATGGTGAGGGAATAAAGCGTGAGCAACAGGCCATCTCTAGCAACTTAGGGAGAGCTTTCTCAAAGAGTAAGGAAAAGGAAGGTTGTGAATTTAATGGAGTAAAGCATGTGCCCGGCATACTCTCGCGATAACTGAACTGCTAGTTGAAGGTTAAGAAATATTTTGGGTTTTGATGAATTCACATGACTATTGTTTCCGCCAAAGGAGCAGGAGGCCATTCTGTGCATTTGCCCATTGCTTGGCATCCAGCCTCCCCACTTCTGTGTACCTAGTTTAGCATAACTTCTTCAAGAGTGTTAAATGAGGGGTAATAGAGGACCCCTGTCGGGTAACAAAAATGTATTAGTGTGGACTTTTCAGCCAAATAACTTCTCATTGTGGTTATACTATGTGCAGCATGTAACCTGTACAACCATTCGTTCCTGTTTGTCTCTTCGTGAAAAAGAAATTAGGCTCAGTAAAATATGAAATTTACATCAGTTTGCTTTAAAATGCAAAGATTAACTGTTTTTGGCCCAGCTGTGTCATAACCAAAAAAAGTATCTGCTTTGATAATATAATATGAACAGTTCACATATGTACACTGGTACATTCCTTCATTAAAAGTTTCCTTAAGGGGCTGACGAGATGGCTCAGCGGCTAAGAGCACTGACTGCTCTTCCCAAGGTCCTGAGTTCAAATCCCAGCAACCACATGGTGGCTCACAACCATCCATAATGAGAGCTGATGTCCACTTCTGGAGTGTCTGAAGGCAGCTACAGTGTACTTACATATAACAAATAAATCTTTGGGCCAGAGTGAGCAGAGGTCCTGAGTTCAGCGACCACATGATGGCTCACATCTTTAAAAAGAAAGTTTCCTTAAACCTATCTCAATGTATCTTTACAACTGATACACCTGATCTTTACACCAGAAGTCAAAACTGACAAGTAGAGATGATCTGCTGCACAGCCCTTTGGGTTTCGGGAATCCCTTAGATTTGAAGGACATCACCGAAACGCTGTTTGCCATAGTCTGCAGGATCCATCTGAAGCTCTCGTTCTTCATCATTTTGCTTCAACTTGTGGAAATCATTGGCTCTGTGCCTGGCGGCTTGCTTTCGTGTGTCTGATTGAATTCTGGGTTCCTGCTCTAGGTTTGGGCCTGGAATTATGTGCTGAAGAGGATTCGAAGGGTTCTGTTTTGAAGTACAGGGATTTTCATTCTGGTTTCGGCGTGAACCTGGAGCCATGTTTGGTGAGAGAGGCTGCCCAGAGAGGCTGGAAGACGGGAGATTGTCTGACGACTTTCATGTTGAGGAGCTGGGGGGGGGGGCTTCTTTAAAGCAGCAGGAAGCTCATCTACATTTGCTAGATCATTCTCTTCTACTCCAGGCATTCCTGCATCCCCAACTCATTTGACTTGTTCTTTCCCATGTGGAAGGCGATATCTTGAGGGGTCCTCATTCTTATTTGCATCATGTTCAGGCACATTTGGAATATCTTTAGATTCTACGTGATCGTTTCTACTCAGTTCTCTCCCACCATTTGATCGAATCTTATGGGTCTCCTTTTGTTCCTGCAAAAACTGATCTGCTAATTTTTAAAAGATTTTCCTCATGTTGGGCTCTTTTTTTTTTTTTTAAAAAAAGATTTATTTATTTATTATATGTAAGTACACTGTAGCTGTCTCCAGACATTCCAGAAGAGGGAGTCAGATCTCTCGTTATGGATGGTTGTAAGCCACCATGTGGGATTTGAACTCTGGACCTTCGGAAGAGCAGTCGGGTGCTCTTACCCACTGAGCCATCTCACCAGCCCTCTTGTTGTGCTCTTAACTCCTTGATCTGCGGTCCACATTGAAAACTCTCGTGTTCTAACCACTTTACAAGGTATGCATTGCTTTTCCTTCAGTCTTGAAGCTGACCCTCCTGTCAAAGAGACTCCTGACGAACTTCAGACAGTCGATCCTTTAGATGATGTATGTCTGCCATCTGGTATGATATGCTGTTTTGTCGCTTAACCTCTCTCTCTTGAACCCAGTCAAACAGCCGTGTGAAGGAAAACGCTACACAAACTTAGTTCAGAAACAATGGTAACTCAATCGTTGGGTGCAACAACTAGAATCCTAATCTTGTAAGCCTTATTAAATCTAAATCCTCCAGTGGTGAATCCGACAGGATCACCATAAACCAGGAGACACTAGTAGCTACATCTTGCCCTCTCACTATCCCTGTCTTTATTAAAACTTTATTTATTAAAACAGTCACCGTGTTTCAGGCTGTCTATAGGAAAAATCAAACTGTAGGGAACAACTTCATAGTTCTTTATACCCATTTTATACCTTGGTTGGAACCCTGAAGTCTCTATAGCTCATGGTCACTGTCTTAGTCATGGTTTCTCTCTCTCTCTCTCTTTTTTTTTTAAAGATTTATTTATTATATGTAAGTACCCTGTAGCTGTCTTCAGACACTCCAGAAGAGGGCGCTGGATCTATTTAAGGACGGTTGTGAGCCACCATGTGGTTGCTGGGAATTGAACTCAGGACCTTCGGAAGAGTCAGTGCTCTTAACCGCTGAGCCATCTCTCTACCCCCCTTAGTCGTGGTTTCTATTCCTGCACAAAACATCATGACCAAGAAGCAAGTTGGGCCGGGAGTGGTGGTGCACGCCTTTAATCCCAGCACTCGAGAGGCAGAGGCAGGCGGATCTCTGAGTTTGATGCCAGCCTGGTCTACAAAGTAAGTTCCAGGACGACCAGGGCTATACAGAGAAAAACCCTATCTCGGGGAAAAAAAAAAGAAGCAAGTTGGGGAGAAAAGAGTTTATTCTTCTACATTGCTGTTCATCACTAAAGGAAGTCAGGACAGGAACTCACACAGGGCAGGAACTTGGAGTCCGGATGCAGATACAGAGGCCATAGAGGGGTGCTGCTTACTGTCTTGCTCCCCTGGCTTGCTCAGCTTGCTTTCTTATAGAACCCAGGACTACCAGCCCAGGAATGACACAACCCTTTATCATTAATTGAGAAAATGACTTACAGATAGATCTCATGGAGGTATTTCCTCAAGGGAGGCTCCTTTCTCTGTAATAACTCCAGCTTGTGTCAAGTTAACATACAAAATCTAGCCAGTACAGTCACATTCACTTTCCCTTTGCTGGCTGAGCCCCAACACAGGCATCTGCATTAGATGCAGGGCTGCTCTGCGTGCATGTTTTTTTAAAATCTAGAGGCTTGACTGTGTATTGGATCTGCACGATGCTTTCAGGGAAGTTCATGAGAACAAAATGATTTTTATAAATATGGTAGAACTGAATTTTCCTCTTACTGTTGTCCTGGTTAGATTTTTGTTGTTGTCAATTGACACACGCCAGGGACAGCTGGGCAGAAAGAATGTCACCAGAGAAAACACCTCCGTAATTTCTGCTGGAGTTCTTGCTTTGGCTTCCCTCAATAATGAACTGTGACCAGGATTTCAAAGATAAGTAAATCCTTTCCTCTCCCCAGCTTGGTTTTGGTCATGGTGTTAATCACAGTAATAGGAAGCAAACTAAGATAACTATTTTTCTGTTAAAGTACACAGTGGGATTTCTAGTCAAACCGAGAGGATTACTACACATTCAAAGCCAGCTTGGTCTACACAGAGGGTTCCAGACCAACAGAAAACCCTGTTTCCAAAACAATAGAGATAGATAGTTGATAGATAGGTAGCTGCTAGCTAGCTAGATGTTAGAGATACAGTTATCATGAACTGAAAAATACATTAAAGGCTTTGTAAAAATGCAAACTAATGACACTTTTCTCACTGAACTTTTATTCTGGAAAATGTTGAAATTTATGTAAAAAAAATTTGTAATGTAATCTTTTTATTCTCACCATGTAGATTTGCCAAGTTATACCTAATTATATGTGATCCCCAAACTCTCATGTTCCCCACTTTCTCATTGGTATGTTACAAATATATTTTTATACATGATATACCCACATAAGGGACAGCTTTATTTTCAGTTCTGGAGGTTGAAATTAGGACTGTATACATGTTAAGCAAGCACATTAATAGTGAGCGACTGCAGCCTTTTTCAAAATAGTTTGTGTATATGCTGCATGTCTGGTACTTATAGGTGTTCATGTGAGAGTACTTATCGATGTGTGCAGTTAAATCTGGAGGCCAGAAGTCTACTGTAAAACTCTTTACTCTGCCTTATTTTCTGGGACAGGGTCTCTCATTGAACCTGAAGTTCAGTGATTCAGCTATAGTGGCTGGCCAGTGAGCTCCAGGGATCTGCCTGTCTCTGTCTCCCAAGCAGTGAAATTACAGCCATGGTTTGGGTCCTGACTACACGGAAATTACAGACACGTTGTTGGTCCTGACTACACTGAAATTACAGACATGTTGTTGTCCTGACTACACTGAAATTACAGATGTGTTGTTGTCCTGACTACTTACATGGATGTTTGGGATCAGAAATTCAGGTCTCCATGCTTGTGGAACAAATGCACTATTGAATTAGCCATCTGTCCAGCCCCTCTCTTCTTTTCTTTTATTCTTTTTCTTTCATTCCCCCTCTCCTCTTCTTTCCTTCTTTCCTCCCTACCTCTTTTCCTCCCTCTCTTCCATCTTTTCTTTCTTTCTTCTTTCTTTCTTTCTTCCTTCCTTTCTTTCTTTCTTTCTTTCTTTCTTTCTTTCTTTCTTTCTTTTTTTTTTTTTAAAGAGAGACTTTCTAGCTTAGAGTGGGCTGACCTCAAAAATCCTTATGTAGTCAAGTCTGACTTTCAACTTCTGTGGTGCTTTGAATGAGAATGGCCCACCCATAGGCACATATATTTGGACACTTCAGCATCAGGGTGTGGAACTGTTTGAGAAGGATTAGAAGGATTAGAAGGATTAGAAGGATTAGGAGGTGTAGTCTGGGAAGAAGTTTATCACCGGAGAGTGTAAACCCACGCCAGACGTAGTCTCTCTCCGCCTGTTACCTATAGATCAGTATATAAAGCTCCAGCTTCTGCTCCAGCACCATGCCTGCCCACTTTCCACTATGATGATTATGACTAACCCTTCAAAATGGTAAGCAAGCTCCTTGTTAAATGATTTCTTTAAAAAGAGTTGCCTTGGTCACAGTGTCTCTTTGTAGCAGTAGAACAGTGACTAAGACAACTTTCAATCATCCTACCAGTAGCTGGTATTACAGGCATGAGTCACCAGGCAGGGTTCTCAAGGGGTGACTATTAGACCAAAGGTCATTCTTACACCTTTATGAATTCAGGCCACCCAGTGTTCTCTCAGGTGATCACTCATTGGCCTTCCCTGGGTTTGATGGGGGAAAATAAGCCCATATGTCACTTTCTAATCAAAGTTAGTACGTTTATCAGCCTGAATACTATACAGCTCACGCGTGAATACTATACAGCTCACGCGTGAATACTATACAGCTCACACCTGAATACTATACAGCTCACATCTGAATACTATACAGCTCACATCTGAATACTATACAGCTCATGCCTGAATACTATACAGCTCACACCTGAATACTATACAGCTCACATCTGAATACTATACAGCTCACACCTGAATACTATACAGCTCACATCTGAATACTATACAGCTCATGCCTGAATACTATACAGCTCACGTCTGCACTAACAGCGAAAGTTCCAGCCCTACTTGATGGTGCTCCTTTTAAATTTCAGCTCTTGAGAGGCAGAAGAAGGTAAGTCAAAGGCCTGCTTGGTCTACATAGTGAGGTCCAGACCGACCGGAGACCCATAGTGAGACCCTGTCTCTAGAGACGTGGGAGAGTCAGCTCCAGTGTCCTACTTCCCCAGAGGCATCTGAATAGAGGCTGTTCCTTTGCTCTAAGCCTCTGCGAGCCACCGAACTCCAGTTCACACTATCAACAATTTCACTCTCCTTTCATTTATTATCATTTTAAATCTACACCTTTTCCCTCCAAGACCCGTTGGAGTTCATGTTGGCAGTAGCAATATGGGAAATGTCAGGGCTTCTCTTTTCAACCTTTTCAAGTCTGTGGGTTATGTCCAGTGAGTTGAGTGACAGAAATGTCATCAAGTATCTGTTTATGGAACATGTCTGTATAGCTTTGGTTCAAAGACTATAAGGTTTAGCATTGATAATTACAATGGTTTTGGGTTTGGTGCCCACACTTGTAATGCAAGCATTCAGGAGACCAAGGCAGGAGGATCTTGAGTTTGAGTTGAGCAGTGAGCTTTGGGCTAGACTAGAATATATAATAAGACCCTTAATTTTAAAAAATTAATAGATAAAAGCAAGGAAAAGTATCAAATGTGAAGAAGGAAGACCTACCAGAAGTTGTCTGTATTTTCCTCATGCCTAATTCCACAACGAAAGCACAATGAAATGTGATGGAGATTTGTGTTAATGTGAGCATTAACCTCTAAAGTATCAGTTGAATGTTGTAGCTAGATTTTTTTCTTTTCGAGACAGGGTTTCTCTGTGTAGCCCTGGCTGTCCTGGAACTCACTCTGTAGACCAGGCTGGCCTCAAACTCAGAAATCTGCCCGCCTCTGCCTCCTGAGTGCTGGGATTAAAGGCATGCACTACCACTGCATGGCATGCTAGATTTTTTTTTTTTAAATTCTTCCAAAGCAGATGTTTTAGTTGTTCATGTAACTTTCGACAAGGTCATTATTACTCTGAGGATGATAGGTATAAAGTAGACAGAGGGAAATCTCTGGAGCACCGTCCGTGAGGGTGCCTTTCAGGCCACTCGGTCTGGCCAACCAGTTCTGGCCTGGACGACTCTTGTGTGAGTCTTCTGTCTTAGAGTACACAGCTCTTCTCTTCATCTTATTCTGAGCCTTTGTGTTGAGGCCTGCCCTCCACCCAAGCACAGCTGTAGCCATTTTGTTTCATGCCTGCCAGCTATTTCATACTGTTGCTGTAATTTGTGTGCATTGGTATAGAAAAATAACTCGACTCAGAGCAAGGTCATGCTGATCACATATCCTGTTATGTTCTATATGTTCTGAGGTTTGTTAGTCTTAAGAAATTCTGCAAAGTTCTACATAAGACCCATCAAATTAAAGGTCAATATGAAGTATTATGTCTAAAATGGCGTGAATCAGAGCCAATCACTGGGCAATACTTCCTGCACCTGTGTATGGGCTCATTGTGGTTTTAGCCTTTATAACCTGACAGAGAAAGACGTTCAGAGTCGTAACTCAGTCTCCAAATTTTGAACTACAGCCCCAATTGATCAGTCTTAGGTTATGTGTCCAATAAACCATCCCTATCTGACTGAGATCAGTGTCCATGTCGTTTGTGGGGCGAATCCTGGACTCCAACACTTTGTAATATATATATATATATATATATATATATATATATATATATATATATATGCAATGTATTCTGTAGACTCTCTCACACACATACATCAGAAGTTCTACACATACCTTCTCAATCCTCTGTTCCTAGAACTTACCCCTGCCCCCTAGTCTGGCTCCAACACAAACTTCTGGAAGGCAGGAACTGCATCCTAGCATAGAGTGCAGCAGGTGGCATGTGACAGACACTGAAAGTGAGAGATAGGGCTTTGCTTATAATCTAAGTCCCCACTCACTAGATGCCCTGGGAAAGCCGAGATGTAAGAAGCCAGAGAGAAGGCCAGAGGGACAGAGAAGCATAAAGTAGTCCCTGTCATTGGGATCTGCTTGTCATCCAGTATTATGTAGAAGTAACTTGCTTTCTGAAGCCAAACCTGACTTAATAGAATGCCCCCAATGAAGTCTGGAAGGAATCCAGGGGCAGGGTTGAGAGGGAATGTAGAGGAGCAAGTGGCGGCATGGTCAAATCATTAAATCTGAAAGAAAAGCAAAGAGTGAAGAAACGTTTTTATTATTGAAAGAAAAGGGGCTGGAGAGATGGCTCAGTGGGTAAGAGCACTGACTGCTCTTCTGAAGGTCCCGAGTTCAAATCCCAGCAACCACATGGCGGTTCACAATCACCTGTAATGAGATCTGACACCCTCTTCTGGTGTGTCTGAAGACAGTTACAGTGTACTTATGTATAATAATAAATCTTTGGGTCAGAGCGAGCAGGACCGACCAGAGAGAGTGGAGTTGACCAGAGCAAGCAGGAGTCCTAAAAATTCAATTCTCAACAACTACATGAAGGCTCACAACCATCTGCATAGCTACAGTGTACTCACATACATAAAATAAATAAATCTTTAAAAAAAAAAAAAAGAAAGAAGAGAAGGGAGGGGAGGGGAGGAGGGAAGTAGGTGAGAGGGGGAGGAGGGGAAGGAAAGAAGGAGGGAGGAGGAGGGGAGGGGAAATAGGAAAGAAGGAGGAACAGGGGAGGGTGGGGAGCAGAGGGCAGGGGGAGGAGGGAGGAGGAGAAGGAGAATTTTAGTAGTAAAAGATCATGTCGAAATGACTTATAGGTAATCTCTACTTCTAGACCAATTTACTCCCATGATCTTACCGCATGAAGAAACATGCTGTACACAGATGGAATTACAGACTTGCAGAGCCACGCCTGGCACAGAGGCTACTATAACCACACACAATGCTACTCTGTGTTTACTTTTGTGTTAATGAAGTTGAGATTATGTTTCTTTCTTCTTTGGTCCAGCCTCACATTACCGCTTTTCAAATTCATACATTAAAAAGAGTGACCGGCCCAACTTGGGATCCATCTCCTGGGAGGACACCACGGCCTGACACTATTACTGATGCTATGATGTGCTTACAGACAGGAGCCTGCATGGCTGTCCCCTGAGAGGCCCTACCAGCAGCTGACTGAGACAAAAAGATACACCCAACCACTGGACTGAAGTCTGGGACCCGTATGGTTGAATTAGGGGGAGGATTGAAGAAGCTGAAGGGAAGGGTGACCCCATAGGAAGACCAGCAGTCTCAGTTTATCTGGATTCCAGGGAGCTCTCAGAGATGGAGCCACCAACCAGGAGGACCAAACAGTCCGGTCGGAGGCCCCTGGCACAAATAGAGCAGAGTTCTGCCTGGTCTGGCCTCAGTGGGAGAAGATGTGCCTAATCCTTGAGAGACTTGAGGCCCCAGGGGAGGAGGAGGTCTGGGGGGACACCCTCTCGGAGGTAAGGGGGAGGAGGAATGGGATGAAAAATTTTGGGAAGGGGACAAGGGAGGGGGGAGATGGGAATGTAAATAAATAATAAAAATTGAAAAAAATTTCTGTAAGGACATCCGTCAATTGATCTCACACCGATATCTCTTGTTATCAATATTGTAGCTAATGAAATAGTGGTTTCAGAAATAATTGATGTGGCTAGTCTGACACTAGTGAGTTGTCAGTACTAATCGATATCAAAATGATTGCTATAAGCCTCCTTGTTTGCTTTGCATTTTTTTTCCCCTAGAGTATGTGCCCTCGAAGCAATGACCTTCCTTAAATAAACTTACACATTCATCTTTCAGTGCTTGTTATTTTTGTCCACACACCTGCGTGGGCACTGCTGCGGGAGCCTTGCACTCTGCAGCAGGGAAACTTTGTATTCTGCAGTGTTTACTGCTGGTCAGCCCTATGAAAAACCGAAATGCACTTCCTGTGCCAGTGCCCGCCCCCAGGCTGTGGCCGCTAGCCAGTAGGAAGAAGAGCCTGTCTCCTCAAGGACACGACAAAAACAGTTGCCAGACTCCTAATTTAGGCAGAGGCTCCCGTCTGCTCCCTTTGAACCGTTTCTGCAGCAACCATGGCCGCCTTCGTGACGCTCCTTACCAGAGCCAAGATGCCCATTGTGGGCCTGGGTACCTGGAAGGTGAGTGCGCAGTCTTTGGGCAGCTGCTTCTTTCAAGTGAGGACAGGTCTTGGCACTTCTTCCTCTTTGCATAGCATCTGCCTGACGGGTGGGGGTGGGGGTGGGGTAAGGCTGGAACTCTTCAGCCAGGACCCAAGTTGCTTTCCGGTTGTTTTTTTTTTGTTGTTGTTGTTGGTTTTTTTTTTTTTTTTTTTTTTTTTTTTTTGTGCCCCTTCAGGCCTCAAAGCTGGCTTCAAATTTCCCTAACAAGTGTCGGGTTCCCAGCTGTTCCTGGATTTTTACAAAGAACAGCAAACAATCCTCTCCAGGCAGTTATTCTCTTCGCAAGCATTTCCTCAGAATGACTTCACTGTTTACAGGTTTTCGCTGTGTATTTATTTCTGGTTGAATTATTTAGAACGGGAACACTGAGCTCCAAATGTCCCAGCTCCACTTGCTACCCATGCTGAAGGACTCCATTACCTACTTCAGAGTAGTCTGGGAGCCTGTGAAAGTTCAGTCTCAGACAGACCCCAGACCAGGCACGTTCACTTTCCAAATACCCCACTAGTTCCCACATATTAAAGCCCCAGCAGGATCAGGGTGACAGAGAGACTGAGCAAGAGTCAGCTCAGGTCCCACCCTGACTGTGTTAATCTCACCTGGCAAGTGGCTCCGAGGCTCATCTCAATGCTTCGTGAAGCGGTTTTGGACCAAACCAGAACCTACACATCCATCAAAACAATAACTAACCATGTGCAGATCTCTGGGGAATCTACTCACATGGGAAATGTCACAGAGATGAACTTTCAGAATTACAGCAGCGGACGCAGAGACTGTAAAGGAGTTGGGTTCAGGATGAGGAAGGAGCCTTTGCTGCCAGAAAGGACCAAGTGCTCCTCAGTGCACGCGTGCAGGAGGGCGGGGCTTTCGGCCTGGACCACAGTGCCTCTGTGTGGCTCTGGCAGCAGTTTCTTGTCCCAGTGATGGCTCAGCTGTTGCTGTTTTATGAACTTTTAAAAATTAGATATATTCTTTATTTAAATTTCAAACATTTCCTGGTCCCACCTCCAGAATCCCCCTATCCTATTCCCCCTACCCCTGCTTCTATGAGGGTCTTCCCTCACCCTCCCACCTACTCCCACCTCCCTGCCCTGGCATTCCCCTACACTGGGGCATCAAGCCTTCACAGGACCAAGGGCCTCTCTTCCCATTGATGCCCGACAAGGCCATCCTCTACTACATAAGCGACTGGAGCCATGAGTCCCACCGTGTGTACTGTTTAGCTGGTGGTTTAGTCCCTGGGAGGTCTGGGGTGGCTGGTTGGTTGATATTGTTCTTCCTATGGGGTTGCAAACCCCTTCAGCTCCTTTAGTCCTTTCTTGAACTCCTCCATTGGGGACCCTGTGCTTAGTCCAATGGTTGGCTGCAAGCATCTGCCTCTGTATTTATCAGGCTCTGGCAGAGCCTCTCAGGAGACAGCTATATCAGGCTCCTGTTGGCATCCACAATAGTGTCTGGGTTTGGTGACTATGTATGGGATGGATCCCCAGGTAGGACAGTCTCTGGATGGCCTTTCCTCCAGTCTCTGCTCCACACTTTGCCTCCATATCTCCTCCTGTGAGTATTTTGTTCCCCTTTCTAAGAAGGACTGAAGCATCCATACTTTGGTCTTCCTTCTTCTTGAACTTCATGTGGTCTGTGAATTTTATCTTGGGTATTCCGAGCTTTTGTGTTAATATCCACTTATCAGTGAGTGCATACCATGTGTGTTCTTTTGTGACTGGGTTACCTAACTCAGGATGATATCCTCCAGATCCATCCATTTGTCTAAGCATTTCATAAATTCATTGTTTTTAATAGCTGAATAGCACTCCATTGTGTAAATGAACCACATTTTCTGTATCCATTCCTCTGTTGAGGGACATCTGGGTTCTTTCCAGCTTCTGACTATTATAAATAAGGCTGCTTTGAACATGGTGGAGCATGTGTCCTTATTACCAGTTGGAACATCTTCTGGGTATATGCCCAGGAGTGGTATTGCTGGATCTTCTGGTAGTACTATGTCCAATTTTCTGAGGAACCGCCAGACTGATTTCCAGAGTGGTTGTACAAGCTTGCAATCCCACCAGCAATGGAGGAGTGTTCCTCTTTCTGAACATCCTTGTCAGCATCTGCTGTCACCTGAGTTTTTGATCTTAGCCATTCTGACTGGTGGAATCTCAGGGTTGCTTTATTTGCATTTCCCTGATGACTAAGGATGTTGAACATTTCTTTAGCTGCTTCTCAGCCATTCGAGTTTCCTCAGTTGAAAATTCTTTGTTTAGCTCTGTACCTTATTTTATAGGGTTATTTGATTCTTTGGAGCCTAACTTCTTGAGTTCTTTGTATATATTGGATATTAGCATTTTATTGGATGGTAAAGATCTTTTCCCAATCTGTTGGTTGCCATTTTGTCCTATTGACAGTGTCCTTTGTCTTACAGAAGCTTTGCAATTTTATGAGGTCCCGATATTTGACAACTACATAAAGGATCCCTAGACTTTGTGAGAGATGCATTTATTTATTTATTTATTTATTTATTTTATTTATTTATTCATTGTTGTCTGAGATAGGCATACATAACTCTGGCAGACATAGAGCTTAGTAGACAGCTCAAACTGGTTCTGACCTCATAACTCTACCTCCCAAATGCTTGCAATTACAAGCGTGAGCTATGTCACTGAGAAGTTGAGGCTTCCAGGCTGGCCCAAATTCTCTGTCCCCCTGTGTTTGCCTCCCTGGTGCTGTGATTCAGGTTTTCACTAGTATGCTTGGCTCTTAGTGAGTTTTGAGGTTTTGTTTTTGAGGCGGGGTCTCACTGTGTAGCATGGCTAGTGTGTGGATTCTTGTGTAGAACAGGCTGCTCTCAAAATCACAGCTGTCAATCTGCCTCCGGGATTAAAAGCATGTAAAGGTGGTAACCAGGCCTGACTTAACTTTTTTTTTCATTTATCTGTTAGTACATTTCTGTGCATGCAAACATGTTCATAAAAGTGTTGAAGTGCCCTTTATGTTGTGGTGTGCACGTGGCCTTTGAAAGGATCATTTGCAAGAGTCAGTTCTCAGCCGGGGGTGGTGGCGCACTCCTTTAATTCCAGCAATTGGGAGGCAGAGGCAGGTGGATTTCTGAGTTCAAGGCCAGCCTGGTCTACAAAGTGAGTTCCAGGACAGCCAGAGGTACACAGTCAGTTCTCTCCCATGTGCTTCTAGGGCTTGAACTCAGGCCCTAGATTTGGCAGTAAGCCATATTCCATAAATGAAACCAACTTATATTATATGCTAACCATAAAAATTAATAAAATTGACTCTTTTCTTACAAAAAATTTTCTAAAGTGTGTTTTTCCCCAACCCCAGTGTCCACTTGAAATAAATAGATTCCAGATCCATGTGAATTCTGTTAGAGGAGGACCTGCCTGGAAGAACGACTTCTAATGGTCTTTTCTATTGCCTTTCAGTCTCCCCCAGATAAAGTCAGGGAAGCTGTGAAGGTGGCCATTGATGCTGGGTATCGCCACATTGACTGCGCATATGTGTATCAGAATGAGAATGAGGTGGGAGAAGCCATCCAAGAGAAGATCCAGGAGAAGGCTGTGAGGCGGGAGGACCTCTTCATCGTCAGCAAGGTACAGTGGTCCACTTGGTAGGCATGACTTCAAGGCAGGTGGAAGTGTCTAGGTGTGAGCAGCATCAAGAACTGTTATTAGCCTTTCCTGCTTGTTGTATTCTCTTAGCCTCTCTCTCCGTCATCATATCTCTGCATGAATATCCACACCAAGTTAGTACTCGTAAGAAAGTACTGTTGCTGGTCCCCCTGCCTCATTGTTCTCTTGTAGTAGAGATGGCTCCATGGAATCTCCCTTCCTATTTTCTGTCAGTGGCAGTGAGGAATATATTTAAGATGGCCCCTGAACCTTACTGCTCATCACTGTAGTCACAGTGACTCTGGCCCTGACAGTCCCAGACACGTGGATTTTGGAAATGGTGGAAACATTATGTCTTAGTCAGGGTTTCTATTCCTGCACAAACATCATGACCAAGAAGCAAGTTGGGGAGAAAAGGGTTTATTTGGCTTACATTTCCAAACTGCTGTTGATCACCCAAGGATACAGGACTGGAACTCAAGCAGGTCAAAAAGCAGAAGCTGATGCAGAAGCCATGGAGGGATGTTCTTTACTGGCTTGCCTCCCCTGGCTTGCTCAGCTTGCTTTCTTATAGAATCCAAAACTACCAGCCCAGGGATGGTCCCACCCACAAGGGGCCTTTCCCCCTTGATCACTAATTGAGAAAATACCTTACAGCTGGATCTCATGTAGGCATTTCCTCAACTAAAGCTCCTGTTCTGTGATAACTCCAGCTGTGTCAAGTTGACACAAAATTAGCCAGTACACATTATTTATTGTTTTGTAGATACCTTCTCTCCTTTCAATTCAGTAAAAAGTATGCATTATAAAATGCTATTACAAACCAGAGTTGTTGAGTCTGAGGTATTTGAGGCACTCTGGCTCTGCAGTGAACACTCTTGTTCCAGGACATTGTAACTGTTACAACAGATAGACCCCCTGTTGGAGTGGGCATGCCTGATGGGCTTGGAGATCAGAGAGTAATGAAAGGGTTAACTGCTCCCAGAGGCATCAGGACACTTGAATCTTAAGGGCTGGACCCAGTTCCTGCCCCCTGAGAGCTGACAGCCAAGGAAGAATAACACAGGAGTATCAGCTGTTAATCCAGTTATCAAATGTGCTACCACCCAGAGCAGGAAGAGCACACAGGCATGACTTTTGATTTGCTGAGTGCTGCTGACTGTCTGTTTTGCCTTTTTTTTTGTTTGTTTGTTTTGTTTTTTTGTTTTTTTTGAGACAAAGTTTCTCTGTGCAGTCCTGGCTGTCCTGGAACACACTTTGTAGACCAGGCCGGCCTCGAACTCAGAAATCCGCCTGCCTCTGCCTCCCCAGTGCTGGGATTAAAGGCGTGTACCACCACACCCGGCTTGTTTTGCCTTTCTTGACTAGCCTTATTACATATGAATCGTTTGTCCTGGGGTTAGAGCAGCTGTGGAGTGATTGTATAGTATTGTATAGTGATGTGTATAGTATAGTGATTGTGTAGTATGTGTGGCCTTTCTCTCCCTGGTTCTAATTCTCCCCTGTCACACCCTGCAGCTGTGGCCCACCTTCTTTGAGAAAAGCCTGGTGAAGAAAGCCTTCCAGAACACCCTCTCGGATCTGAAGCTGGACTACCTGGACCTGTATCTAATCCACTGGCCACAGGGATTTCAGGTTTGAGCTGCTCTTTGCCCTATCTGTAGCTGTCAAGCAGATGCCAGAGAATAGCAGCTGTGTTGGAGCCAGGGTGGGGGATGGGTTCTATCTGGAGTTTTGTGCACAACAGAAAGCCGACGACCTATAAAACAATCTGGGGCCGTATGTGTGGAGCACCACGCACTTATGTTTTCTTACAGTTGGTTTGAGAGAAACTGATTCTGGCCAGCTCAGACAAACTGCAAACTGGCCTGTCAGCTTCTCATTCATCCCCTGGGCAGAGGGGTTAGGAATCTCTTGGGACAGTCTTGTTTAATACACTTCAAGGATCAGCTCTCGTGTCAATGATAGCACCACCCCACTGGTGGGTAGCATCCAGGAACAAACCCCCAAATGTTGGCAGATATTCATTACAGTCTGAAGAGCTAAAGCTCAGTACCCAGGCCCTTACTCCTGCCTGCTCCTCAGAGCTGAAAGGGGTTAGTCAGGGTCTGGAGCAATGACTATGCAGTTGAGAACACTGACTCTCTTCCAGAGGATTGACTGCTAGTACCCGCATGGAGGTTCATAACCATCTGTAATTCCAGTTCCCAACATCTTCTTGGCCTCCACAGGAACTCGACAAGCATGTGGCACATACAGGCAAAACACCCATTCAAATTTAAAAAAAAAAAAAAGAAATTGCAGGGATGTGAATTTCTGCTGTCCAAGTGGATCAGTGTTGGTGATGATAGCACACTCAAACCTCAGCTAGAAACTGGGCAGGATGCTAGCCATGCCCTTTTGATGGAGTCTTTGAGTCTTTTTCTAATAGCCTTGAAACCAAAATGTCCCATAAGTTTCTGTGGATTTGGGTGTGTTGGGTTAATTTTCATGGTAACAATAATGGCTTTTTACAGCATATTAAGGATAGATGGTGAAGCAGTGCCCATCAGTGTCAGACACACAGGGGCTATAGCCCACAGTGGATTGATACATACATTTTATTGAAGTTTGCTGTCTAAAGTGTGTTCCCAGCGTGTGACAAATGGTGATGTGGTGTTTCTTTTTGGTATACCGTAAGCTGCCCGCAAACCTTGAAAACCAGGCACCCAGGTTAGATCCTAATGAGTCTTTTGTTTTGCATTTACAGTCTGGAAATGTCTTTTTACCCACAGATGATAAAGGCAATGCTCTCAGCAGTAAATATACGTTCTTGGATGCTTGGGAGGTAAGTTCCAGCTTCTCCAAGTGTGCTCAGAAAAAAAAAATTCTGGCAGGTCTCCTGAGATTCCACCTAAGTGCACTGTGTCATTACCACTATTTATAAGTTTTCTCTCTCTTTTCTAAACATCCATTTATCCATTTTGGAGAGAATGGCACTTGGAGAGGTCAGAGAACACTTCAACTATGTGGGTTTTTCAGGAATTAGGTCATCAATCTTGTCCTCGAGCACTGAGGCTGATAGCTCATGGACAGGAACGTGAGCACTTGAATTGGACTGCGAGAATCTCAAGAAGGGAGCACATTGTATATATTTATATTCTAGCAACTACTGCACAGGAACTTATAATGAATGAATTATAAGTTCATTTTCAATTTTTAGCTGCTACTATAAGATTGGATAATTTTGGGAAGTTCAGAACAAGATTACTGTGGGTAATAAGAAAAAAAAAAAAAAGCCAAAACCTTGGGTTGATTCCATTTTGGCTAATGTCTTAGTCAGGGCTTCTATTCCTGCACAAACATCATGACCAAGAAGCAAGTTGGGGAGGAAAGGGTTTATTCAGCTTATATTTCCATACTGCTGTTGATCACCAAAGGATGCAGGACTGGAACTCAAGCAGGTCAGAAAGCAGGAGCTGATGCAGAAGCCATGGAGGGATGTTCTTTACTGGCTTGCTCAGCCTGCTTTCTTATAGAACCAAGACTACCAGCCCAGAGATGGCACCACCCACAAGGGGCCCTCCCACCTTGATCACTAATTGAGAAAATGCCTTACAGCTGGATCTCATGGAGGCCTTTCCCCAACTGAAGCTCCTTTTTCTGTGATAACTCCAGCTGTGTCAAGTTGACACAAAACTAGCCAGTACAGCTAATTCCACCTAGTTAATAGGATAGATTTCAGCCCAACTGCAGCTCTAGGCTAGGTGTTCCTACTAGGATCCATGAATGTTCATGGTCTTCCTCAAAGCACACCAAACTGTGTTTGGTAGGGAGGAGAGGAATTACAACTCAGGTGCTTACTCAGATAGGCATGGGTATAGGCTGATAATCACAGTTATGATGGGGGCAGAGGTAGGAGGTTGTTGGCATACACACACACAGACACACACACATGCACAGACACACACACACAGACACACACAGACACATACACACACACACACACACATATATATGTATATGTATCTATCTATCTATCTATCTATCTATCTATATATATATATATATTCTATTGTATTGGGTTCTTATATCTCCCTTCTAATCCTTAATACATGGTCTCTTCCAAGCCCCCAACACTAGGTAGGAGGGAAAGAATGTTAGAGGGGAAAAGGGGTGTAAGTTTCTGCTGATAAGAGGCATTGAGTTCCTTGGGGCAAGCCCAATTTTCATCAGGTCAGGATATCCCCAAACTTTTTTTGTCTCCTTGCTCATGACCACTTGACAAACTGCAACAACAGGAACTAGGAGCAGCAGGGGGGAAGCAGCAGCCAAGTCCACAGGCCTTCTGGGGACTCTCTCATTTATACCCACTCCAGAGTCCCCAAAATTAAACTCTCTGTAGGTAGCAAAATCATACCCCTGCTAGTGCATGAAGCAAATCATAATCACCTGCTGTGAAGCAGCCTCTTATCCCACACCTGGGAGTAAAACAAAAATGTATTCACGGAACATAACTGGATTTTTAAAGAAAGCAAAACTCTCACTACAGGAAGTTCACCATTCAAAGTCCACCTTGGCTGCAGAATAAGGTCAAAACCAATCTGTTTGACTTAGAGAGACCCTGTCTCAAAATTGACAGAGCCAATGTAGAATTCTGCGGAATCATTCAGCTATGAAGTGCTTATCTGGCTCATGAGGAACCCTACGTTCAATCTGCAATACCACAAAATAGAACTCAAAAAGAGAACCAATGGGAGTGATTCTTGGCACAGGGACTATTTCCTGGATAACCAGGTCTGGGTGAGTTGAGAACAGAAAGTATACAAAATCTGCCTTTTCCTTTCTTATTACATCTGAGTTGGGGAAGAGTAGGAGGGCTGGAAGCCCAGCTATGAGGCCACCACAGTCTAGACCAAAATTCCCCTTTAGTGCTTCACTTAACCTGCCATGCAGGACCAGGAATAAGCATACCAGCATCCCTGCATCTTCTTATAGACATCTAAATCATCAGTTCTCAACCTGTAGGTTGAGACTCCTTGGGGAGTGGGGATCACATATCAGATATCTCGCATATCAAATATTTACATTATAATTCATAACAGTAGCAAAATTATAATTAAGAAGTAGCAACAAAAATAATTTTATGGTTGAGTGTCATCAAAACATGAGGAAGTGTACCAAAGGGTTGCAGCATTAGGAAGATGGAGAACCACTGATCTAAATGATATTCTTCCCTGTGACAGGGCATGGAGGAACTGGTGGACCAGGGGCTGATAAAAGCTCTGGGCGTTTCCAACTTCAACCACTTCCAGATTGAAAGGCTCCTGAACAAGCCTGGACTGAAACATAAGCCAGTGACCAACCAGGTAAGTTCTGTTTGGTGTAGGGTCCTGGTCTGTGCCTGCTTCAGCACCAGGAGTTCAATACAGTCTGCAGTCTCCTCTCTCAGGTCTGTGTTCAGGATGTTTAGAGAGGTGGGATTTCTGGGTCTGGTTTATAGCATATCTATCAATGAGTTGCATTTAGTCTTTTCATCTTTTCTTGTGTGGAAAGGTCCTCTGAGCCACTCAGAAAGCAGGCCTACTTCCTAGTGATGGAAGATGTTTTCTCTTGCAGGTCGAGTGTCACCCTTACCTCACCCAGGAAAAATTGATCCAGTACTGTCACTCCAAGGGCATCTCTGTCACAGCCTACAGTCCCCTGGGTTCCCCAGACAGGCCTAGGTGAGGCTGTTGGGCCCACGCCAGGGGAGTCAGGGTATCCCCAAAAACAGGAGAGGTAGGGAGCCCCGGGGAGAGTTCTCTTTTCTTTGTGAAGGGAAGGGCGCCCTGGAATGGGTTCGCCCCGAGAGAGGGACCTGTGCCTTGGAAAGCATCGCTGTACAGGCGGTGTCCGGTGAACTCTCGCTGGCCCTTGAAAATCTGGGGGAGAGGGTGTAAATCTCGTGCGGGGCCGTACCCATATCCGCAGCAGGTCTCCAAGGTGAACAGCCTCTGGCAAACTAAGAATTTCTTCTTTATTTTTAATGTCCTTCCCAGCAGATGTCAACAGTCTACACTGTCGGTATATTGTCCCGTGAACGTGAGCCATGTCAAAGGCCTACCAGCTATCGGTGTAGATATTGATAGCCTTCCCTTCTGCTAGCCTTAAGGCTCTTGAATTAATGCAATGAGTTCTGCTCTCTGGGCTGACATGCCCTCAGGTAGACTGCTGGCCCATATGACAGATTTCCCATCCACCACCGCTGCCCGGGCCCTCCACTTACCTTCTACCACAAAACTGCTTCTGTCAGTAAACCAAGTCATTGCTTCTGAGCAGGGTCGGTCCACGAGGTCTGGTCAGACTCCAGTTTTCCTCCACCAGTACTTCTTCACACTTATGTACTGGGGCTTCATCAGCCTCAGGTAATAAGGTAGTGAGGTTAAGACTGGCAGGGGGTGCAAAACTTACTCGTTCTGTCAGCAGTAAACTTTGGTAATGTGTCATCCGGGCGTTGGTCATCCAGCTGTCAGGTGGCTGCCTGATAACACTCTTGAGCGAGTGTAGGGTCACCACGGTGATTCTCTGCCCCATTGTCAGCTTCACAGCTGTAGCTGCCACTATCGCTCATAGGCAGGGAGGCCACTCACTAGCCACAGAGTGCAGTTTCTTTGATAGGTACTTTACTTAATGGTGTTCAAAACACTGAAAATTCTGTGCCTGAGTTGACCAGGAAGTCTATGGGGTTCCCTCCACTTTTAATGTATCCTTAGGCTCAGGGAGGGGGGCTGAGCCCCATCTCCCTTAGTCTTTATCTTCTTTGAGAGACAGTACCTTTACCCCCTGTTTTAATTTAGGGCATTTATGGGCCCAGTGGCCAGTATCCTTGCAGTATGCACATTGGTCTCTTTTTAGGCGTGGTCTGTCTCCTCTGGTCCTTGCAGTTTTCTGTCTCCCAGGTCCCCTAACTTTCTAGTCCTGCCTCTCCTGTCTCTTTCTCTTACTGTGGCCAGAATCCTAGTCAAAACCTTTTCCCGTCTCCTATCTCTTCTCTTTATTCTCTCTCCTTTTTCTCTTTTTCTCTTCCCAGCTTTTCATCTTCTGTCTCTCTCTCTCTCTTGTGATACACTTTCTCAGCTTTCTTAACCACATTCTCTACAGTATAATTCTGCAATCCCTCAATCTGCTATAAGCCTCCATGAACCTCTCAAAACAAACAAACAAACAAACAAACAAACAAAAACCTGAGGGGGGCTCAGTTGTCCCCTGCATAACTTCTCTTCTCTTCTCTTCTCTCTCTCTCTCTCTCTCTCTCTCTCTCTCTCTCTCTCTCTCTCTCTCTCTCCACTTTCTCTGTCCTTTTTACTAGATCATGTAACTCACCCTCCGGTAACCCTTTTAAACTCTGAAGTTTCTTTCTGATATCCAGGGGAGTGGAGAAATGGGCCTGTATGGAGATGACTCCAATTAAGAAGGCATATTTAAACTGAGTCGCACACAAAGAACACAGAATATGAGATCGTTTATCCATACAGTCTCCAAGAATTAACACCATTGTCAGCTCTGAGCTATATATTGACTATTAAAGCTTAATTATTTAACCTTTTAAAACATCATCTACAGCACACAATCTAATTATCTGTGCTGAAGCAGGAGGAAACTCAAAAGAATAAACATGTGATTCAATTCACATACACTTTTCTCTTGCCAAACAATTGCTGTGGGCACATTTAACAACCATAGCTAAAATAAGCAGCTAGTATTTAATTACCATTGATTGTAATTGATAACAATTATAAAAGCTTCCTTTATTTTCTGCAATGCCCCTCGATCTTTACCAATCAATTATTTTTAATTATCTATACCACAATTTTCTAGATTGACTAAAAGCCTAAATATTATAAAGACGTTTTCTCTGAATTTTATGTAGCAACAACTACTTTCCAGAACTTTAAAACTCATTGTGAGAGCAAATATTTGAAGCAAACTCTTTTTAGAGGCATTAACTAGCGAACACTTTTTACTCTGAAAGATTCAAACTCTTAGCTTCTTGTGTTGAAGCAGAGACAATAAAAATTTCTTACATAATTTAAGGCTATATTATTTTAGCCATACCTAGAGGCAAAATTTTCCACTGATTACAAGCTCACTAGAAGCAAACACTTTACAATCTATAATAATTTTATCTGAAGTAGGCAAGCCAGATCAAAGTTTTAGACAATTGTAGGAACCTGGCAATCAACAGAGGAAAATAACCAGTACTGAAGGGGTTAAAGAGGTCTGCACTTTCCCTGCCACTGTGCACAGCTTTTTTTTTTTTTCTTTATTTACATTTAAATGCTATCCCTATACCCCCCCCCCCCCCTCCCCTACCCACCCACTCCCACTACTTGGCCCTGGCCTTCCCCTGTGCTGGGTCATATAAAGTTTACAAGACCAAGGGACCTCTCTTCCCAATGATGGCTGATTAGGCCTTCTTCTGCTACATATGCAGCTAGAGACACGAGCTCAGGGGGTACTGGTTAGTTCATATTGTTGTTGCACCTACAGGGTTGCAGCCCCCTACAACTCCTTGGGTACTTTCTCTAGCTCCTCCATTGGGAGCCCTGTGTTCCAACCAATAGCTGACTGTGAGCATCCACTTCTGTGTTTGCCAGGCACTGGCATAGCCTCACAAGAGGCTGCAATATCAGGGTCCCTTCAGCAGAATCTTGCTGGCATGTGCATTAGTATCTGGGTTTGTTGGCTGATGATGGGATGGATTCCCGGATAGGGTAGACTCTGGATAGTCCATTCTTTCATCTTAGCTCTAAATTTTGTCTCTGTACCTATATCCTTTCATGGGCATTTTGTTCCTTATTCTAAGGAGGAATGAAGTATCCACACGATGGTCATCCTTCTTGGTTTTCCTGTGTTTTGCATAATGTATCTTGGGTATTCTAAGTTTCTGGGCTAATATCCGCTTATCAGTGAGTGCATATCTAGTGACTTCTTTTGTGATTGGGTTACCTCACTAAGGATGATATCCTCCAGATATATCCATTTGCCCAAGAACTTCATAAATTCATTGTTTTTAATAGCTGAGTAGTACTCCATTGTGTAAATGTACCACAGTTTCTGTATCCATTCCTCTATTGAGGGACACCTGGGTTCTTTCCAGCTTCTGGCTATTATAAATAAGGCTGCTGTGAACATAGTGGAGCATGTGTCCTTATTACCAGTTGGAAGGTCTTCTGGGTAAATGCCCAGAAGAGGTATTGCTGGATCCTCCGGTAGTACTATGTCCAATTTTCTGAGGAACTGCCAGACTGATTTCCAGAGTGGTTTTCATGGAGCCAGCTCCGCCTCTGCTCCTGGGCCTGGGCAGTTTAATGGCAGAGATCCGGGCTGATGCATACCCCACGCAAGAGATAGAGGCATCGACCCCGAGGCTCAAAAGCTAGGGGTTTTTATAGGGAGAGGGTAGGGGGTTGGGGGAACTTTTGGGGAACTTGGCGAAGCTTCACACAATTGGCTTGATTATAAGTCAGTAGAATAATACATGCAGGTTGTAGCATCAACAATTCCAGGGAGGGTCAGCGAGACCCAGGCCGCTAGATGGCCAATGAGTCAATCAAAAAAAAAAAAAAAAAAAAAAAACCCAAAACAGTTCCTGTGTTTATGTCTATCCTTGGGGCCACCCATCCTCAGGAATGTCCAAACAAGGGGCTCTCCTGGACATGCCTGGACTTGTTATTGTAAGATCTTCAGCTAACACGCTGGACTTGCCTCAGGCCTTCAAGTTCCTAATATTGCCCTATTTGTCTCATGTTATACTTTTGACTATAAGTTCTTTGCTTTTCTTGAATTCAATTCCTTTCAAGGCTTCAGAGTACTGGCTGTTTCTTTTATCGCTCTTAAAACTGGCATTTCATAATTTGTAAACATTTGTATGTACTTTCCAAGACACAAGAAAGAATGTGTCTATCTCTGGCAATGTGTTGGGTCACCCAAAAGGGAATGCAGCTGTAATGATGTTTGGAAAAACCAAACAGTGGTCATGGCTGATGCTCAGAGAACGTGACATTTCCATCCTGCAGGGCTCGGTCACACTTTCCAACCTCTAAAGCTCCTGGTCCCGTCAATGGACTTGGGATAGACACAAAGCTTTCCATTTTTCTGCTTGCCTGAGGGATGGAGGAGGCTGTGGTGCTTAGCCTCGACACTGTCCTGGCAGGGATGCTCACAAGCATGTCCTAGCCATGGTGATTTTCACTCCAGCCTTCTTTCTGACTCTAGTGCCAAACCAGAGGACCCCGTATTACTAGAGATTCCCAAGATCAAAGAGATTGCTGCGAAGCACAAGAAGACTGCAGCACAGGTAAAAAATGAGTATTTCTCCCTTTTCTCTTTTTATCTGGCAATGTATTCTTGTAATCCTGTGTTGCTTTTAAACAAAATCTCACTCATTTGATTTCCTAATGAAGACTCAGGAGCTAGGTGCTGGGGTGAAAGCCTGCTAGCTCAGAGAGCCAGAGGAAGCCTCTAGTTGATCTTTCTTCTCAGCGGATGTACCAAAAGGCAGCTCTCCTTTCTGCACGTCTCAAAAAAACCCTCAAATTGAATGTCCCTTCTTTCTACTTCCCATATGTCTCTCTATCCATTCTCCCGACTTCCTCTTACTCTCTATGTTTTTTTTTTCTATGTTCACTCTGTCAACTGGTTCCTTGCTTCACCTCTTGACCTATGGTTGACCTCATTTAATCCTGTTTACAATAAACAGGAAGTTCTTGGATTAAAGGTGTATGTTAGGATTGAGCCACGTCACAAGTAGAAATAGTTTTTTTTTTTTTTTTCCAGTAAATAACACAACGTCAGGGTTTACAGTGTGATCAAATACCCTGCAACACTCTTGTGTTTTATTTGTATTGCCTTCTTTTAATCTGATGGAGGGGAAGAATTAAGAAATGTAAGTCTGTTGGGCTCTCAAGCAAATACAGCTGGCATCAGAGAAATACTCTCTGTCCATCAGTTGCCTGTCAATGACCACAGGCTACCCTCCTCCTTCTAGGGAAACTGCACTCTTGCTCCCAGGATCCGGGGACATAAGTTGAAGACTCACAAGCATCTCTAATAATAAGTCACAGAGAAATATAGATATATTTTATTCATTTCACTAGGAGAAGTTCTATATAGGTAAATGAATGCCTGTTCTCCCCTCTTTGTGCACAGGTTCTGATTTGGTTCCATATAGAGAGGAACGTGGTGGTGATCCCCAAATCTGTGACACCTTCTCGAATACAGGAGAACATTCAGGTAAGACCTGGGCTGTTCATCTGCTATTCCTCAGTTGAGTGGGCTTAGAGAAGATCCTGTCCTTAAGCTTTAACCAAATCTTGTCATTGCCAGTGTGTTTTCCTTTCTTCCAACTACCTTATCAACTCTTAGGCTCTGTAGCTGGCCTCAATAGAGATACAGTGGTCACTTGTGGGTCAAGGATGGGTTGGAGGTAGGCACTAGCAACAGCCTGTCTGGTAGAGCACAAGGGTGCTTTATCTAACTGGAAAGATTTCTGATTACTCTCCAGCACTTAGAGCACAGGCCACACACTGTCCTGGTCAACTGTGGGCTATCTTGGTCTACTCACCCACCTTTGTGCAGAAGGGAATAGAATGGATTGAAAGAACTTGTCTCTGACAGGCCCTTCAAGGATTTCAGTCATTGCACACACTTGCATACCTACAAATCCTGCTTGTGTAACATCAATCCTTCTTAAATAACCCACTCATAATTTACAGAATAATTTGGATGCAATGTATACATAATGGGAGAAACACCTAGAACCTCAGATCCCACCAGCACTTTCCTTGCTAAGGATGGTTTTGGAACTCTTGTCTTTCTAGGTCTTCGACTTCCAGTTGAGTGAGGAAGACATGTCCGCCATTCTCAGCTTCAACAGGAACTGGAGGGCCTGTGGCCTGTTTGCGTAAGTGGTACCAGGTTAAGTGGGAGGTTCATTAGGCCTCTCCCTAAGGGTAAAGGGTTAATAGGAAGGGATAGAAGGCATGTGGGATTATGGGATGATTTTTGTCTTCAAATACTATTTTCTGGCAGGTGTGAAAAGTTAAAAAGAAAAGTTTGAGTCCTGGGGAATCACTAAGGGCAGAGACATTGTCATTTGATGTTCAGCTTCTGAATCTTACACACAGAGAGAGGATTTTAAAGAAAGGAACTGTCACTGCTGTGTGGGAGTCAAGATTTCCTTCCCTCACTCATTCACCCAGTGACTTCCTGCAATGTGCTATGGCCAGGAATAGTCTACATGTTTGGGACATCACACTACAAGCTTCCTGTTCCCAGCTTCATATTCTACAGAGGGAAACTAAAGAAACTCTGATCTCAGTTACATATATCAATCAGAGAGTGACAAATACCATACAGAAAAGTGAAGCAGGACAAATGGTATAGCTACCTTTTGTAATAGACACTTTAATACAAGACTATCCATGGGAAGCTGTGCTGACAAAGTCACAGATGAAGGAAGTGAAGGGTGAGCCATGTGCATATTTAGGGGAACGGCATCTGTAGCAATGAGAGCAAGTGTGAATGGCCTTCGGTGAGAGGTTTAGACTACTTGACCAAGGAAACCAACAATGGTGGGGCACAGTGAGTGGGGGTACTTTAGGCAGAAGGCAAGCCAGGGACGCACAGTGCACAGGGACGCCACTGCATGTACCAAGAGAACGACACTGACTATAGAAACCGAGAAGCCAGGAGAGGGTTTTGAGCAGAGCAACATGGAAGTAGTACAATAATCCAAGGAGGATGACAGTTCCTGGACTTGGGTCACAGTGGCAGAGATGAGGAAGATCAGATTCAGGATAAATAGAAAACAGCTATTTGAGTTTGCCAAATGTTTTCTTTCTTTCCTTTCCTTTTCTTTCCTTTCCTTTTCTTTTCTTTTCTTTTCTTTTCTTTTCTTTTCTTTTCTTTTCTTTTCTTTTCTTTTCTTTTCTTTTCTTTCTTTCTTTTTTTCTTTTTTTCTTTCTTTCTTTTAAAATATGGGTTTGTTTGCCTTTTTGTGTGTGTGTGGTTATTATAAGAGAAACTTCTTCCCATAGGAGAAGTCAGGAACCTGCTTGGGATGTGTTTATGATGTTTATTTGGCATGAAGTAGGATTGCCACATGGAGTTCGATACGCGAGTGAGGTCACAGACTGAAGGACTCAGATGTAAAACCAGCTGGCTTGTACCTGAAACTCTGCCACTTACTCATTAGTGATGGGGCCTTGGGTAGTTTGGATGAGGTCACCAAGTTGATTTATCTACAAAGAGATGACAATATGAGTCACAGCTAACCTTCAGTGACTACTCATTTAGCATATAGTAGACACTTTAAGCTCTTTGCTTATATTAGTATCGTATTTACTACTCATAGTCAGTCTGTCAATCTCAATAGTCTTTCCCGCTTCGCAGCAATGTGAGAATAAACTGAAAGAATGGTTCTGAGACCCTCAGCTGTGTATTGGCTTGCTTACAATCTCTCATGATGACAATTTACTAGTGACCAAGTCACTGGTTGCTTGGGGGGCCCTCCTTCAAATACTTGACTCATACTTTAGGGGGAGGGTCATGGTCTATGCATCACCATCTAATTTTCTCATGGTTTTATGGAAGAAGAGGCTGAGAAAGCACAAACATGCTGAATAGACCACCTAAGAGTGCATCTTAGATCATACCCATTGCTTCCGTGGAACCATTTCTTCTCCTTGCTTGTTATTGCAGAGCAAGTCATAACGAGGACTTCCCTTTCCATGCGGAATACTGAAGCTGAGCTACCAGATGCGCTTACCTGGAGGACACGCTTCACTGATTTGCAACCCGCTCCTCCTGACTCCTATTTTTGCCAAGCCTATTGGATATCATACCGGGCCAGCCACGACAGTGCAATTCTGCATTTAAATTCTCACATTCAACTAGAAGCAGACTGTCACAGGAAAATGCATCTCAGCAAAGGACAATGTTTTTCACTAATTTGACACCTGGCCGGATGTTTGTCAGAAACCAGGAACACTAATAACACTGAAGATTAAAAAGATTAAATAATAAAAATAGCAGTAATCATATATATTTTCAACAGTCAGAATACTTTTTGAATGATGAACTTTTGGGTTCAACTCTTATTATTCATATTTTACCATGAGAAAACAGAGGCATGAGGGAGCCAAGAACTTGCTGAAGCTCCCAGGTAGTCCGTGGCTAAAGCAAGTTTCAAAGGAAGGTGCTCTCAAGAGACTTCAGGGCAGTTTGATCCTCCTCCTCCTCCTCCTCCTCCTCCTC
>NC_034591.1:53819856-53822075 GCF_900095145.1 Mus pahari
CTCCTCCTCCTCTTCCTCTTCCTCTTCTTCCTCCACCTCCTCCTCTATCTCCTCCTCCCCCTGAGCCACCTCCTTGCCGGGCCCTCCTCTTTCTCCTGACTCCTCCATCTTGCCTTTAATATGCCATCATGCCAAAGCATCAAAGCTGTTGGTGTAATAGCCTTAAAATTCACAAAATGCCTATTCCTTGAGAGAAGTGGGGCAGAAAATGTGAAAGTCTGGACATGAAAACATTTACCATTGCCGTAAATCTGGGGCATGACTTATTTTTTTCCTATAGAAAATTACTTTTAGGGCTGGAGAGATGGCTCAGCGGTTAAGAGCACTGGTTGCTCTTCCAGAGATTCTGAGTTCAGTTCCTAGCAACCACATGGTGGCTCCCAACCATCCCTAATGAGATCTGATGCCCTCTTCTGGTGTGTCTGAAGACAGCTACAGTGTACTTATATTAAATCAATCAATCAATCGATCAATCAATCAATCTTTAAAAAAAAGATAACTATTTTTAGAAGGTATTTTAGAAAAAACATTTTGAAACTATTCCAGTCCTCTACAAATGTACACAAGAGAACATAATGAGCGACTGGCCACTCAGTTTACAAACTAAACTATGCTAACATTAAAAAAAAATTTAATTTTTTTATTAATTTATTGTTCCACTTTTCAAAACAGGGTTTCTATGTGTAGTCCTGACTGTCCTGGAACTCACTTTGTAGACCAGGTTGGCCTCGAACTCACAGAGATCGGCCTGCCTCTGCCTCCTGAGTGCTGGGATCAAAGGTGTGAGCACCACACCCGGCCTCAATTTTTTTTTTTTAAAAAGAAATTTATTCAGGAACTAAGTGGACGACTGCTCTATAAAACCCCATGCCTGTTTTCCATAATCAATGTTCACTGAAGATCACTGTGTCACTCCATTCTCTGCTGCCCACAGGCCTAGTTATGTTCATATCCTGCTTCTTTCTCCTCCAGGGCCCGTGATGCTGGGGCATGTGTGTATACTTGCAATCCAGGCTTCCTTCAGATGGCTCCCTCTGCAATTGCTCAGTGGGGGCTTCTGATAGGAGGTTGAGGGTCTACAGGAAGAGAAAGGCAGGTGGTGCATCTATCTTCTCTAGTGGTATTTCAGCAGAAGTGACATTTTCTGAGTAACTCCAGGTTTTCCTTTGTGCCTGCACGTAGATTCTGATCCTTCCAGTTGACACCACTTCTGGGGTAGGACATACCTCTTCCTCCCGTATCCTCTCACACTTAGGACTGGCCATCTCTTCCTGCTGCTGCCAACCTTGGAGTGACTTCATACCCTCCCGATTGATATCCCAGCTCTTCCATCAATGTTTCAGACTGGTGGTGTGTGCCCTAGTGAAGCTCTGAAGGTTCTTTCCTTGACCTTTTCTGACTTGTGGTAGTCAGCAGAATCCCCAAGGCTCTTTGTTTTGTAACTGCTCTTCTTTGTGTCTCCATGTGCCTTCCCATGACATTCTGATGCCAGTCATTGGATTTATGAGCCGTCCTCACTATTCTTCTCTCCTGCCAAGCCAAGAGCTGCAATGCCTTAGAGGGAAGCGGGTTTTTGAGAATACAACTACCTTCAAGGCTAGCCCCTTCTCTAAGAGTCTCTTTTCCACTGGGCAATGGTGGCACACACCTTTAATCCCAGCACTTGGCAGTCAGAGCACCAAGGTCCAGACTGATAAGTCCCCCCCCCCCTTCTCCCTTCCTCCCTCCCCCCCCCCTTCTCCCTTCCTCCCTCTGCTGCTTCCTCCTCTCCTTTCTTCCTTTCTGTCTCTCTCTGTTTCTCTCTTTCCACTCTCTCTAACACACACACACACAATCACACACACGCCACACACATCACTCACACGGTTCTCAGAATGCACTACCAATCAAGTGTCCTCTCATAGGTTCAGAGACAGAAGGAGAGACCTGTAAGTTGGAAGTTGTGACCCCCCCCCCCAAAGACTTAATACTTCTGCATCTTCCAGAGTAAGTTCCCTTCTGCCTATGGAGATGCTGTGACCCAGAGCTAGTCTCTTTCCGACCCTGCACCCACTACTCTTTGACCAATTGCAGCAGTTCCTAAAGGCCTCAGGTCCCTTCAGTGACCATTGCCTCTCCCCCCTCTCTCTCTTTCTTTCTTTCTTTCTTTCTTTCTTTCTTTCTTTCTTTCTTTCTTTCTTTCTTTCTTTCTTTCTTTCCTTTCTTCCTTCCTTCTCTCT
>NC_034591.1:53822095-53834633 GCF_900095145.1 Mus pahari
TCTCTCTCTCTCTCTCTTTTTCTTTCTTTCTAATTTCATTCAATATATTCTGATCCTGGTTTCCCCTCCTGTCGGCTCTCTGCTGGCAAGTCCAGGCGAGAGGAGAGAACCGGGTCCAGCCGAGTCTGTCCGGTACTGAACAGGATGTTGAGTATTGACAGCCCAAAACAAATACACCTGGGCCCAGAGTCTTGTCAAAGCAGGAAATCACTTTATTAAACTAGGCACTTGCTTATATAGAGAAGGCAAGGAGGTGGGGGTAGGGGAATGGGTGAGATGATGTATGGGGTGGGGTGGGGTGAACTCATGGGGCCTATAAGAACTTGACACATCAGCGGTAGTGGTAGTTTGTGCTGAGTCATTCTCAAGCAGAGGAGATTGACAGGTCTCAAAAATTGAGCCAGGCTCAGGTTTGTCCTCAAGTTCCAAATAGGGCCCAACACCCTCCCTCAACTCCTCCCAGATCCTCCTCGATTCCCCACACATCCAATTCTATACATCCTTACTTTCTCTTCGTCTTTAGACAGCAAACAGGCAAANCAAAACAAAACCCCAACTAAACAAAAACCCAAACCAAACCAAACCAGGAAACACACATACGCATAACACACAGTACCACTTAGAAACACAAGAGAAACCATCATTTTTGCCTGAGCTCCGACAGGAAACTGTGACTTCAGGAAACCAAACCTTCCTGCTCCTCCTCTGAGCCCTTCACTAGGGTCCAGCATCTCTCTGTAAGTATTTTACAGCAGCAAAGAGAAAGGAAACCAATGCTACATTCAAAGTCAGCCAAACCTTAAGGGGTTCATTCACCTGGCTAGAGATAAAGGAAAGAGAGAAACAACGTAAGCCATGGGGCTAAAAACCAAACATGACAGAGTTAGTACAACGCCAAGAAAGGAAGGCAGCCTTCAATACTTTGCTCCCCCAGGAAGGGAAACCAGGATGAAATGTCACATTGTCTCACCTCAGGAGAATCTGAACCCTTTGTACCAACAGCACAATAATATAGAAGCCATCTCCTTTCTTTGCTTTCTCATAACCACTGACCCCCCCAAACGGTGTCTTTAAAATTCTCCCACTATCTGCAATCCAAGTTAATAAGGAAAGCCATGTCATTCCACCATTGCAAAGTATTTAACAAACCGTGGTACTATTTAGTCAGTCCCCATCTGATTTCAGTGAATCCTGCATGTATGAGTTCTAATGTAGACACCGTTTGTTTTCAGTAGCTTCAGGAGGCTGCTGGAGTCAAGAATCCCACTGATGCTGTTCTGAGTTTAATCTGTTCTAGGAAATGGTCATCGGAGATTAGCAGAGAGAAAAGAAAGGAAAGGGCAAGTAGGGGCCTTGGAGAAATCACTACCCTAGTGTCCAGAACAGGGCTGGGAAGCCTGGCCTTGAGAAGGAAGAGATGAGAAAGCCTGCCTGGCTTCCAGCCACATCAGCACCCAGAATGCACAGACACCCTCCACTCTTTGTCACTTATTAATTCTCTTTGTTGACTTATTAACAAATGAGGATGTATCAGAGGAAAACACAAAAGAATAGAAAGAAACATATCACCCATGTGTCAGCCCCAAATAATGTCACACATGGCCATACCTATATCCTTTCCACGGGGTTGCTGGCTACTCAAGTGTTATAGCTGACTTAAATCAGATCAGAACATGCCCATCACTAAACTGCATCTAGGACTGCAATCTTTAAAATCAAGACTCTGATGTTTTCCTCTCCTCAGGGTCTCTTTTCACGCATGAAAATTTCACCCCCACATTTTTTTTTCTCCTAGTGACTAAGTGCCTATCTCCATGAAAGCTGTCTAGCTGTCCAGCAGCCTTCTATGCTAAACTTACTGAACCGTGGTGAACAAACAGGAAAACAGAACTTGAAGCAGATGTTAGTTGCCAGGTGGTAGATGATGTCAACTTTATGGAAGTCGATTGACGTGATGTTTTGATGTTTTGTCCCTACAGGTGGAAAACCTTAACACACACCATAATATATTATTAAATTTAAATACTTTAGTAAAAAGTTCATAAACTTAAAAAAAACGATCTATATCCTTCCATACATGTAAGTGGACAACAAGCAAAAACTGTGGTATAATTGTGGTATAATTGAGGAATAGCTCAGTGGTTAAAATTGCTTCCTGCTCTTCCAGGAGAGTTCAGTTCCTAGCACCCATGCCTGGAGTTTCACAATTACCCATAATTCCAGCTCCAGGGAATCAGGATTCCCTTTTCTGGCCTCTGCAGATATTCGCATAGAAATAAAAATAAAGTAAAATTTAAAAACGGTGCATAGAGACAATGGAACAATAATCCCCACCCCCGAAAGGCTCATCCTCAAGGCACCGAGAGACCCAGAAAGGTTCTAAGTATACACTGTTAAAATATGGACATCTTTTATGAACAAGTTCTTACGCTAGCTATGAGATACATTTAGAAAGCTGAAAAAAGAATAATACAAAGATAGAACACATCACATCAGTAATCCCAGGACTTAGTAGGTAGAAGCATGAGGATCAAGAGTCTAAGGTCATCGTAAGGTATAGTGCTAGTTCAAAGCCACCGTGGACTGCATGTGACTCTTTCTCAGTAAAACAGACAGACACAAGAAATGCATAGGAACTGCAACTCCAGGAACTCAGTAGCAACCAAGGAAAAATCAATCGAGCTTAGGAGGTATGATTCTTCAGAAAAGGATCGAGTAGCTTCACCTTTCACTAAACAAACAGTGCAGTTGTTATCTAGTTGTAAGCTTGGAGTAGCTCATAAACTTGCTTGTTTTGAAAGCAAATATCATAGCAGCATTGCAAAACAGAGGAATGGGTTTGTTTTGATATTTGACTTTTACAAAATAGTGCCAAAAAAGCAAATATGTGTAGCCTATCCAAAATGATGGTTTAATAGTAAAAGTTATACAATAGTAAATACTAACTTTTACTATTGGTAAGTTAGTATAGTGTTTTTGGTCTTAATCTTTCAAAAATAAATTATTATTATAAACAATTAATTATAAGGATATATTTTTGAGAATAAGAATAGTCACCTGGTTGTATATATATTACCAAGTACATTCTCTTAAATGTGTGCCAGATCTGGCATGGCTGTGTAAGGGTGTGTGTGTGTGTGTGTGTGTGTGTGTGTGTGTGTGTGTGTGTGTGACATTGTTCCTGCCCCTGGAGCACCACCTGGTTGTTGATCCCATGATCCAAATGTGTGCTGATGATTGCTGTTACCCCAAAGTTGATCTGCTGTCTTTACTACTCCACTTTCAATCCTTCTTTCTGGGGAATAATCATACCATAGTAAAAGAAACAGATGAAGTTTTCAGGATTGAGGAATGGAGGTGGTCATGAAGCTGTGGAGGACAAGGAACAGGCTTTCTGCTTGACCTTCAGGGTCATGGGAAACGATCTAGACAATATAATCATAAGGGCCATCAAAGCCTACATGGTCCTTTTTGGAAATGGTTCATTTCCAGACTTGGCCTTGATTTTGGAATCATGAGGAAGCAAGAGTACCCTCCAGTCCAATGACTGCTGCATTGATTAACCAGGAAGGAAGGCTGTGGATAGAAAATATAGGAATTTATATATGATCTACAAATAAATAGTATTAGAAAGAGAGTACATGAGGCTATGGAATAGCTAAGATAAGGAAACGAGGATTAAAGAATTAAAAGATGATGTAGAAGCATATAAAAAGTTAGTACTCTGTTTTTCTCTATTTGAAGAATTGAAGATAACCATGCCTGGAAAAATGTTAGAGAGAGCTAACTGCTTTACTGTTTTACTTACACAAATTCAAAACTTTCTAAGGAATTATTTTAATTTTAGTAGTTTGTTATTTTTCTTTTCTTACATGGAAGCAGTTACTAAAGACTGCTGTCTGCTGTATCAGAAAACTAGAAGACCTGTGGCCATCTATCCATAAAGAACAGGCTGTGTAAACCCATAAGGAAATGTACCTTTGCTTTGTGTTTGGTTTTGCTCTAAGGAAACAGGAGCTGGGATTATTGATCCGGGACTTATAGACTTTATGTGAATCTAAGAATTCTTGACAATTATTAACAATGACCAAAGCCTTGATGATATCGCTTTAATAAGTAAAAGACTGGGTTCAGGCTCTCTGACAGGGGAGAAAGCAAAAGCATGAGAAGGATAAAGGAATTGAGCTGAAGAATCAAGCTATCAAGCTGAAGCTGAAGAATAAAGACTACTGAGAATCATCAGGGAGCAGAGAGAGTACCTGGAACCAGCAGCTTGCATCTACTACTGACTCCGAGTCATTGTTAAATCATTGCCATCCCCATTCCCACCTTTCTCAGGACCCTCCTCATGGTGAGGCAGGACCTCTGCAAATGTGATGTTGTGATTTAAATTTATATATTATTTAAAATTATATTAAATGCTATACATTAAATTTATATATAATTTTTAGCTTACTTGAAGTATTATTTCTTCTTCCTGTTGTAATTTAACTTTGTATTTCTTCTAAAATGTTGCCAATAAAATTATAGAAAAACTTCATGTGGAGCTGAGAAAAAACTGAAAACGATTTGTAAATTGAAATTCTACCAGGCATGGTGGCACATGTCTTTAATCTCAGCACCTGGGAGACAGAGGCAGGTAGAGCTCTGTGATTTTGAGGCCAGCCTGGTCTATGTAGAAAGACCTGTCTCAAAAGTAAATTCTTAGTTTAAAATTCTTGGTTTATGAATCAATGACTCTTTGGGCAATCTAAAATCCAAACTTCATCATAGATCCACTTTGATGACTCTGTTTTAATATTTTCAAGGGAATTTCTTTGTAGGGGAATCATTCAAATTGATAATAGCCAATATTGAGATTGTGTAATCTCAAGATTATGGAACTTCTGGGGGCCAGCCTGGTCTACATATCGAGTTCTAGGTTAGCCAGAGCTGCATAGAAAGACCTTATATTGGATAACAGTGGTAACTATAGATATTATTGAACTTCTAGTTGAAGATTAAGAAATCCTAGTTACATCCCAAACAAAACCTTTCTGGATTTTGAAGAATTTCCATGACTATTCCTTTCCTTAGAGTAGAACGTTCTCATCTCTGCACTGTATGAGGTGTAAGAGAGAATGGCTTACCTATCTTGTGTTTTAGTTAGATGCAGTTAAGTTATGTTCTTAGCCTCTGAAGACTTGCAGTGCCTGGGATCTGCTTGGTGCTTTCAGGGACTCTGTGAAGCTAAAACTGTTTTCTGAAGCCATGGCAGCGTTTTCTTCTATTCTTCTGTTCCCAGAAGTGAAAATAGAGTTTCTAGTCAGAGCCAAGAGTATCACTAGCCCAAAACCTACTGGTCTACCAAGCGAGTTCCTGGCCACCCACAGCTATGCATCACAGAGAGAGGCACAGCTTGCCTACTAGACTTGTCTAATGAGCTCCCCAGAACCTCTCTTGCTAGCATCACCCCAGTCCTAGATCCAGTCCTACACTGCCTTCTCTGGTAAGCATAGCTCTCATCCTCACCGTAGAAACTTCTTTTTGCAACAGCTGAAACTACCACAAAAATCTACAACTGATCAAGGTGAAGAGAACAACTGACCATGGGGTACACAACCCCAGTTGATAGATGCATCTACAACTCAGTACAGTGAAGGCTCAGGGAGGATGAGGGGGAAGGATTGTAAGAGTCAGAGAAACAGGACTTCTTCTGCCAATGTAGTGTCTTCTAGACATGGCATGGAAGCTGCACCCATGAAATCTCAACACCATGGCCCTCTAAGCAAGACCTGCGTAATGACCATCAGTGGACATGCCAACCCGAATGGGGGCAATGTCACAGGGCCTTACCCCTTAGACAATACTACAGGCAATCAATGGTTGCTGAGAAAGGGAGAATCAGTCTTCTCCAGGGATGAACCCTCTACTAGGTTATACACTTCCAAGTGGTCAGCCCTAGACACACACACACATATATATGACAAATGATAAGTGGATTTAGTAAGTTGTGTGTAAATGCATATGTATATCTATGTGTATATCTATCTGTATATATATATATATATATATATATATATATATATATATATATATATATGTCAATAATAATTAAAGAAAAAGAGGCCCTGAATTTGAGGGAAACGGAGGATGGGAGAAGTTATAGGGAGGAGAAAGGAGGGGTAAGAATGATATAAATATAGTACTCTTGGGTGAAATTCTCAGAAAAAAATTAAGAATAAATGGAGTTAGGGTGTGCGGAGATCCAGATTCCAGCAGTCTTTTATCAAGCTGGATATATCCAGAAGTTAATGCATAATGCTCTTCCAAAGGGCTGGAATTCAGTTCCTAGCACCCGTATCAGGCAGCTCACCATCATTTGTGGCTCTAGCTCTGGCCCCTTCAGGCACTTGAGCTCATGTAAGCATATCCCCCCCCCCCCCGACACTCATACACATGTACATAGCTAAAAATGTTGAATTAAGAAAAGCATACATTAAGGGTTTTTATATAAATGTAAACTAATGCCACTCTCACTAAGTGTTTTTGAAAACATTTAAGTTTTATATGAAAATATTACATGTAAGAAGGGTGGTCTTCTGATTCTTAGCAGTACTGGTCCACCATGTTATAATCGATGTCCTATGTCAGGGACCCAAGAGTCCTATGTGTACCGTCACCTCATCATTAATGTCTCACATAGCTTAAAAAAAAAACAAAAACAAAAACAAAAAAAAACAAAAACAAAAAACATAATACACTGGTGGATGGGGCACAGAAAGAACTTTTTTCAGTTCTAGGAATGAAAATTACACAAATTCCTATTATGTAACAAAACATTTGCTGGGGAGATGCAATGCACACATCTACTCAACCTCAGTAGGGAACTCAGGACAGACCAAAGTCCACTTTGGTGCACCAGTGAGTTTTATTGGGTAACTTATGGGGGCATGGTTTAGGGATTATTTGTGGGAGCAGAGATGACTCAGAGACAGCTGCATCAACAAAGCCCAGCTTAGCACAGGTGACAACGCGCAAAGCTGGGGACCAGGAGCACACTGCACAGCCTGCAGGCAGTTCAACAGTTTGCAGGGTGTCCTTTTCAGGTGGTCGCTTGGTCTAAACCTCTCTCAGGCAGCGCAGCTGGTTTCTGCTTCTTCCAGGCAGGTCTGGTCTCAGTCTTGACAGCTTGGATTCTCTGAGCATCTGATTGGCCCCTCTGTTCTTATCGATTACATTGGCAGGGAGGGGCCTGACAAATTTGGTCAGTTTTAGGACCCGAAGTTATTTTGAGTTTTCTTTTTTGTTTTTGTTTTGTTTTGTTTTACCTTCTTGTATAAGGAGCATTCCTGCAGGATGGAATGTTTCAATCTCAGAGGAAAGTCACACAACATTTCCCTGCCAGGCAAGTCCCCGAAGACAGAACTTCTGCAACGCAACTTTCCTAAAATGATTTTTAAAAATTTGAGACAGGTTCTCACTTCATTGCTATGATTGGCCTGCAGCTATCTTTTTCCACAGAGCAGTATGGTCTTGAACTTTATTCTTTTGAACAAAGGACTCTATCTCAGGCTGGCCTTGCCCTCCCTATGTAGCTAACAATGACCTTGACTTTCTAATCCTCCTTCATCACCCTCCTAAGTGCATGGCATCATAGGTAGGAGGCAATATGTGTGACAGAATGACATTTGCTTTTTGGCAAAAGCAAAAAGTAAGTTTCTACTATAGTCATGGTCATTCTTAGACTGTCATTAACCACAGGTCATTCAGACTTGGCTCAGAATAAAATCTTATTTCCTTTAAAGCAGAGCTGTTATTTCATCAGCTCTAAAAGTCAGCAGCCAGAGACGGAGCCTAAATGTTTCCAAAGTACACATTACCTGGCAAAAATGGTTACACCTTTTCTCTCTCTCTCTCTCTCTCTCTCTCTCTCTCTCTCTCTCTCTCTCTCTCTCTCTCTCTCTCTCTCTCTCTCTCTCTCTCTCTCTCTCTCTCTCTCTCTCTCTCTCTCTCTCTCTCTCTCTTTTCTTTTTTCTTTTTCTTTTTCTTTTCTTTCTTTTCTTTTCTTTTTTCTTTTTTGTTTTTCGAGACAGGGTTTCTTGGTGTAGTCCTGCCTGTCCTGGAACTCACTTTGTAGACCAGACTGGTCTCAAACTCAGAAATCCACCTGCCTCTGCCTCCCAAGTGCTGGGATTAAAGGTGTGGGCCACCACCACCCGGCTACACCTTTTCTTCATTCAGCAAATACCTTCAATTCTACTTACAAAAAGAAAGGAAAAATTATTTCCGTGCTGAAGTGAGACTTTGGAATATGTCTCAGTGAGACGTCTCCTGGCTTGGAATGTGTCTCAGGGAAAGTAGAGCAAAAACAGAAGGTTTGCTCTGACTGCAGGAAGTGAACCGAAGGGCCTAGGTGAGTTGCGAAGGCGAAATAACAGAGGCTGTTGAGGAAAGAACTGGCACAAAGAACTGGAACTGGCTTTATTCGGAGAAAGGGCCCGGAGGCTGTGATCTGGCCTTGAGCAGGGAGAACATTGGAAAGAAAGGATGATTTATCAAAAGCAGCGTCACAGGGACCTATACCAAGCTGCTCGTTATGACCTGGAGAGGGGCTTCCTTGCAAGGAAACGTTTAAACTGGGGATAGGAGAGTCAGGGACAGAGATGTCTACCACAAAAGCAACTCTAGCTAAGACGTAAGTATCAGAAAGAAATCTGTGGTAAAAATGCTAACATGGAGGGCAAGGATGAATTAGGTGAACACAACATGTGTGACCAAGAACATTGGGGTGCCAAGTACCATAAATTAAAAGCTGTTAGTCATAGCTCTTTAGCATACTTCTAAAGAGAACAATGATGGTAGTGATAATGATAAAAATTTATGCTTTCACACAGAATCTAGAAGTTAGAAAATCTGCTCTTGAGCATCATTAATTTTGAAAGCTTGATACACAAATAGACACAACTTAAGGATTTTAATAGAATTTTGTGACTTGTGTCTTAGTCAGTGTTCTGTTGCAATGAAGGGACACCTCGATCATAGCAACTCTTATTTTAAATTTTTTTTTAAATTTAGGACTGGCTTACAGTTTCAGAGGTTTAGTCCATTATCATTGTGGTGGGACGCATGGCAGCACACTCACAGGCAGACATGGTGCTGGAGAGGTAGCTGAGAGTTCTAGATCCTGATATAGGGGCAACAGGAAGAGAGACACTGGGCCTGGCTTGGGTCTTGAAAATGTCAAAGCTGAATGAATCCCAGTGATACATCTCCTCCAACTAAGCCACACCCCCTAACTCTTCCCAAGTAGTGCCACTCCCTGATGACTGATCATTCACACGTGTGAGCATATAGGGGTTGTTTCTTGTTCAGACCACCACATCATGAAAGCACTTTTTTGTATTGTTTGTTTGGGGGGACTGACACGACATTTCATTTACTGGTTCAAAGGAAGAGACATGGATGAATCTAAGCCAAGGTGACCCACTCGTGTCAGTGTGGAGTAGGGCCTGTGCAAGAGGCTGTCTGCTAGCAATGGCTTTCCTTACCCAACCAGAGCAGAGCCTCTCCCCTGGCGTCCCACATCTTAAGGAGCATCACCCTTCTTTGTCTCACTTGGCCCCAGCTTTCTGTCATTTATCAGCTGTGCTGCCTAAGTATTCCCTGTGGAGTGAATGCCCTTAGTCCCTCTTCTCCCAGCTTCCCACCCAAATAAGAAAAGAAACGAATGCAATTTCTACTTTGGTTTTTAACCCTACAGCAGCTGTATTGCTTTAACTTTCTCTGAGACAATGTGATCCAGACCTATTTTTTTTTTTCTTAACAGGTCAGACTTTATTAATTCCACTGGGCAAGAATAAGACTACTACCACAATTTTGAGCCAAATTTGAAGCAAGCTTTAATAAATACTGGCCAGGACGATGGACTCTGAACAGGTTCATTCCAGAGTTCCCTCAAACTGGCCACGAGCTACACTGGTCAGGTACTTATAAAGGCAAACCCATGAGGCTATGTGCTTTCCACCTTCATCCAACCAGGAGCAAGCACACATCCTGATGTACTTCCAGCCTACATATGATCAAGTACATCTAGTACAGTTGGGTCAACCAAACTTGTCATCTTAGATGAACAATAGCCCTCCAGCATCTTAGGAAGCTTTGTCCTTGGGCAAGGGAATTTCAGGTAAGAAGCATTTTTGCTTTATGGATCTCTTAGGAACAGCAATTAAAACTTAAAACATAACTTTGGCTCTTACAATTTCTGTAGGAAGAATGGTCATTCCCCCAAAATTGTTTAGCCATATAGCAACAGATACTCTAGCTAGCTGGTGTTATAATAACTCAAAACATAGCCAGGATTAGTTTAAGACCCCTGGATTCTCTGAAAGCTTTTTCTTTCATGGGCTCTTCTATAGTCTGGATCTAGAGTGTTCCTTGAAGGTCCAGATGTTAAAGACTTTGTCTTAAATTCTGCTCTCTTGTAGGGTGGTGGAAACCTTAAGAGTTGGAGTATAGCATGTACAGAGCCCTAAGATTCTTCTCCAGCACTCCCCAAACCAGTCATAGGGGGCATACTTATAATCTTAGCACTTGAGAAGTGAAGATGAGACCATCAAAAGTTCAAGGTCACCCTGAGCAACATGGTAAGTTCTAGGCCAGACTGGTGTACACAAGACCCTGTCTCAAGTAAATAAAAAGGTATAGGAGAGATGGCTCAGTTGTCAAGAGCAATGCTGTTCTTGCACAGGATCTGAATTTGGTTCCTGGCACCCATATTAGTGTTCACAAAAGCCTATCACTTCAGTTCCAGGGCAACTGACACTCCCTTGAAGGCTCCGCAGGCACCTGCACTCATAAACATATGCACACACTCATCATTTAAAAATAAATCTTAGGAGATCAAACAAGAAAGCCACAAATCAAAACAACAGCAGTTACATGGGTGGAATCGTCAGTAGTTGGATGGGTGAAAAGCAGAGAGCTCTCCCCCATAGCATTCAGGAGTTCCCACCTCTTCAGGTGATGACTGGAGCCTAGCTGTGTGTCCAGTCTAGAGATACATCCCAAGAGTCTTATCAGAAGTTCATGAAGACGTCAGAGTAGATAACAAGTAGACAGTAAATGGGGCTCTGTGTTGTCCAGCATTTCCTTTACCCACAACCTTGATGTTCTCGTCAGCCACGGCAAAGCAGTCTGCAGGATCTTTAGTACTGATAAAGCTTCAACCTACTTCACTTCCTGACCCTGCCTCCTTCTGTATTTCATCTTACTCCCATTTGTTTCTGGATTAAAATATACGTCATTTAGGATCTTCTCTTTCCGTGTGTCAGTGGGATTTCAGAGGGAGGGGAGCATGTAGAGGTATCACAGTGTGAGATGGAGCTTGGCTGTGATTTCTTCCTGATCTTTAGCTTTCCCTCTTCGTATATCTGGTCTTCGATGGGGTGAACCCTGTGTGCAGGCTTCAGAGATGTCCATATCACTCTCCAGTCTCTATCCATAGAGCCTACTCCCTGAGTCCAATTTACCTGACTGTGACAAATGTATGCCAGTACATGACATTGTTTTACAGCTCTTAACTATGTGGTGGCTAGCTGGTGCTCTTCTTCCAGCCAGATTCTACAGCACATGTGCGAAGACTCAAGAAATACAGAGGGAACCCTCTGCATATACTGGGGCAATAATTGTCAGTGTCCTGGGATATGAAACTTTTATGAAATACCTACAATGGTACACTTAGGGATATTAATCATTCCTATTATAAATCAATCGAAAACAAACTAAATATTTAAGAATAGTGGAAATGACCAAATAATGTTCACAAAACAAATCTTTTGCAACCATTAAAATGTATGTGGTAAAAGTAATTTTAAAATGGTGTTTTAGGGCTGGAAAGAAGGCTCAGCGATTAAGAGAACATGCTGCTCTAACCGAAGACCCATGTTTAATTTCCACACCCAGTGGCTCACAATCACCTATAAACCTCCAGGGGATATGATGTCCTGTGATGGCCTCTACAGGAACCTGCACACACGTGCATGGACACATGCAAAAGTGAAAAACAAAAACAAAACATTAAGTCAAAGTGACTTATTATAGATGTTCAGAAAGTTTGTTTTATGAAGTTAACTTCCAAAAAAAATGTAGTATGTAAGAACTAAGACATAAATACTCAGAGACATTATTAATAATACATATATGCAAAGACAGAAGAAAATAGCACTGGGAATGGCAATTTAAGTGACGGGAATATTCTGCTTTATGTTCTCACCCTTATAAACCATCTTTGCTTTTCACAGTTGAGTACATGACATTTCATAATCACAAAAGATCGTTTTCAACTCGGGCACAACTTTTTTTTTTTAATTTGACAAATTAACATGTTTAATGTTCCATATGGTAAAAACACAAAAGTCAAAAAATAGATGGTAAACTAAGCAAGTGTTTGTAGCATATACATCAAAACGTAATTTCATTAACTAAATGTAACTAAAATTCCATTAACTAAATGTGTTTAACATTTTTTCTTTCATTATTATTATTATTATTTTCTTTA
>NC_034591.1:53835313-53861016 GCF_900095145.1 Mus pahari
GTAGTACTCCATTGTGTAAATGTACCACAGTTTCTGTATCCATTCCTCTATTGAGGGACATCTGGGTTCTTTCCAGCTTCTGGCTATTATAAATAAAGCCAGGCACAACTTTTTAAAGTGTCGTTATAAAACACAATTGGTCAAATCCCTAAATCTGAAAGAAAAGAAAAGGAGGAAGAAGAAAAGTAGGTCATGAAGAAGAAAGGAAAAACAAAGGAAGGAGAAAGAGAATTTTATTAGGAAAGAACCTGTCCCAATGGCTATCAGGTCATTTTCATCCTCGGGGAATCTTCTTGCCCAACAATCTGACAGAAAATGCATGGATACCAGTTAAATTACAGGCATTTCTAGAAAGGTGTCCATGACCTACATTTAAAAAAAAAAATCTTTCCACAAGGTCACCTGCCAGTTTCCTCTGTAACAGACATCCTTTTGTTCTTAGTTTTGTGGCCAATGATAGTTATTTCAAAGTAGTTACTGTAAGACTAAGATGTCTCATTTTTCCTCGACATTTTTATTTGCCTCAAACTGCATGAGCACCCATGCAGTTCACTAGTGTTATATCCACTCCCAGGGCAATGACCCTTCCCAAATAAACTTACCAGTTTATCTCGAGTAACCTTTCAGCTGTGTCATCTAGGTTCACAAACCTCTGAACCGCATTCCCAATGAAGCATGCCTTCTGCGCCAGATACCCTTTGCACTGTTCTGACTTTAATCTTTGTTTACGATTATCAGTGTGGCACAAGATTGAAATGAAGTTCCTGTTCTCATGCCCCAACCCTTGGCTGTGGCTGCTTGCCAGTGTGGTAAGAGCCCGCCTCCTTTATCCAGGACATAAAAAACGTCCCCAGCCTCCCTGTAGAGAAAGCAGGCATTTCATCTGCTCACTCAGAGAAGTCTTGGCAGCAACCATGGCCACGTTCGTTGAACTCAGTACCAAAGCCAAGATGCCCCTTGTGGGCCTGGGCACCTGGAAGGTGAGTGCGCAGTCTTGGGACACCACAGCCTTTGAGGGATGGTCAGGGCATTTTCTCTTCTGTGCAAAGCATCTGTCTGCCTTGGGTTTGAAACGCCAGCATTATCACCCAATATCCATTCATTTAGAGCTGCTTTGAGTTACAGATGACCCTTTCCTAGAAATGACAATAGCTGCCTTGGTGAGTATCAGGTTTAAAATCATACTATTCCTCAGGGAGAAAACTGTTTTCAAGGAAGGTATTCTCTTAGAAAGCTTTTCCTCGGGACTCTGAGGGTCTCTGTTGGTTTGTTACTGGCTGAGCGACTGAGAGAGAGGATAGAGTTCTTAATGACCCCACTCTTTCTCACGATGCGAGACTATGCCAACATCTGAGTGGCCCAGGAGCCTATGGGAAAGGCAGAGGACAACAACTGAACTGGCTCAGGCAGTTTGCAAAGACTCCATGTGATTCCCTCACACCTTAAGACCCGAGCAGCATGAGAGCCACAGAATTGGAGTCAGCTCAGAGTCTGCCCTGGCTGTGTTAATCTCTGCTGGCAAGTTGCTCCATGGCCCATCCCAGGACCCAGTGAAACAGATTTCCCACAAAATCTTGGGACAAGTCTGCTGTCGGTCCATCTTCTTCCACCTCTGCCCTCTTTGCTGTTTCTATTACTGACAACATGAGAGTAGCCAGCTTGTTAACCAGGAGCTGTTTTTCGCTTTGATTTTGATTTCTTGAGACAGGGTTTCTCTCTCTCTAACCTAAAATAATCTTGATCTAATTTGGAGTAATCCTCCTGCCTCAGCTTCCTGAATGCTGGGATTTCAGGTGTGAGCCTTCACCCTTGGCTCAGGAGTAGTTTGGGAACCCATCCGTCCTGTGTCCGAGACTCATTTCCAGTCTTGCCCCGTTTCTCTTTTCTTTACACAGAGGGTGGGTTCTCTCTTTGTCTCTACACTAGATTGGGGTCTTACTAGAATAGTGAGTAGAAATTTCACGTTCCATCAAGGTGACAAATAATTACAAATCTCCAGGATACTCACCCTGGATAAATTTAGAAGAAACTCACTTTCAGAGTTCCAAAAGCAGTTGTAAATATTGTAAGAAGTTGTTTTCAAGGTAAGGACTCTGTGCTCACCAGAGGACATGCAGGAGGGTGACACTTTGGCCCTGGACCCCAGTGCTTTTGCGTTTCTGGAAATTCCTTCTCCTTGTGATGGCAGCGCTGTTGATTTCTGCTCTATGTGCTTTTCAAGGTTTGATGCTTAAAAACAGGATCTTTAGATTTTGTGATAGAGGCAGAGTTATTTATGGGCTGGTGTTTGAGAGTGTCTTCTGTAGCCCAGGTTGCCTTATAATAATTCATTATGTGTCTGAGACTGGCCCTGAACTCCTGATTCTCCTACTCTCCACCTCCCAAATGCTAGGATTAAAACATGGGCCACCACATCCAGTGAGATGCTGTTTTGTATTGAATGAGATGGTAATGTGCCCCAGGCTGTCCTCAAAGCCACGACCCTCCAACCTTTGTGCCTCTCATGGTGGTATTACAGCCATGTAGCACTATGCTCTGCAGAGAGATAAGCCATGAGTACTTATTTTCCTAAGCCAATACCTGGCTTGGTTAGGTCAGGACAGAAGGTGATCCACTTCAAATGCTCCTTCCCTTCATTTGTTTTCTTTTTTCTTTTCTTTTCTTTTCTTTTCTTTTCTTTTCTTTTCTTTTCTTTTCTTTTCTTTTCTTTTCTTTTCTTTTCTTTTCTTTTCCTTTCCTTTCCTTTCCTTTCCTTTCCTTTCCTTTCCTTTCCTTTCTTTTCTTTTCTTTTCTTTTCTTTTCTTTTTTTAATCCATATGGGGAAAATCCATTTTTATAAAGTTTCTGTTAGGTTTAAAACTGAGGACAAAGAAATGAAGTGCCTACTTAACATTTTCCTGTCTGGTCTTTTCCTGAAACCGTGATTACAGTGATTACAGATTGGATTGCATCCACCCAGCCTTACCGAGTGCCAGGTGATGTGCTGAAATCTTCACAGTCTTGTGGCAAGTTAGCAACACAAAGGCCTCATGGGGCAGGGTCCATAACTTGCTATGTTTTGCTGTCAAGGTTTAGGGATATTGAGGAATCTGCTCAGCCTTATATTGCACCATAGCAGAGTTCAAATCACGTTGCTACAATCGTTTTTTTAAGATTCTAGCTGTCTGGAGTCTGAGAAATCCTCCTCAGAGTCTAGTTTTCAGGCCAGCCTTCAGCAAGTTGCAAGTGGAGTCATTTGTCACTCAGAAACTGGAGGCACTTCAAGATCAACCTGGATTGGGGGATTAGAATAGGACATGAGTCAGAATCATGACAATGACTTGTGTATTAAGATGCCATAATGAAATCCATCACTTTGTATGATAACCTAAAAATTTAGTGAAATAAAAAAATTAATTCACCTTTTCTTTTCCTGAGAGAAGCCCATCGGGCATGTTTTCCTCTCCCACATCCACTTGGAAACTGGACCGCAGCAAGGCTGTGGTTTTCAGAATCTGGTCTATGTGGTGCCCTTAAGAGGGAGTCTTGGAGCATCCAGTGGTCTTTTCTATTGCCTTTCAGTCTTCCCCAGGCCAAGTCAAGGAAGCTGTGAAGGCGGCCATTGATGCTGGGTATCGCCACATCGACTGTGCCTATGTGTATCACAATGAGAATGAGGTGGGAGAAGCCATTCAAGAGAAGATTCAGGAGAAGGCTGTGAAGCGGGAGGATCTCTTCATTGTCAGCAAGGTACAATGGTCCACGTGGTGGACATGACTTCAAGGCAGGTGGAAGTATCTGGGTATGGGAAGCTTTAAGAGTTTATTAGCCTTTCCTTATGTGCCTGCATGGCTCCTGGCCCTTTGTTCCCTGCTCTTTGTTCATTATGTCTCTTGATAGAATTCCACACACAAAAACATCCACTGTTGGAGTGGCCACACCTATATACATGTATGCTCATTGCCATTCATCACAGGGCCTGACAGGCCTGGGGATAAGGGAGTATTAAAAAGGGCTAACCCTCCTATTGCATCATAATACTTGAACTTGAAGAGCCACAAACAACTCCTGCCATCTGAGAAATGAGAGCCAGGGAAAAGCATGTGACACAGGAATAATTCCAGTCAATGGCTGACTAAGTTAAATGACTAAGAAACAAACCCAATACCGAGAGCATAGGGGGACACTTAGGAAGTGATGTTGACTTGCTAAGAGCTGATGACCCACTACATTACATTTCTTAACGTATTTCTTATAAGCGAATAGCCTGTCCTGGGGTGTACAAATCTCAAAGCAGGGAGAGTAACTGTAATATGTGTGGCCTTCCTCTCCCTAGTTCTAATGCTCCCCTGTCACACCCTGCAGCTGTGGGCCACCTTCTTTGAGAAAAGCCTGGTGAAGAAAGCCTTCCAGAACACCCTCTCGGATCTGAAGCTGGACTATCTGGACCTGTATCTAATCCACTGGCCACAGGGATTTCAGGTTTGAGCTGCTCTTTGCCGTCTCTCTATTTTCATGGAGATGCTACAAAATGACTATGGTGCCAAGACTGTGACACTGGGGAGGGATGGTGCAGGAGGTTGGGTTTGAGTTTTATTCTATTTTTTTTTTTGTATGTGAGTGTTTTGTTTACATGTATATGTGTGCACCATGCCCACGCTTGGTGCCTGTGGAGATCAGAAGAGAGCATGGGATCCTTAGGAATTGGAGTTATGGATTGTTGTGAAACATCACCTGGGTGCTAGGAACCCAACCCGAGTCCTCTGTAAGAGCAGCAAGTGCTCTCATCTTCTGACCCATCTCTCTAGTCCCCAAAAGATTGTGCGGGGCGGAGGCTGAGGCAACAGGTGGTGCGTGGTGAGACTCGTGCTTGGTTTTCTGCAACTGTGTTTGAAAGGGACAGTATTTCTGCTACCAGCTCGGATAAGCTGCAACTGGCCAGCCATCTTCCTGTGGGATGCATGCCCATGAGTGCCCTCGGTAGGATGTCTTGGGACACTCTTGCATAAGTTCCTATTCATCCAAGTGTGCCCAGGGAGTGACCTCCATGTGTGGTGATATTGACAGTTAGCCAGTCCATCCTGAAGAAATACCGTACAGTGTCTGGAGGGATGTGGATTCTCATGTTGTTGCCTTCATGAACAGCCTTGGTGATAGTGGCATGGTCCCCAAATGCAGGCCGTGTCCAGGCTGCAAGGTTAGGAGAAGCTGGCTACTCTCTTCCCCAGATAACCATAGTCTTCTGATATAAAACCTCTGTCTAGTGACCCTGAGTTTTACATTGGTTACATTACGACGATAATGATGGCTTCTATAATATACTAGTGGATTTGGAGCCAGCTGAGTATTGCCAGAAATAGAGGACTGACATCCCATGGTAGACTGACACGGGAATTTTTTTTGAATGTTATGTTTTTATGTGAGTTCTCTGGAGTTTGACATGGATACTTTTTATTTCGCTGTCCTGAGACATCTCTTCACAGGACCAGGTATCTAAATGCCGATTCCGGTGATAGCTTTGTTTTTCATTTACAGGCTGGGAATGCGTTATTACCCAAAGACAATAAAGGCAAAGTTCTCCTGAGTAAATCCACATTCATGGATGCCTGGGAGGTAGGTTCCAACTTCCTTCAAGTGTGCTCAAAGTTAAAAAGCAAAGCTTCCCTCAGCTGCTGTTAAGATTCCACCCTGGTGTGGAGAGGCTCAAGTGCTCTGTCTATAATTTCAGGATGATTATTCTCAGTTCTCCCTCTGTCCTGCAAAGGGGTGTATGTGGAGCTACTCGTGAAAGTCAGAGGGCAGCTACCCAAAGTAGGTTGTTTCCTTCTATCGCATAGGCTCCAGGAAGAAACAGACCATCTAGCTTGGCAGCAAGGACCTTTACCCACTGAAACATTTCCCTGGCCCCATGAAACACTTTCAGGAACAAAAAACAATACCTTACTGCAAGGCAGAGGCTCTGACAGATACCAGAAGGACCAAGTATGTCAGTGAACGAAAAAAATAAAAAATAAAAAGGAAGGACATGGCTGCTCTTAGACATGCTGAAGGAGAAAGTTTACTCAGAGTATTCCAAGTTGTAGCCAAAGATGAGATTTCACGTGTCAACTAAACACTCCTTGCTTGTCCCTGCCTCTAAGCCCTTGCTGCCCCTCCCCCATCCATGCATGAGTTGACTACCTTTCTTCATGTCAAAAAAATTTTTTTTCAGGCTCAATTTAAACTCTCCTCCCAATGATTCTCCTGGGCTAAGATGATTCCTTCCTCTACTCCCTCATCCCTGTACTAATTGATGTCCAATAAGCTGAGGTAGCCTAGCAAGCACATTGTATACGTTTACACACACACACACACACACACACACACACACACGTACACACACACACACACACGCACACACACACATGATGTATATGTGGTATATGTATATGCATACGTAGACACACATATAAACAGAAACTTAGAATGGATGAATAATTACAAATTCACGTTCAATGTGTGGCTTCCACTATCAGGCTGGATACTTATCTTTGGGAAAGTTTAGAACAAGCTCAGTGTATTTAAGTAATAAATAAATAAACTCCAGATCCTTGGGTGGATGTGATATGGGTTGGCTGGGTGCCCCTGGCTGGGTCCATACATCTGCAAGGCAATCCTTACAGTATGCTTATAATCACAGCTATGTTAGAGGCTGAGGCACAAAGGTCACATTTCGGATCCTGCCTGGACTTCAGAGTAACTTCAAGGCCAACCCCTAAAAGATCCTATCCAAAATTGAAAAATGAAGGGGGTTAGGAACTAGAGATACGGCTTAATGGCAGACTGCCTGTCTAACACAGAGACCATAGACTCAATCCTTAATAGCACAAAATAAAAAACAACGATTCCTTTCCTTACACTGTGGACTATTTCCTGGATAACCTACATCACTCAGTTTGGGTCACTTTTGCCTAAGAGCAGACAACAAGTAAAACCTTTACTTCTCCTTCCTCATTACATCTGAGCTGGGGAAGAGGACAGCTGGAAGCAGCCATGAGGGCACCACGGTCTAGACCAAAATTCTCCTTTAGTGCTTCACTTACCCTGCCATGCAGGAGCCATTCCTTCTACCAAGGACTAAGCACGCCAGCATCCCTATATCCTCTTAGAGCCATCTAAATGATATTCTTCACTGTGTCAGGCCATGGAGGAACTGGTGGACCAGGGGCTGATAAAAGCTCTGGGCATCTCCAACTTCAACCACTTCCAGATTGAAAGGCTCCTGAACAAGCCTGGACTGAAACATAAGCCAGTGACCAACCAGGTAAGTTCTGTTTGGTGCAGGGTCCTGCTCTGTGCCTGCATCAGCACCAGGAGTTCAATACAGTCTGCAGTCTCCTCTCTCAGGTCTGTGTTCAGGATGCTTAGGGAGGTGGGAGGCAGGTCTCTGGGTCTGGTTTGTAGCATACCTGTCGATGGGTTATGCTTGGCAGTTGTGTTGGTCCTTTCTTGTGGTCCTGGAGTTCCTGCTGAGCTACTCAGAAAGCAGGCCTCCTTCCCTAGTGATGGAGATGTTTTCTCTTGCAGATTGAGAGCCACCCTTACCTCACCCAGGAAAAACTGATCCAATTCTGTCACTCCAAGGGCATCGCTGTCACGGCCTACAGTCCCCTGGGCTCCCCAGACCGACCTTAGTAAGGCTTCAGAGTACTGGTTCTTTTTTTTTCTCGATCATTCTTAAAATTAGCGTTTTGTAATTTGTTCTATTAGTATGTAAGTTCCAAGGCACTAGATAAAATATACCAATGGCAGTGTGTTTGGCACCCCAAGTGGGATTGTCAGGGTAAAGTGTTTTTAAGTTGATAGTATGTCTGATTCCCTGGAATATTCCATTTCTGATGTCCGGTGCTGGGGCAGTATTTTCAAATTGCCAAAGTACTAGATCCTATGCACGAATCCAGGGGAAAAAAATCTTCCTGCCTGCCTTGCAGAGGCAAAAAGGCTGCAGTGCCCAGCCTTGACGCTGTCCTGGTAGTGATGTTCACGGGCACACAATAGCCATGGTGATTTTTACTCCACCTATCTTTCTTCCTCTAGTGCCAAGCCAGAGGACCCTGTAGTACTGGAGATTCCCAAGATCAAAGAGATTGCTGCAAAACACAAGAAAACAGTAGCTCAGGTAAAATAAAGTGTTTTCCTCTTTTATTTAGCAATCCATTCTTGTAGTCATGTGTACAACTATTTTGCTTGTTTTTAATTCCCTGGAGAGGAAGAAATGGGGAAGTGTAAGCCTGTTGGGAGCTCCAGAAAATTAGTATTACTGTAGCAAGGATCTGCCTCTGTCCTTCAGCTTCCTGCCACGCCCTCAGGCTTTGGGTTCAGGTGCCAACTGTATAGAGTCCAAGCCTATGACTACAGGCTACCCTCTTCATTCCTAGTTAGGAATTTCTAGTTGTTTCTTGGATCAATGGGCATAAGAAGGGAACTAGAAAAGTATCCCTAATGGTGAAGGGCTTTGTTAATATCTACTGTTGTTAAGCCATAGGGAGTTACTTATATAGTTGTCATTTTACAAGAAGGAGAAGGTCTTGTAGATAACTGGACACATGCCTTCTCTTCGTGATACACAGGTTCTGATTCGATTTCATGTCCAAAGGAACGTGGTGGTGATCCCCAAGTCTGTGACACCCTCACGCATACAGGAGAACATTCAGGTAAGACCTGGGCTGTTCATCTGACATTCCCCAGTGGAACAGATGATAGGAGGGAACGAGGAATCTTCTTCCCTGTCCTTTAGCTTCACATCCCACTCTTTCACTGACAGTGTGTCTTCCCTTCTTCCAAGCACTCTGTCAACTCGTAGGCTAGAAAGATGGCCTTAGATGATTGGGCTCACAGAGGGTGCCAGCCAAACCCATCAGGACTGATCACTGAGAAGACCACTGTCTACCATGGAGCACTTAGATCATAGGCAGAACGCTGTGCTAGCCAACTGCAGACTGCCTTGTTGACATGGATTGGACTTGAAAACTTGTCCTCCGAGACACCCTTCAGGCATCATTGTACAAACTTAGCACACCTACAACCCAACCTCTCCCCTCTTAGAACACTAAACTCTATAAATAACTCACTCTTAATTTAAAGAATAATATGTTTATAACAGACATATTAGGGGAAACACCTAGAACCTCAGATCCCACCAGCACTTTCCTTGCTAAGGATGGTTTTGGAACTCTTGTCTTTCTAGGTCTTCGACTTCCAGTTGAGTGAGGAAGACATGGCCGCCATTCTCAGCTTCAACAAGAACTGGAGGGCCTGTGACCTGGTGGAGTAAGTGGTACCAGGTTAAGTGGGAGGTTGATTAGGCCTCTCCCTAAGGATAAAGGGTTAATAGGAAGGGATGGAAGGCATGTGGGATTATGGGATGATTTTTGTCTTCAAATACTATTTTCTGGCAGTTGTGAAAAGTTAAAAAGAAAAGTTTGAGTCCTGGGGAATCACTAAGAGCAGAGACATTGTCATTTGATGCTCAGTTTCTGAATCTTACACACGGAGTAAGAATTTTAAAGAAAGGAGCTGTCACCGCTGTGTGGGAGTCAAGTTCTCCTTCCCTCACTCATTCACCCAGTGACTTCCTGCAATGTGCTATGGCCAGGAATAGTCTACATGTTTGGGACATCACACTACAAGCTTCCTGTTCCCAAGTTCATATTCTACAGAGGGAAACTGAAGTAACTCTGATCTCAGTTACATATATCAACCAGAGAGTGACAAATACCATACAGAAAAGTGAAGCAGGACAAAAGGTATAGCTACCTTTTGTAATAGACACTTTAATACATGACTATCCATGGGAAGCTTTGCTCACAAAGTGACAGTTGAAGACAGTGGAAGATGAGCAACATGGATATTTAGGGAAATAGCATTCTTGACACTCATAGCAACCATTGCAAATGCTCTGATGTCATAGCTAGAGCATTTGAAGGGGATTGAGAATTCTGTGGAATGAATAAGTGTTATTGTAAGAAAGCAGAAACTTGAGGAGATTTAGAGTAAAACTATGGACAGGTCTTTGATTTTTAGGCCTGAAAGAGGAATAAGCCATGAACAGAGGCTGGTATGATCTGATATGTCTTAAAAGATTCACCATGACTTGTGGGTTGAGAGACTAAACCCATGGAAAAGATGACAGTCGCTGGTCCTGGACCATGGTGTTGGGGAGGAAGCGAGGAAGACCATGATCTAGATAAATGGGAACATGGAATTGATTTAATTAACAAAATTAACAGTTGAAGCTGGTTTTGTATTTTTGTTTGCTTGGTTGGCTTTTGTTTGAGCAACTCAAATGCAGAGTTAACATTTTGGTAAAATCAAAGGTTTGACATGTGTTTATTATGCCTGTTGGGTATCAACTAGGAGTATATGTGAAGCTAGTGAATTTGGTGGCCTCAGAAGTCAACTGTCACTGGGTCCTAATCCAAAATCTACATTTTTTACTAGTACTGAGGTCCTTGGGGAGTTTTGATGATGTCATAAAATCACTTTTCTAATCTACAAAGTAAGGATGACAATATTAATCACAGCCAACCTTCACTGAATTCTCATTTAGCATGCAGCAGACACTTTAAGCTCTTTGCTTATATTAGTATCAAATTTACTAGTCATAGCCAATCTATTGATTTCAATAGTATTTCCTGCTTCACAGCAATGACAGAGTTTGAGACAATAGTTCTGGGGCCCTCAGCTGTGTGTCAGCTTGCTTATGAGCCCTCGTGATGACAATTAACTGGTGGTCGGATGACTGATTGAAGGCCCTCTTTCCTTAATACTCTTCTGATATTTTGGGAGAAGGTCATGTTGTGTGCCTGCGCCATACTCCATGTCTCATGTTCACAGTCTTGCTGGGGAAGAGATCAGAAGGGTACAGAGATGGCCGGATGTATCACGTAAGAGTGTCTCAGATATCACGTAAGAGTGTCTCAGATATCATGTAAGAGTGTCTCAGATATCACGTAAGAGTGTCTCAGATCACATTTTTGCTTTTGTGGACTATTTTCTTCTTTGTATTTGCTGTTGCAGTGCAAGAACTGAAGAGGACTATCCTTTCCACGAGGAATACTGAGGTCGATTTGCTTGATGAGATCCGTGCATGATAGATTCCTTCGTCTCTCTAAAATCAACCTGGATGTAGGCTACCATCTGGCAATGCAGAATTTAAATTTTTGTGTTCATCAAGGAGCAGACTCTCCACAGGGAAATGTGACTCCAGAGAAATGAAGGACAACGGTTCTCACTAGCTCGGGCTCAACACATGTTTGTCATCAGGAACATGTGGTATGGTAACACTGAAGATACTATGATAGAACAATAAAAAAAAAACCATAATAGTAACTCCTGTAGTATGCTGTCCATTGCTGTGATAACCACCATGACCAAAAGCAACTTGTAGAGGAAAGGGCTTATTTGTCTTACATGTTTCAGCCATAGTCCGTCACAGAAGGAAGCCATAGCAGAAACAGAGGCAGGAGCTGGGTCTCTGAAGCATAGATCATGGAGGAATGCTGTTCAGTGGATCACTCGATGGCTTATCCAGCTTGCTTTCTTATACAACCCAGCACCTCTTGTCCCGGGCTGACATTACCCACACAGGACTGGGCTCTCCTATATCAATAAATAACTAATCAAGAAAATCCCCTACAGACTTGTCCACAGGCCATCTGATAGAGGCAATTCCTCAACTGAGGTTCCCTCTTCCTAGGTGACTCCAGTTTGTGTCAAGGTGACAATAACTAATGAGCACGGTCACCAAAGCATCTGACACAATTTGAAGTGCTTTCGAATGAGTGAGCTTATTGCATCCAAAAATCTCCTAATTCCAAGGCAAGGAAATAGAGGCATCAGGGAGCCAAGAACTTGCTGATGGTCCCAGGTAGTCTGTGTCTAAAGCAAGTTTCAAGGGAAGGTACTCTCAGGGACAGTGCACGGCAATTTGATGGCCCCTCTCCACAAGCTTTCTCTTGACCCCTTCCCTCCACTTTCCCCTGAGATGTCCTCAGTTACGTCCTCTTGTTGTTTGCCCATCTTGTCCGTAGTATGCTGTCGTGCCAGGGGGCAAGGTGCTGGCAGCAGAGTCTGTGAAATCCATAGAGGTGCCTCGGGTCATTGAGAGAGAATGGTGCCTCTTGGTGTCTTACAAACCTAACGCCAATGGCCAACGTCTCGCAACATTTGCTCTAAGTGCAAAAAAGAAAAAAGAAAGAAAGGAGGAAGAAGGGAAGGAGGGAAAAGGAAGGAAGGAAGGAAAGAAGGAAGGAAATGGTTCAAGAACTAAGTGGTGACCAGTATGAACAATAGTTCCTGGAAAGAATCACATCTTCAGCTGAACCTTCTGCAAAGCTGATTAAGGAATTTGAATTTGCATGATATTGAAAGATCAGAATAGTGAATTATCTTGGGCCATCTTTAGTAGCCTTAATAACTTTTTATTACCTATCTCTATATGTGATCAGGAAATTCAAGTCAATGAGCAGAAGTCGGGGGTGGGGGTGGGATGGGAGGGATCTGGGGGCTCACATAATATGTTTACAAATCAGAGAAGGCAGCAGGCTGACCAAGAGAACAGTGCTTTCCTAAGGCAGAACTCCAGCAGCTCTGTGTAACTAGATGTGCCATACTTGAGAGAACCTACTAAGAGCATCAGGGGAACCACACAGAACAGTCATGGTCTGCCACCTTTCACACCCTACTAACAGCAGAAGGCCCACTACCTATTGCTTGCTGCAGAGAAGCCGGTCACGTGTATGGTACATGTTCACTTCATAGCTTACTGATAAAATGGTAATTCTGACTGGTAAAGATTGATTCCAGGAGAATGACCCTTCTCCCCAACCTTGCCCCACTGCCAACACTCAAACTGGTAGATATTTCCCTTCAAAGATCCCAAGAAAGTTTGCCACAGACACTAACAGAATGGAGATTCGTGTCCTCCTGTGTCATGGTACACTGAGTCTGTCGAAGACTTTGAGATGCGGATACATTCATTTGATATGGATGTGTGTGGATAGGTGTGCGCCTTGCACGAGAAAGTGGCTAGTAAATGTTTCTATGTTAGCCCAGTGTCAACGACTTTGCCCGATTCAAAGATCGAAGGTCATCCATCATACCAAGCTTGCTCTACCTGTGGAAAATGTTAGAAAGTAGCTCTGGTACATTCTCCTTTAGCTTATGCATTCTCAAAGAAAGAGGGAAATAAGTCTGAAATAAGGGAGAGCGTTTAGCTTCTCTATGTATAGTTATTGTCCAGCCTAAATTCAGAGATTTCAGTACGAGAAAATCTCAAGTCACAGCAGATATCTCACTAGTGGCTTAACAATATTGGGTTTTCCTTGGTTCCCAAAATACCTAACCTTCCTGTGTCCCTCAATTGGTAAATAATACAGGATCACTTTTAAATGTTCTGAAATTATTTTTTCATGCACTGTCACCTCTCCTTTCATACCCCACTGTTATATGCCATAATTCAGTTGTGCTATGTTGAGGTTTAGGGGCTGTCACTCCTGGAGCCCTTTACTTAATCAGTGGGTGGCATCCAGCAATTTGGTTCCCAGTAACCAGGTGCCTCCTAAGTGAATAGTTGCCTGCCTGGGGACTTAACTCAAGTTTTATTCCTGAGGGAGACTGTTGGAGACCAGGCTGAAAAAAACCTGGCCTTTTACAGCCTGCATCTGAGAGCCATATAGTTCTTTGTTGAGAGCCAAGTTGCCCCCTCCTTCAGGGCTGTTCGACACCCTCCCTGCCAAGACTGCTCTATCTCCCTCCTCCCAAGGCTACTGTCCTAAGCTGACACCTGGGAGGATTCGGGACTCTGAGATTAGCTGCCCAGTGTTCCGGAACAGTGACGCCAAGACTCTGAGAAAAATCACAAGAAGTTTCAAGTCTTCAGTCAGCATGCCCCTATTTGTCCTTCTCTCTATTTCTTGTGATCATTTCTCAACCCCTCCCCATTCCCCCTCACAGTGTTTATAACCAAACGTTCAAGCCCGAAATAAACGAAGCCTTGACACCTTTGCAGGGCTTCCTTCTTCTTTCCCTCCCATTTCTTACTTTAAGGCTCGGTTCCCCCTCGACCCCACAAAATAACTTGTCCCTCGGGCCGGAAAAGGAGACAACCTGCTTTCAGATGGCAGCTTGCTACTACAGAGAGTTCTAGTCCGTTCCATTTGAGTTGTCACTCCTGCATGGTGATCTGTGTTTCCCATTGAAGTTTATTTTTCCAGAAACGACAATAAAACATCTCCCATTTGAGCCCTTTGCTCTTAGCTCACTTCATTCTTGGGCAGGGCAAGACAAGAACCTGGTTGGAGACAGGAGGCAGTCTCTGCTGACCACTTGAGCTGCATTCCACAGAGATCTTTGCAAACCCACTTGAGATGCTATCCCGGTCTGAACAAATGGGATACGGTGCAGCCATCTTATCTACAAAAGACAGCACCTCCTGAACTTCAGAAGCCCCAATAAACTCTTGGCATGGTTTGAATTTAAATGTCCTCCCAAGTCGTTCTTATGTCGAATTTGGCATTGGCAGGTAGTATAAATTTTAGGAGATATTGTCTTGTTATAAGAAATAGATAGTTAGGACTATGCCCTAGAAAGCTATATCTTCTTTCCAGGCTCCTTTCCTTTCTGGTTTTGTTGTTTGTTGTTGTTGTTGTTGTTGTTGTTGTTGTTGTTAATAGACAATGAATAGCAGGAATCTTAGAACTCTGGGTCAAGCTTAGTTGGGCAAGAAGGGTCTTATCACTCAAAAATCCTACATCAAGACCATGGCAAAGTAAATAAATAAATAGAATAGACTTCCAGGTCCCAAGTTTGTTGTCTCATGGCAATGAGATTTAAAGATAGGGACTCTCCTGGGAGTAAGGTAAATAAAAGCAGGTTTTGACACATATGTGGGCAAACATTCACTGAACACAAAATCAACAAGCCTTTTTCAAATTTTAAAAGAAGTTAAAGAGCGCCAAGAAATTACAGAAAATTGAAAATTAAGTAAAAGCAAGAGAAAGTCCAGAAAGAAGGAAGGATTTCCAACCGAAAAAAAGGACATGAATGTCCTTTGTTCAGGGCTTTTATAGCTCAGTCTGTCTAGAGACAGATATGATGCAAGAGTGTCCTTTAATATATCATTTTTTCTAATGTAATCAATTGCAACATATTTACTCAGTAAACTGGCTGTGTGAAAGTCAAAGGTGTTTTGACTTTTTTGACTATTTTGCACACAGGCAACAGAATAGCAATTCCAAGAAAGCAGAAATGAGCAGAGTTCTGAGTAGATATGGTCAGGTTATGGACACAATTCTGGAAAGGCTATGGATTACAGCTATGGGACATCCTAGAAAAAACATTTACAAAGACTGGAAATGGAACTGTGGAGCTCCAACTTTAACACTTCCCCAAAACCTGTTCCCCAGATCATTAGGAATGTGGCTAGTAAAGAGCCTTTGTTCTCTTAGGGCAGCTGAGGGTCTTCTGTTCCTCCACCTGACAGCTAGCTAGGCAATTATCTCAGTTGCCCCAGCCAGGCANCCANCTTCCNNTGTTTGAGACTGAAAGGAAAATTATACAGATTTAAAGTTTGGGAATGTAAAACTAAGAGAGTAAGGTTTAAAATTCAAAGGCTCAGGGCTGAACACTGTGAAGAGGCAAGGTCCAGACTTGACGGAGCCCGCCCAGCCGCTAAGACTAACAAGACCATAAAGATAAGGGAAAGGAGTGCTGGAACCAGCCGGGACTGTCAGGATTAGCTCATAAACCATCTGGCAAGAAGGCATCTCCCCCAGCTCACTCAGGGTCACACACTAACCAGATGTCCCCCAGACCCTGATAAGCCTCAGGCCTCTGGAATTCTGAACGCTCCGGCTGGCGCGTACTATCTTGCTGCATTGTAATCTCACTACTATGTTCAAATGAGCCAATCACTTGTGGCTGCGCCAACTCTCCCCGTCCCCCCGACCCTAACCCCATAAAACCCCCTTACTTCTGAGGGTCTGGGTCGACTTCTCTGTCTCCTGTGTGAGATACGAGTCCACCCAGAGCTCTGCCATTAAAGTACCTCGTGTGTTTACATCAAGAAGGCTTCTCTGTGTTTCTCTGGGACACCCTGACTCCTGTGACCTGAGGACCCGAGGGAGTTCTTCACGAGGGGTTCCTACAGAACCAGGTGGGGTCCATGTCTACACTGTCAGCGCTCAGAAGGTAGAGGCAGGAGGATCAGGGGATCAAGGCCAACTTTGGCTACATAGTGAATTCTAAGACTGCCTTGTCTACAGCTTGGCAGAAAATGCTGCATGGGTGATGGGTTGGGAGTGCAGCTCAGATCATAGAGTGCTTACCAAGTGTTGCCAGGGAATCTAGTCTTACTTTTGGATTCTTAGACTTATTAGTAACATTATTCTTAAATTGTCTCAAAGGAAGCACAAGGATAATTTGATTAGGTTTAGAGAGACAAACCGTAGGACAGGCAAGATGTAAGTTAGGGATTGGTATTGGTTCAGGATCCCCCAAGACCAAGTTACCTGCACAAAGGACATTTATTTGCCCCAGAAGGATAATAAGAGACAAAAACATCAGGGAATAGAGGACAAGGGAGAGGGGGTAGGGAACAAGAGAGAGAGGGAAGGAAACAAGGGAGAGGGGGAAGGGGTATTTGTCCTTGGAGGGGGACAAAGGACAGCCTCTGGATAGAGAGGAGACAGACATGGCCCATAGGTAAATGACAGTTTATAAAGGTAAAAGGGGGAAACCCAGTTTAGGATGAGGTGATTAATTTTAATTGGGCATGTTAATTAGGTGAGCCAAAGAGGGCTTTTGATTGCTAGACTTCTTTTCTCTGACAGCTAGACCTTGGTCATCAGCCTCAGGAGGATAAATTGGTCAAATGAGGATACAGACCTTGGCGGCTAGCTTTAGGAATGTAATCTAATGGGTTTTAGCAAGGCGGGGGGTATAGGGGAGGAGGTCAAGGCCTGTCAGAGCCATGTGTGCAGTGCCAGGGATGACTAGAGTCCCTTCAGTAAGCCTTGGCGGGTGCAGGAAGAAGGGAGGTAAGGAGGAAGGAAGCCACGCCTTTAAAACTGGTCATGGGACTTATTCAGCACCTGCAGAGAGTGTGTGAGGCAGGCAAGGGTCTTCTGAGACACACTGAGAAAGTTCAGAGCTTCAGAGAAAGCATGTTTAGACTTTGGGGAAATATTTGAAAAGGGAATAAAGAAAAGGAAACAACATCAAAATAAAGCAATACCATGCTTAGTGCCAGGGCATGGATCTGGTTTCTTGTGGCTCAGGACAAAGAGCTCCACCAGGAACACATGATTAGAATCAGAACTAGAGACAATATTTTAAGAAAGAATAGCCCTTCCAAGAATGGGAGCAGAATAGTGAGCAAAGAGAAAAAAATGTTTGGTCATAAGGACGTATAGCCCTTTCAAAGAATACATGCATTATACCCACCTCTCCCAAGTTTATCTATCATGGACTTTTCTCTGCACGCTATGTTCAATACAAGGAGCCTGGGTAAGGAAGGACTTGAAGTCTTTCTCTACAAATTGGCTTCTTTTGTATGCTAATCTCGATGCTTCAGTTTACAGTTTTCTCTTAATGTGCTGGCTCCCAACCCTGCTAATACTGTGACCCTTTAACACAGTTCCTCATGCATGGTGACTCCCAACCATAAAATTATTTTTGTTGCTACTTCATAGCTTGCTACCGTTATGAGTCATAAAGTAAATATCTATGTTTTCTGATGGTTGTAGGTGCCCCTGAGAGAGGTTGTTCGACTCTTAAAGGGGGTCTCAACCCACAGGTTAAGAACTACTGTCTAAAAGTTTTTTTTTTTTTTTTTTTTTTTGGTTTTTCGAGACAGGGTTTCTCTGTATAGGCCTGGCTGTCCTGGAACTCACTTTGTAGACCAGGCTGGCCTCGAACTCAGAAATCCGCCTGCCTCTGCCTCCCGAGTGCTCGGATTAAAGACGTGCGCCACCACGCCCGGCTTGTCTAAAAGATTTTTATCCATGGTGGCGCACACCTTTAATCCCAGTACTTGGGAGGCAGAGGCAGGCGGATTTCTGAGTTCGAGGCCAGCCTGGTCTACAGATTGAATTCCAGGACAGCCAGGGCTACACAAAGAAACCCTGTCTGGAAAAAACCAAAAAACCAAAAAACCAAAAAAAAAAAAAGCAAAGCTTTTTATCACTGTTCAATAGAGAAAGGCTAAGGCCTTTACCATTTGGGCCTTGCTGTATAGCATCTTCTCCATCTGTTTTCCAGGGAATCTTGTTAAGACACAGGATGTGAAAAACGGGTGTGTTTGAAACAACAGAACATTCTAAGGAGAAGGTATAACATTCCATCCTACAGTTAATCTCAGGAAGTGAACAACTCAGTAGTCTTGAGAAGTCCCTCCAACTGACCAGACTCACTAGGTTCCTCTCTTGTTTGAGCAACATAAGCTATAAGGACTGCTGAGAGACACTTCCCGACAAGCAAGCCGAGCTCCTGGAAGAGTCGGTGACCGGCTTACGTGGAAGAGACAGAGATCAGCCAAGCTGCCTGGAAGAGGCTCATGAGCACTGAGCCACCGGAAAGGACTCTGTCCCATCTGCTGGGCTGCCTACAGGCTATGCGCCAGGGCTTCCACTCTCCTGAGCTGTCACTCATGCTGCAGTCCTGAGCTGTCACTCACGCTGAAGTAGGATTTTGGTGCAGCATCTGTCTTGAGCCAGTGTTGTTGTTCCTGTAAGTAACCCCACTAAGACTCCTTAGTCCATCAAGGTGGGCTTTGGTGGTAACCATACTTTGGTCTGCTGTTGGTTCCCTAGCTGGAGTGAGAAGACATTAGTTCACATCTCTCTAGGAACAGCGTTATGCAACAGGTGTTTAGAGGGTGTCTTATTCAAACTACCATAGACATGTGGTCATATCATAATGCAAGAATACATTCAGTCCAACTTTAAAAGTCCCCATAGTCTGTAACAGTCTCAACATCATTTAAAAGTCCGAAGTTCAAAGTCTCTTATTAGATACAATCTCTTAACTGTAAGTCCCTGTATGATCAGAATGAGAAAAAAAAAAAAAAAGCAGATCACGCACTTCCAGCATTCAATGGCACAGAATATACATTGCCATTCTAAATGGGAGGAAAAGGGAGCATGCTGAGGAAGTACTGGACCAAAGCAAGACCGAAAACCAGCTATGCAAACTCCCAACAGTTCCTAACGTTGTGAATGACATCTCTACGCCTGGTGCCAAGTCCTTCCAGCTTTGTTAACTGCAGCACACTTCTCTCTTGGACTGGTTCCACTCCCTGTTAGCAGCTCTCTTTGGCAGATATCCCATGACCCTGATAGCTTCAATATCTTAGGGTTTCCAAGGAAATCCAGGCTTTATCTTCACAGCTTCACACAAAGGTCTCTCTGGGCCTCCATGCAGGGACACCCCTGACACATGCCTGGCCTCAATGGCTTTCCTTAGTCATGGAGGGAGATTCCATAACCTCTTTCTAGTATCCTTGACTCTAAAGCCAGGACCATGTGGCTGAGGCTGCCGAGTTCTCCTGCTTGCTGGGGCTTAAACATGGACCCCTTGTTCAATTCCATCTTCCACATTTCTGTTTTTGATTTCCTTCACTGCCTACATTTGGCTGTCCTGAAAATGGCTCTGTAGACAGAGCTGGAGCCACATGCCTCTGCCTCGAGAGTGCTGGGACTGATTAAAGGTGTGTGCCACCAGACCCAGCCACAAACTACTCTTTAATTCCTTTTCACAAGTTGGATGGGCTCTTGCCCCGAGGTCACTCACTACCTTTGTTCCATTTAGCATCAGGGTTTTCTTTAAACTTTTTACCTCTGTGATAGAAAGACTTGACTCCATTACACTGCCTGGCACTCCTTTTCTCCTCAAACTGTATATTTTGTAATTTTTTTCTTACTCAGCATGGTCCTTTTCATCTTCAATTATAGTGGCCACTAATAACCAAGTAATGCTGACAATAGTAGGTATTCTAGAAATTTCTGTCAAAGCTGTTAATTAATAACTTTTCAATTTAGCTTTAGCCAGATTTTTGTTCAGACAAGGGCAAAAGTGAGCCACACTCTTTGCCAAAAATATTACAAGAATAGTCCGTAGCCCGTAATACTAACATTCTTCTCCACTGAAACCTCTTGAGCCAGGACCCCACTGTTCAAATCATGTTCAGCACTGACTGCTGTCTTCCATGTTCCTACCAGTATGGCTCATTAAGCTTAAAGCCTTCAGCTGTTGCGGCATTCAAATCCACTCAGAAAGACCAAAGACCTAGACTCAGTTTAAATTTAAATTAAATAAATGTATTCTTACTATTAGAAGAAGGATGGCAGGGCTAGAGCCAAACTGCATGCTGTGCCCAAGGGAGCTAAAGGAAGGGTTTATAAAGGTAGACATCAAAGATGGGCATTACGGGTATCAATGAAGTCTGTAGCTGAGCAAGAAAGCTGTTTGACTTCATTCAGTTGTTTCTCTTTCATGTTGTATGATAGTAGAGAGATCACATCATTCCAGAGCCACAGCAAGAAGTGAGTTTACGAAGGCAGAATGCAGGAGCACCGTTATCTGACTCTGCAGGCCACTGGGATCTCACAGGCATTCCGAGGCAAAGCTCAGGGACCCTTACGGGATGCCAGTACCGTACTGAGTTTCCTAAGCCATCTCAGGGGAGTTATGTTTAAATGATTTCACAGGGCTGAGCACTCTGGGGGAAGTGTCACTAATCGACTGGGACAGAGCAGGCAGTAACACAGTGCCATCAGGTTAGGGTTGGATGTCACATTCCCAAACAACTGCTTTCCTAATCAAAAGTCCCAAAGTCTACATTCCTCCAAACAGAAACACACTCGGGTCCAGCATATCGATATCCATCCCTGGGACCAACTTCTGTCTTTGTTAAGGTTTTAATTGCTGTGAAGAGACACCATGACCTCGACAGCTCTAATAAAGGAAGACATTTAATTGAGGCTGACTTATAGTTTCAGGGATTAGTTTTAGGATTGTCAGGGCAAGAAGCATGGTAGTACACAGGCAGACACAGTGCTGGAAAAGGAGCCCAGAGTTCTACATCTGGACCAGCAGGCAGCAGGAAGAGAGAGTGACACTGGGCCTGGCTTGAGCATCTGAAACCTCAAAGCTCATCCCCAGGGACATACTTCCTCCAATAAGGTCACCTCCTAATACTGCCACTCCCTTGTGACCAAGCCTTCAAATCTGTGAGTTTATAAGGCCCATTCTTATTCAAAACCACTAGATGGGACATTCTAGACCAAGACTATAGCAGAACCCATAAAGTCAAAAGCGTTCAGAGCACCCAAGAGTCATAAGGCGGTCCAGACTGTGTACTAGTGAATCACAACACCAGCAACTTGAGTACAAGTTAGTTAGAATTTTATTGAGATGGACACCACAATACCCAACTTCTAGAGAAGTTTGGACAAGTAGACTACTGGAGAAGAGTTAAAGACCAAATTAGAATTTTGTGAGCAGGACTGGAAGCTAAAGGGTAACCAGGATTTTGTTTGTTTGTTTGTTTGTTTGTTTTCATGAAAAACAGAGCGATGTATTCTCAGTGACCACATTAGAAGAGGACTAAAGTAGAGATGGCAGTGACCATCTCTGCTGCAGTCTGTTTTCAGGGCACTTTAAAGTAGGGTAACACTCTGTTTCCTTGAACTTGGAGCAATCCCTCTGCCTCAGCCTCCTCAGTGATAAGATTACTTATCTGGAGCTGGTTTTGAAGTTTTTCTGCTCTCCTGTCCCACATGGCTCATGGCCAAGTGGCTTCCTGTTTCTTGTTTCTTTTTTATACAGAGTAGGACCTCTCTTTCAACACTAGATTAAAATCTTAGTCAAATATCAAGGTTTGCTCCAAACGGCAATTTTACATCCATCAAAACAGTAACCACGTGCAGGTCTCCAGGGAATCTACTCATAGGAAAACGTCACAGAGATGAACTTTCAGAATCTCAACAGCGGATGCAGAGACTGTAAAGGAGTTGGGTTCAGGATGAGGAGCCTTTGCTGCCAGAAAGGACCAAGTGCTCCTCAGAGCGTGTGAAGGAGGGCGGGGCTTTCGGCCTGGACCCCAGTGCCTCTGAGAGGCTCTGGCAGCAATTCTTTGTCCCAGTGCTGGTGCAGCTGTTGATCTCTGTTTTTGTTGATCTTGATATTTGGCAACTACAAAATAAGTCTAGATTTTGTGAGAATAAATCATTTTTCTTTACTTGAATTTATTTTGTTGTTTTGAGATCACAGAGTTTAAGGTGGTTTCCAACTCATGATGTGGCTGACACTGGCCTTGAACTCTGGATCTTCCTACATCCTAAGTGCTGATTTCATAAGCATAAGCCAACATACATGATATTTAGGGGTTCTGTTTTGTTTTTTTTTTTAACTTTTAATGTGATAGTGATGTGCTTCGGGCAGACCTCAGATGAGGCCTCGGCATGAGCTCTTCCTATCTCTGACTGTTGAGAGATGACTTTCAAGTTTTATTTTCCAAACCTGATGTCTGGATGCTACGTGAGATCAGACCATGGTATTTCACGTGACTTTTTTTTTTTTTTTTTTTTGAATCAGTGAAAAAGAGTGTCCATTTACAAGGCTTTCTATTCTTTCTTTTTATGAAACAGTGGTTATAGAATGAATTATGAATTATACCTCCTGAATCTTACTGTCAGGTGATGTAATAAAATCTTTACAGCAAGCTAGAAACATAAGGCACCTGCTGTTACTACTATTTTTCAGTCAAGATGCGGAGAGATTGAAAAATCTGTTCAGCTTCATAGTGATACATGGTAGAGTTCAGATTTAGCTTGTAGTGACCATTTTTGAGGTCCTGATAGCTGTCTGGGTTCTGGAAAATCATCTTTGTCTCTTTACAGTCTAGTTTTTCAGTCCGGCTTTTAGGGAGTCGCAATGGGAGCCATCCATCACTCCCAGAAACTAGAGACCCTTCCAAATCAGCGGCTACTTACCTCCAGGGGTAACAAAAATCTAGGAAGAAGGTTAGGGGAAACACAGCCATGTAAGAAAGATGGATAGGGCTCTAGGTGTGGTCCAGAAACTTCCACCTGCCTTGAAACTGTAGTCACCAAGTGGGCCTTGGTAGTAACTTGCTGACAATCAAGAGATCTTGCTTCACAGCCTTCTCCTGGATCCTCTCTTGAATGGCTTCTCCCACCTCATTCTCATTCTGTTCCACATAGGCACAGTCAATGTGCAATATCCAGCCATCTTCACAACTTCCCTGACTTGGCCTGGGTCAGTCTGAGAAGCAAGAGAAAGGACCATCACCTGTATTCAAGGCCCCCATAAAGGCTCCATATGGATCAGAGAAACGAATAGCTTATTACTAGAATGGGACATGAGATGATGATCATGACAATGACATATGTATTTAAGACACCATGGTGAAACCCATCACTTTTGTATGATAACCTAAAAAATTTAGTAAGACAAACAAACAAACAATCAAACAAACAAAACCCTAATTCACCTTTCTTTTCCTGTGAAGAGTTTTCTAGTATATGTTTTTTTTCCCCAGGAAGTGGGAGCAAGGCCACGTCTAACTACAAGGGCAAGTGTAGCTGTGGACTTTGGGCTGCAGAAGAGAGGATGGGGATGGAGCTGGTTAGGGAGCTGCAGCCTAGGTCAGCCAGCCTGGACTCCGGGACTCTCAAGAATGGTAAGACTTAGAGAAGCCAAATATCTCTATCTTCAACATCACAGTCCTGCTAGTGACTCCAACACGGCTGGTGACCAGGAACTCATCCCCACAGCAGGATGCAATGCGGTGTCAAGAAAGTCTTCTGTGCTTTTCTTTACTTCCCCTCTCTGCATCTCAATTCTGTGTGCAGTGACAGTACAGCACTGTCCTAGGCCCCAGGAAATCTCTCCAGACCTCCAAATACTTCGTATCGCTTGGTGCACAGATAAACCGTGTCCTCTGTGAACTTGTAAGGAGATTGCCTTTTTACTGTCTTATGCCCAAGTCTTGCTTGGCAGGCATACAATGAAAACTGAAAATCAGATGGGTCATGGGAAATGAATCTGCAGTTACCCAAGCCTGTTGATTAAAACAAAAGCCCATTAGTTCTCTCCCTCCTTGACAACCAAACTCCTTTTCCTGTGTATGTTACACTTAAAAAAATATATCATTAACTAGCCAGGTATGGCAGTGCATACATATGATTTTAGGGCTCTGAAGGCTGATGCAGGCCGATTTTGAGTTTATGCCCAACTTGGCTACATAGCAACTTCCAGGATAGTCTCAATTATGTAAACAAACTGCAATCAATAGATATAGTTGGAATTCATCTAAATAAATCAACTTATTGATTTACTAATGAACTTTATTATTAGCTAATTTATTAGTAGTAAATAGATCATTGACATCAATGAAAAAACAATCCATATAATTGAAAATGAATGTGTCTTTAAGTGAGTGCCAACCAGTGTAGCAGGTTGGTACATTCCTGGTGACCAGTGAATAACTGCTCTCTTAATAGTGTGTGAGAGAATTCTGGTAAGTTCTGGTTCATGATTGTTTTTGATATTTGTTACAACTAATAAGAACAACCTCCCTCTTGACTCATTTCTGAACTTAGTGATGTATGTAGTTGAGGTAGGTAAACATAGGGTATACTTATATACCAGCCTTGGACACTACTTATACAAACACCTCTTCTAACAATGCACTTGGAGAAGACTCTCACCTGCAGGTCCTATGCATACAGACTGTCTTAGTTAGGGTTTCATTGCTGTGAAGACACCACAGGCAACTCTCCTAGAGGAGAATATTTAATTGAGGCTTCCTTACAGTTCAGAGGTCTAGTCCATTATTGTCATGGAGAGAAGCATGGTGGCACGAAGGTAGACAAGGTGCTAGAGAGGTAGCTGAGAGTTCTACGTCCAGACCAGAAGGCAGCAGGAAGAACAAGTGGGCCACTGGGCCTGGTTTGAGCTTCTGAGATCTCAAAGCTCATCCCCAACACTTCCTCCAACAAAGCCACACCTACTCCAATGAGGCCACACCTCCTAATAATGCAGCTCCCTATGGGTCTATGGGGGCCATTTTCTTTGAAACTACCAAACAGGTCTCTCTCTTATCAATGCACTCAGCAGCCTGAACTCCCATCAGCACATGCATCCAATTCCAAACAATGGAGTGAGTGTCTTCTCCCTTAAATGGCCATCATGGACTTAGGGATATTCAGCCATACTCCAAGTATATCATAGTATGGAAGGTAGGGAGCCCACTCCTCCTGAACTAGTTTTGTGTGCATGCATAGTAATACAAATTATCTTCTGAGTGAACTTTTAGGAAGACTGTTCTGTTCCATTATGCATCTCTATTAGATGCATTGTCTTCGTTAGGGTTTTATTACTGTGAAGAGACACCATGACCAAGGAAACTGTTATAAAGTAAAACATTTAGTTGGGCTGGCTTACGGTTTCAGAGGTTCAGCCATTATCATCATGGCGGGAAGCATGGCAGCATGTGTCCCGCGCTAACCATCTCGCCAGCAAGAACAACGCGGCACACAAACAGGATCCTTCTGCAGCAAAGCTTTAATGCTCTTGAGAGGGAGAGCATAAGCTTCCAACAGGCAAAGGGCGAAGAGAAGAGAGAGAGGAGAAGAGAAGAGAAGAGAAGAGAAGAGAAG
>NC_034591.1:53861096-53933522 GCF_900095145.1 Mus pahari
CGCAGCTGCCTTGTTTGTTTGTTAGAGCACAGGACATCAGCGCCATCTTGTAATGGTGAATGTGAGGGCGGCTCCCCACAAGCATGCAGGTAGACATGGTGCTAGAGAAGGAACTGGGGTCTACATCTTGATCTGCAGGCAGTAAAAGTGACTGTGAGTCCCATTGGACATAGTTTGAGCATATGAGAAAAGTCTGCCCTCCACAGTGACACACATCCTTCAGTGAGGCCACACCCACTCTACCAAGGTCACACCTCCTAATCGTGCCACTTCAGTGGGCCAAGCATTCAAACACACCAGTCTACGGGGCCCATTCTTATTCAAACCACCACAGCCATCTGATGATTGTGCATAGTTAGTCATGTGTAAAATTAAAATTGGATGCCTCATAGAAGGGACATGTTCAGTGAGTGAAGCCTAACATAATACAAGCTTGTCAATCAAAACGGAGTAAAAGGAACTGAATTCAAGAAAAGCAAAGAACTTATAGTCAAAAGTATAACATGAGACAAATAGGGCATTATTAGGAACTTGAAGGCCTGAGGCCTGACAGGCCCTGAAGGCCTAGCTAAAGATTTTATAATAACAAGTCCAGGCATGTCCAGGAGAGCCCCTTGTTTAGACATTCCTGAGGATGGGTGGCCCCAAGGATAGACATAAACACAAGAACTGTTTTGGGTTATTTTTCTTTTTTTTTTTGATTGACTCATTGGCCATCTGGCGGCCTGGGTCTCGCTGACCACCCTCCCTGGAATTGTTGATGCTATTACCTGCATGTATTATTCTACTGACTTGTAATCAAGCCAATTGTGTGAAGCTGCGCCAAGTTCCCCAAAAATCCTCCAACCCTCTCCCTATAACTCCCTATAACTCTCCCTAAAACCCCTAGCTTTTGGGTCTCAGGGTTGATGCCTCTGCCTCCTGCGTGAGATAAGCATCGGCCCAGGGCCCCGCCATTAAACTGCCTCGTGCTTTTACAACAAGAAAGCCTCTCATGTTTTTTTGGGATTCCCTGACTTCCCTGGCATGGGTCCAACAGGAGCACAACAGTCTTCCCCTTAGCAACAAGCTCCCTTTCTATTGAATCCCATAAAAGGAAGCACACACATAACCATGGGGCCATCAGCACTTTCTCACTCCTGTGACCCTTGACAGCACAATTTCTCATATACACTATACTTTCCCAATCACTAAAGTAATCTAGCTAATTTTACAATATGTGAGTGCCTCTGTTTCATGCCTGTGTATGACACCAAGAACCTGGAAACACCTGGTCTGGACCACATAGTGTTTGAGTGACATAGTAACACAGTGGCCATGAATCTTAGGTCTAAAGGCTGTAAGCACTTATTAAATGACCCACTATATGAATCATGTAGGAATGTGAAAGACTGGCACATACGTTATGTTTGTAGATTCTTTAGTGAATAGTTAAAAAGCACCATTTTTCCAGATAAGCTTTGAAGTTCATCTCTTCCTGTGATTTAGGAAAACCTCTGGCAATCAGTATTTATAATTTACCTATCAGAGGGGTAAATGGATTAGAAGAATCAGACATTTTTATCATTTACCATTGAAGGGGCTCCTAAGGGTGTGAGCAGCTCTTGTGCTATTTGAAAAATGGGGGTTTCAGAAGAGGGCAGGACAGGTGACCCCATTCTTGTCAAGAAGGCAGAATGGCACATGCTCTGCATGCTCTGATGTTGGTAAAGAGTTTTCAGAGAGCAGGGAATAAGCTAAACTGTTGCTATGAGTAACATCCAAGGAGCTACCAAGCAAAGGACAATCGTGCAATCTTGACATCACTCATGAGAATACACTTAAGGAATTCAGAGTTAGTTCAAGACACAGGCTTTTGTAACTTCCAGCAGGAGCACCTGGCTGTCCAGGACTGAGATACTGTTGACTTGAAGCCCTGAGGATTAGCCACACCACTGAGAGTAAAGGGCTCTTGGATGCTTGCTGGCATAAAAAAAAGAAAGTGGTTCATAAAAAAAGAAAGTGGTTCTTAAGTGGTTCTTAAGTTCCTTATGCAGGAAATGTGTCAAAGCAGAGATAAGACCACTTTCATGAATAGGTGTGATTGATTGGTTACAAACAACGAACTGAGAACACCTGTCTTCTGCCATCGCTTGGGTGTAGCTACTGGTTCACCCTTGTGTGGAAACCAAGTTTTTCTTGTCCTTAGCCAATTGATCTATTGACTCTGTTTTGGTTGGTGGTCTTCCTGCCTTTTCAAACCTTTGTTGCTTGTGTTTTGGTTTTGGTTCTATGGGGTTTCCCTAGGCAGAGCAGGCTAATCTCAAATTCTTGGGTATATAGGATCCTTCTGCCTCAACTTCTGGAATGTTAGGACTGAAAGTATGCCAAGTTTTCAAGCCTTTGTTTAATTAAGCCTTTGTTTAATTATCATTCCTTCAAACTTTAGGCTCTCTTACAAATTTCGTTACCAAACTATAGAGTCCCAGGGACTTGAATAGCTCAGGGTTCTGCTGCCACCTAGTGGTCCTTGGCCAACTCACCTATCATCTATGTTCTTTAGGCTAGGAAGTTGTCACGGGAACCAAGACAGAGCTGGGAGATTTGGATATTAGCACTCAAAATATCTGGAGTTCACCATAAGGAAAAGGAGAAAAAAATTAGGTACAATAAATACAAAATAGTGAAATTTTAGGGGCTAAAAGAAATGTTGAGTTAGAACTCTTGACAACAGAAGAGTATTATGCGGGGTGATATCAAAGTAGCAACTATGATGGGACATAGACAAAAAAGATGGAAGAAAATCCTTGAAGTTGAAAGTCTAAGAAGTTGTAATGGCTGCTCGCACTCCTCACTCAGATGTGTTTGTTTTCTATGGCCCATGTTTCAATGTTACTGTTTAAATCTACACTGTCCAATTCATTATCTCTGGAGTGTTGGTCCAACTGACTTGAGTGTCTGAAGTTAACGGTGACTTTTAGGATGCATGCAGTCAAGAGGACAACTTGGACTGAATGGCTCAACTTTTAAACTAGACTGTTTCAAATACTTGGCTTTCTCAAGTCAAGCAGCTATTTTCAAGCTTACAAAGACTGTTCCTGAGCATCTCCACGGAGCAATTTCCTGCACCTGGTACTTCGGTGACCTGTACGTGCTTGCAGGCCAGGAAAACACTTGGATGTTGCTATGTACTTGTGGCTTAAAATTGACACATTGAAGCAATGTCCTTCTCAGCTTCCCAACTGTTTAGACTCCCTGAGAACTTTCTCCAAGAGAGGTTTCCATTCAAGAATTCTCAATCTGTGGTTCATACAGTCCACACCACAGAGGATCCCCTGAAATCATTGGAGAAATTCTCTCTTTTTACACCCACCTTTAAAAGGGTCATGTCCCATGAATATAGAGCCCCTGTTCTGGGCAAGGGACTTCCTTTGCTTCTAGGCCTGTACCTTCCAGAGTCCTTCCTCCTCTCTGAGCTCCTAAGTCACTGTGAGCTATTCTTCTCTCAGGAAATTTGGAACTGATAAACATTTGCTTCCTGGCCACCTCGCCCTTGACCTCGTAAGTCTTTAGTCAGCTTGGAGGAATTCCCTTCTTTACTTCCCCAAAGCAAGACGATTTCTCAAGACTTCTTTTAATCCATGGACTATATTTCTGCCAGATGTGGGTGTGGGTGGGCGTGAGAAACTCAGCACCACAGTATTGCCAGCAGCCCAAGGAGTCCTTCCAGAGCTTTCTATTCAGACGAGACTATGGAACTTTAAAGTCACTCCTTTGATACTATTCCCACTTAATTTTCCCCCATTGTTGAGATTTCTAAGTGAAAATTTCTTTCAGCTCCTCATATTTTTTTTTTTTGCACCACACAATTTTCCTCCTTTCCTGTTGACTTTGCTGCAGAAAACAATTTCAGGGTGAGTCTGTGGAAAGCAGAACTGGACTTCACTGAGAATTTGGGGCTGGGCATGTGGCTAGGTTGGCAGGTTGTTTGCCTAGTGCCATGGCCTCACATGGTTCCAGGGACAGACCTAATTGGGAGCATCGAGGGAACGAAGAAAGACAACACAAAATCCCGATCTCAGGTGGACTAGGCTCTCAGCTGGAGACACAGCGACACCCCAGAAGCTAAGAGCGTGCATTCTATACAGCTGAACCAGGAGGCAGCTTATATCACATTTGGATTGATGAGGAAGCAGAGGTTATAGTATACATCTGGATCAAGGAGACAGGTTTAGCTAATCTCAGTAGGAGCAGGCTCTGTTGAGAGCAGAATTCAGGATGTAACCATCTGGGAGGGGTGGTGGATAAAGCTGTGGTGGACATTTTCTGCGCTCACTGTCAGCATTCACAGCTGGACCAGAAAGAAAGGCTTTTCTTCTTCCCATGAGCCTCCTGTGGCTGTGCCCAGGTCAACAGCACACATTCACTAAGGATTTCATACACTCAGGGCTCCCTCCACTCCTAATGGCCTAGAAAGCATGCAAGAAGTCCTGGATTTGATCCCCGGCACTGCATGTACTGGGTATGTGGTCTGTGCCTGCAATCTCAGTGCTCAGAAAGTAGAGGCAGTAATATCAGAAGTCCAAGGCCATCTTTAGGTACACTACCTGTGTGCCAGCCAGCTTCTAAAGGAGGAAAAGGAGTTTTAACATAGATTTAAACATAGGCGCTTTGGGAAAGGGCAGTACACACACTCTAAACGTGGGTGTGGATATCTTACATATGATGGCTATGTGTCTTTACAATAAGACGTATTATCTATGTATATATACACACATATATATGATTTTGTGGCTTCTGAAATTAAGTTTCAAATGGTTGTTAAGAAACTTGTTCTTCTTCAGTAAGTCATCTCCTAGGGTGACGGTCCCAAGGTCAAAGGAATTCTTACTATATGAAGCTTTCCCTGTTAACAAGGCATACACGCTTGTTTGTGAGAGTCTCAGAGAACTTCAGGTGTACAGCCAGGAAAGCAGTATGGCTTTGTTCACTAAGGCTTTAGGCATGGGTCACTGATATTTTAGGATTCTTATTGAAATATCTCTCTATAAAAGGAGTAGTGTCTTCTTGTAGTGAGCTTTCCGAACAGTTTAATCTGGTGCCAGAACAACTAGCAGGAGCCACCCCTAGCTTTGTACAATCCTGGGGATTGAACCCAGGGCATTGTGCATCTAGACAAGCCCTATATAAACAAGCTCCGTACCCAGACCGACAGTTCTGCTCTTTCAGGCTATATTTCCTTGGGATTTTGTTTGCTTTGCTGGGTCTGCTTTGGGTTAGCGGCCACAGCTTGCGGTTAACTTGTTTTTATCTTCAAGCCAAAGGAAATTCTGAGTGGGTTTTTTTTTTCCATTTTTTTTTAACAGACCAAGTAAAGGACTTTCATAATCAGTGAATTCCATCTTGTTGGATTCATTGTCTCCATATAGACTTTAGCACATTACTATCCTGCCCGGTGATTACAGTACGTGTCTTCTTTCAGTAAGCTCTATTTTCCAGTTATGGTCTTTATTGAACATACTGCTAAAATGTTTAAATAGAACAGATAGCAACACAGAGGCCTGTGATTTGCCACAAGTAGAGTGAACGAAATTAGTTTATTATTACTTCTTGGGAATGGTCATTCAGTTGGTATGAAGTCACCTAATCTATAGTCTAGGGCTTATTATTAGATATTTTTATCATAAAAAATGAAAGATCTTTCCAAATGCCTGTTCAAGTCCACATACTAAGTTTATGCTACCTCTACTCCATCTTCCAGGCCAGAAACCCTATCAGAAACCTTCCACTAGAAACCCTATCTACTGTAGGATGGCTTATTCACAAAGGTGAATACCATATTCATCAGCTCCTGACATACAGGGCCCCTCCACCCACATTAGGAGAACAAAGACACATGCTACAGTTTTCAAAATTTCTCTTCTGAGGTGTTACAGATGATATCTGGTAATGGGGATGATGAACTTCTGGAAGGCTGAGGAGACAGAAGGAGGCAACCATCCAAGACGGGGACAAAGCGAACGTGGAGAACGATGACCCAGAAGCACCGGGGGCTCATTTGAGCTCAGTGGTTCTAAGTTTTAAAGTAAGAGCAGTCCTTATGGGTATTTCTTTCTCCATCTCTGGCTTATAATAAAGGTGAATTCAATTTATCCTACATTGTATATGTTTTAGCACATTACTACCTAACAGCTTCTAGCATGTTATTTTTTCTCCAGGAAGATATATAGGAATCTCATAAGAAGTATTTTTCCAAAGAACACAATCTCAAATTCCAAGTCTTAAGAACAGGTCTGAACGTAAACTTATTTGGGAATAAGGTCTTTGCAGATTGGCTAAGTTAACAATTGGGAGATTAGATGATCCTAGAGTGAGGGTAGGTCCAAACCCCACTGACTGGGCTCTTTATAAGAGAAAGGAGATTTATGGCCACCAAAAGGCAACTTGAGGATAGAGGTAGAGATAAGAGAGCTGTTTCTGTAAGGACCAAGTTTGCTCATCACTTCCAGAGGCTAGGAGACTGGCACTCCCCAAACGAACAATCCTGTTGACTGCTTGATTTCAGATTGTGACTTATTCAACTGAGAATAAACTTCTGTCGTTGTGAGCTGTGAGTTTGTGGTAATTTACTATAGTAGCCCTGGAAGCTGAGACAGGGAGGGAACTCATACTTCAAGTGTAAAGTGGTAAGAAAGTGGTTGGGGGAATGGACTAGGAAGTTTCCTTAAGGTTAGAAAAGGAGACTGGCATCATCTGAAGTTCCTGAGACCTTATGACATTTTCTGTAGGGTCCCTCTAGAACCCATGACTCCTCCAGAAGCCACACACAGAGACAGCCTGGGAACCCTGCGGTTAGTTTGAGTCCATTGTCCAATTTCCATGAAAGTATTTACAAATATTTTGTTCTCCAGGAAGTCGTATCCCTATGGCTTACTCAGCCAGCCTGGCTCTGCACCCCAGACACCTAGCTTACAGTAAGTCGGGGCTAATTCTGTCCTGGAGGAAGGCAACCTCCCACACATCTGGATGTCTCTGGGTTCTTGACTCGTCTCATCTGGAATGAGAAGAGTCAGCAGCCAACAGCACACTGTCACGCTTCTATTCACAGACGCTTTGCTTGGTTCTAGTGTCCGCCTTGGTGCAGAGTCCCTGTTTATCCTCCAAGACTTGTCCCAAGATCTGCTGCTTCGTTCATGCAAGCAAGGCCTTAATTATACCGTCTTTTGTTTTTCTTACAGAACTGTGAATTTCTATTAAAGAAATTTCCTAAATTCTATCATGGCTTATTTCTACCTGAAACATTGGAGGAGTCATCCTGACTTGTGAATCACTAGCCCTCAGCTTAGAATCCAGCCCCACACCTTTTATATAAACCAAGGAAAGTTATAGCAAGAATCTACAGCAAGCTCCCTTGAATGGTTTTGTTTGTTTGTTTGTTTGTTTGTTTTATAAAACATGAAACTGCAGTGATTGAATTTCTTCTATTTGAGATTACAGGTAATTCACATTTGACAAAAAAACAAAATGGCACAGAAATTAGTGTAGCTTACATCAAAGAGTTCATCAGAGAAGTCTCGGGGGTTTTAATGCTTTGCCACTGTGATAAGAAGAACCTCTTCCCTGCAGAAAGAAATGGCAATGTCATCCCTGGGATCACCAACTCCTTGAACACATGACAGGTGGGTACTCCCTATTTGAAATCAGCTTAGCAAAAGCTTCCCAGAATTCATCACCGTAGAATCACACTGAGACACCCTGCCCCTATCCAGTCAATGCAGGGAGTGAAGCTTCCACAGCAGATGCTGTTCCCTCGGGTGCTCTCGTTCTGCACTTTACCCAAAGACCCCCTTTCATCGTGTTTCACTGGGGTTACATCACGAGTGTTTTGTATTTAAAAATATTCAACATGAGTCCTTAGCTGTGTTCAAACAAAATTAGATTTCTGTTCCAAGCAGCAAGGCGTCTATGTAAGCATGCTCTGTGGGAGATGTAAAAGTTCCAGTAAACAGGAGCTGTGAGCAGAAACATTGAAAGAAGTTTGGAGGAGGTAGAGCCGTGTGTTCCCATGGGGCTAAAACTGTGGGGAAGAGCTAGAGACCCCTTCTGTGGTTCAGGCTAAACTCAGACTTATAAAGGAGTAAGAAACACATGAGTCATTGTCTCACTTGCCATTGTCACTATCTCTACATCAAAATCTGCCGGAGACTCACAATGTAAACCAGACTGCTGCACAGCTACGGATGTTTGCACTAAAGGATCTTCCCAGCGAGGTGTTCCAAGAGCATCCCATGATTTCACATAACACCCATCACACAAGATTCCCATCTTCCCGCTTTGTTGACCAAGAGCTTCTGTCTTGTCACAGAGGCAGAAGCTTGTGACATGCCCAACCTGTAACTCCTGACATACAAACCTCCCAGAATGGACCCTTCCAGAGAGCAAAGCCTACAAAACAGACCAACAGGCACTTGTAGTGAGTACTGTCACATGAAAGACTAACCGGCCCCACTATTCTTCCGGATGCACACCATATCCAGAAGTATACGGACCTCAGGCTGAAGTAATATGTATAACAGTTTAATACATATTTAAAAAGAAGCTTTTTAGTTTAGTTAGGCTATTTGGTTTAGAGGAGCCAGCTTTGGACCCAGTTCCAGTGGCATAAGATTCTCCCTTCCCTGTACCATCATTAGGGACCTTAAATAGCATATTTTATTTTCCCTGAACAGGTTAAAGTGTTTACCTCAGAGTCTTGCTCTGTTTTTAATAAACTCTTTGCCTAGAGGAGGATTTGAAGCTGAACTGATGCTGAACGTTATTCCTCCCTAACAGGACTTTCTAAACACCTGAGACCATTCCTGACTCTGAAGTTTTCTCATTTGATCTTACAACCCCAGGGCATTTTCCTTCCTCTTTCTCTGTTTACACTGATTTATGCTGAACTTCAAGGGCTGGTGCCATCTGGTCTTTAGAGTTCATCACCATTTCTCCTGCCCAACCCTGTAACTCTGAGGAACAGAACAGGGAGGGAAACAGTTCCCAGAGCTTGGGTAAGCAGAGCCAGGGAGGAATACCAGCGATAGATAACATTGCTGTCAGAATCACGGTGAGACAGAGTAGGTTGGAATGACTATCCAGACAACTCTCTTGTCCTACAAGCCGGAGCACAAAGAAACTTAAGCAACACACTCCACAGAGGTCAAGATCCCGAGACAAAGGAGGCAGCAGAGGCTCTGTGTGGAATAAGAGCATTCAACACCCATGTCTTAACCCTTGCTGGGAAAGAAGGAGAGGAAAAGGAGAGGTTTGTTTAAAAGGAAACTGGCTACAGAGAAATCACTGAAGTCTTTGAACTGAGTTCCTCCCAAATGGACATCCACAGAATCTGTGCCTCAACCAGTTGTTATCCACGGGGGGATACATGGGTGACCTCAGAATTGGCTCTGGAAAGATCCTGAGACAGCTGCGTGGCATTAGAAGACATTGATACGATTAAAGTTAAAAGCACTGGAAGATGTTTATTGCAAGGGAAGCTATGAGATCTTGACCCGGGGGTGTTAGTGCGAGCAGACTCTGAGCCACACAGCCCTGACGCCGCTTCAGCTCTGCAATATTCTTCTTGACCTAAACGACTATTATGCGGAAAGCATCACCAAGCTTATCAGCCTAAGTTTATAATCCCAAATCTTCCAGAGTAACTTAGTTGTTAATGTTTGGGGGTGCGGGGTGGGAGGAGATGAAGGGACTCTAATAATTTATCAGTTCACACCTGTGACCTGGTATCAGCCTTTCTTCACCAGCAAAACTAACCCTTTCACTCCAAATGAGGGAAATCAAAAATATCAACATCTTAAAGATTTCTTTTAACACACGAGTCAATACAATGGGAAACACGGTTTTCTTTGAGAAGAAAATTAGCTGACTACCATCTCAATACAATTATATGAGATACATTTTTTTTTTTTAGTCTGGGGATTATTTCTTAAAACAGGTCTCTACCTGAAGAAGACGCTCTACAAATAATATCTCAGGAACTGGGAAGGCTTGCTCATGCCCTGCAGTCACAACACTTTGGAGGCTGAGGTAGGAGGGCTGTTGTATGCTAGACATCAGCCCGAGCCACAGAGTTTCAGGCCAGGCTGAGCTATATAGCATGATTGTGTGAGGCATGTCACCAAACAAACAAAACACCCCAAGGACAATACCATGCACACTAAGTGGATTGTAGATCTTTAGAAGTATTCAATGTCGGGTGGGACATCCAAACATCGGAATATTTCCTTATGTCCACCCACATTATTTTAGTAGTGATTCTGATTGATACAGAATTAACCTTGGTGTATTTCTTCAGAGCAGCCCCAGGACTTAGATTGAAAGCTGGTAGTTTATTTAGATGTGTGAATCCAGAGTTTGAATGGGGGCAATGAATCTGAGAAGAGTAGGAAACCAGCAGAGCATACAATAATGGGGAGGTTACTGCTGCAGGGAGAGCTCATTGCTACTGGGTGACTTTGGAAGGGAAGAGGATAGCAAGCCTTGAGTTGTACTAGCCAAAGGATGAGAAAGCTAGAGTAGTATCATCTGTCATTAATTGGAGAACAATTTCCTCTGAGTCTAACGTCTGGATACGCCTTGCCTGTCTGGTACTCAGGAGCATCTCATGGTCAAAGAAAAGACTGATTAATGCTAAAAGACAGAGGCATTTACTTTAGTGTATGAACTCATAGAGGAATGTCGAGAATGGAGGAGACATGAGCACAGCTACCTTCAGAGACATGACTGATTATAATCCCATCATTAACACCAAAACGTTGGCAACCGGAGGTGTCAGATGTGAAAGTGTAAGTTACATCCTTTCTTTCTATACAGGGTCCTTGCAAACTCCACCTCAATCTCCAGGTTCTAACTCGAAATCAGGCTATGTGGATGGCCTGAGAATACAAGTTTCTGTCAGAAGACGATAGGGAGAAGCCAGAGAAACTCTATAGAGCACACTCAGTAAGAGAATGCAGTACTTTCTTTGCAGGTAGAGAGCTACAAGATTGTCCTTTCAAAAGGAAATGCTGAAGCCAGTGTACTGAGCTTACAGTCCTTCAGGAACTAGGTCGACACAGTACTTCTCTTTAGATTCTACTGGTGCACTAACCTCCACTCAAGTGCCAATCACTTTAAATTATTATATGTTATTATATACTTACTATAATTATTATTATTAAAGGACTTTGCTAGCGAATAATCTTCCCATCTTGGTTCTTTTTCCACTGTGGGTTCTGAGGACAAAACTCAGATCACCAGTCCTGCACAGGAAGTGTTTTTACACATCTCTCCATCCTCCAAATGCCACTCTTGTTGGCATTAACACTTTGCTTCAAATTAGGTACAGGGATAAAGAAATGGCTCAGCAGTTAAGAGCACCTGCTACTCTTGCATAGGACTTAAGTTTGGCTCCCCACACCCATGTTGGGATCTCAAATTACCTGTAAGTTGAGTTCTAGATTTGACATGTTCTTCTAGTCTTTGCAGGCACCCATACATACAAGGTCATGCACAAACACATAAATAAAAATTAAATCTTGTGTGGCTGCTATCATTGATTATCAACGGATGTAATCATTTAATTAAATTATGAAAATGTAATAGAGCTGTTGGTGAAAGAGTAACAATGGTTGAAAACTTCTGTAACCCTGATTGGATAACATCCTTGAAGATATTGATATCTCCTCAAGTGGACAAGAGATGTGCATTCACACACCCCTGAGGAATGTGCAGCTACGAACATCTCATGTGTATCCTCTCATTTACTGCAAATCTGAGAAACAAATACAAGGAGTGATTAAAGTCTTAATCAGGGCAGTGCCAGTTGGTTAACTCTCTGGATTTACATTTTTGTACTAACTTACAAGAAGGATCAGTAAAGGAAAGGGCTTTAAAAGCAGTGTGGTTTATTTCTCAGCTTGGCCTGGTTAATTCTGTCTTGATGTCCTGTGGTGCACTGAGCACCTTGTACCTCAGCTTCTGTCAATTTGGGAAATAGCTTGCATTGATTCTGGAGTTGCACTTCACAAAGTCCCTCAAATACACTTTTCCTTTAAGTCCTAAGTTTTCTTTTATTGTTTTGTGCATAGAAAAATTGAGTCTAAAGGGAGGCTAAGTTGTGTCTGAAATGTCAATTTTCCCACTATCTTACTCCATGCCCATTTGAACAGCCAAAACTTAAGAGTGATAATCTCAAATGTTGATAGGATGTGGAACAAGTAGAGCCCTGTTATGTCACTGACAGGAATATAAAATGATGTAACCACCTTGACAAGACTGGCAGCTTCTTGACAGTTAAAGGCACAGCTACCTTCAGATTGGCAAGCACAGTCTTAGGTCTTTATTCAAGATAACTTAGGCTCACAAAAGGATCTATTCAAGAATGTTCACTGCAGCTTTCTTTGCAGGGGTACAACATAGAAAAGCACCTAAGTGCATCAAGAGGAGAAGGGATAAACACGTTATGGTACAGAATCACTTAGCTATACAAGGAATGAATTCCTTTTCCAATACACAGAATAATATGAATGAGTGCCGAGGACAGAAGCCAAATATTAAAGAATATCCACTTTAAATTCCACTCGTATTAAGTTATATAATAGGTAAATAATGTAAGATGAAAACAAGCAATGGCTTGCCTTTGGCGTTTCAGGAGTAAGTCCTCTTTCTTACAAGATAGACATGTGATAAACATATAAATACACACTATATCCAGTTGTCAAAATAATTAAGACTTGTATATTTCAATGTATGTAAACTTTACCCTACAAATCGTAAAGTTAGTAATTGGAGCACTTGAGGGTTGAGTGACACAGCTGCAACAAGAATGGCAGGACACCAGCCACAACTGAAGATGAATAATCAGTGACTGTGGTTCATTGTATCATCTCATTCATGTTTGAAAATTTATACACACACACAAAGACAGACACACATATATAGACACACACACATACACAGACACACATACACACAGAGACACAGACATAAACACAGACACACACAGAGACACACTCATCCATACACAAACACACACAAAGACACACACAGACAAGCAAGAGTGATCAAAAGGCTTTCAGAGATCTGAAAATAGCACCACATGGCTGGAGCAGAGACTCTTGTAGTCTTTGATCTCATAAGAATTTTCCAAGATTGCAGTGAGCTGAAAACACCAAATCTCTTAGTCACATCTCATTCTGGAGCATGGATGGTTCCAATGACTAACTAACAGAAATAAATAATTGTGATTGGAAAAACAGATTTCTTTCAATTGTGAACATAGATCAAGCACTGTTTCCTGAGTTACCTGGCAGCAGCATGGGCTATGTAGCTTCCATGGAATATGGACACATCTAAGGGGCAGGTTCAGACCAGTATAATCCCCTTTTCTGCCCTTGGGAAGGCTCTTGAAGTTGCAGTAACTAAAGTACACCACTCCCAATCAACAATTAATTAAAAAATGATAAATGACTTATAGTTATTTCCTGGAAAATTGTAAGAAGCATGCTCAATGAATCACCTTATTCATCACTAATGTCAATACTGTAGATCATTAGATGGAGACTATATTAAATTCCCTTCATCTTAACACAATGAATGAGAGAGAGAGAGAGAGAGAGAGAGAGAGAGAGAGAGAGAGAGAGAGAGCAATTGAAACTCCCTGTAGACTGAAAAAGAACTAAAGATTTTTTTTTCCAGGAGAGAACTTAAAAATCTCTGTAGTTTTTCAAATGAGAGGACTAACTCCAGGAGAAATGAAATGTTTTCTTCAGGGTAACAGTGGGTTAGACCATGGGTCATATCTTCTGATTTCTTCAGCCTGAAGTAGACTAGGCTACAATGTGTATGAATCTGAAATGCATCTATCTTGAGTAACTCAAGGTAACTTTGACGTGGGTAATTTACAGTAACTGTACAAATACGCCACTGTCCAGAGGGTTTCTGTGCACTAGTAGAAATACTCTTTTGGGTCCATAGATCTTACAATTTAGGAGCCAAATAACATTTTTAAAAATAAAAAATGGAGCCCACATGCCATTGGCTTATGTAGGATTCCATTTTGAGTTACATCCCTTTGTTTTTCTTCTAGCTTCTCTGTTTGCTTTCCTGTTTGTGTACTAACACATGCTTCTCATCTGGGCTCTTCAAGCTGTCAGTTATAATCTCTCGGTGACTCTGAAGTCAGTTTCATAACGGCTACAATCAACATATTAAAGAATGCAGCTTTATGTTCGAGAATTCTAGGGATCCTGAGAGAGGAGTAAACAGAAAGTAACGTAACACTTGGTTTCTAGGGCTCTCCTTCCACCACATGGGTTCGTGGGATCAAGGTCTTCAGGAAAGGACAAGCTTCTTAAGAGTAAAGGAATTCATTAGGTGTGGTCCCACTTGCCAACCATTGGCATCAATCCCCAGGTAAATGAAGTCCTGTTCAGAAAATCCTTTCCTACACCTCTATCTCACAGGGAACAGCCTGTCATCTTCTGGTGGCTTTAGCGTTTCAGGCATCAAATTGAGGTCTTTGTTTCACTTGCAGTTTGTTTTTATGCAGGATGACAGATTTGGGTCGACTTTCACCCTTCTGTAGGGGAACATCCGGCTTTCTAGTACCATTGATAGAAGAGTCTCTTTCCAGCCCTGTGTGCATTTGGCTCATTTGTCAAATATCTGGATGTTATGCTAATGTTTTATACTTGTGTTTGGTCTTCTATTTTGTTCCACTGATGTACATTTCTGGCTTTGCACCAGTACTGTTTTATAATTATAGCTCTATAATATATCTGGAAATCTGGAATGAAAGTTTCTCCAATATTGTTCTCTCTTTGCTCAGGATTGCTTTGGCTACCCGGAGTCTTCACTGGTTCCACGTGACTAGTTTGGTTTTTGTTTGTTTTCTATTTTTTTTGGTGAAGACCGTTGTGTTTTGGTTGGGATGATGCTGTATCTGTAAGCTTGCTTTTGGTAGGACGGGAATTTTCACACTATTAATTTTACCAACCCGTGAACAGTGGGAGATCTTTCCATCTCTGTCATTTCTAGGAGACAACCTCACAGCAGACTTCCTGGTTCTCTGGCTCTTACGCTAACTTAGCCCACTCCTCCCTGGAGTTCCCCGAGCCCGAGGTGCGGAAGTTATGCTTAGATGTATCTGCGGGGGCTGTGAGCCCTGTGGGCAGGTGATCTCTGCAGTTTGATCGGTTGTGGTTTAACTGTAATGGTCTCTGCTTGCTACAAGTTCCTTTGATCAGGGTGAGAACTACACTTCCCTGTGGGCATGGGGATGAGTTTTACAATGTGGTTAGGAATTATTCTGTCCTAGTAAAGTGGCAGTAGTAAGTTCTTCTCTATGATCCATGATCTCGCTAGACCCAGGGAGTTGCTAGTAGTAGATATGACTTCCCTCTTGTTGCAAAATATTGTTAAGGGTCATGCAATTTGACAACTTCTAGAAAAATAAAAAATAAAACAATGCACCTCCAAACCTTGGACTGCAGTTTTAAACTAACTATTCAATAGAATGTTGGGTATTCCAAAGTCTCCTGTTTCCAGGCCACATTGTGTACTACTCCATATAGATCACTGAGTTAAGCCAATAAGAATTGTCCAAGTATGTGACGCTGTGTGCCAAGCAAAGGAAGATGCTCTATGGATTCTTCTTCTTTTCCTTCCACAAAACTGATGACTTAATACATAATTGTGATGGTTTGTATATGCTTGGCCCAGGGGGTGACACTATTAGGAGGTGTGGCCTTATTGAAGTAGGTGTGTCACTCTAGGCATGGTCTTAAGACCCTCACCCTAGCTGCCTGGAAGCCAGTCTTCTGCTAGCTTCCTTCAGATGAAGATGTAGAACTCTAAGCTCCTCCTGCACCATACTTGCCTGGATGCTGCCATGCTCCCACCTTGATGATCATGGACTGAACCTCTGAACCTGTAAGCCAGCCCCAACTAAATGTTGTCCTTAGAAGAGTTGCCTTGGTCATGGTGTCTGTTCACAGCAGTAAAACCCTAACTAAGACAATAATCTTGTTTGTTGAAAGTAGCATATATTCCAATCATTTTTGGTGTGTCTATATTATGGCTCAACCTAACCTCGGTTCCCAAGAATGAATATTATCCATAAGTAAACAAGAAACACAGTTTAAGCACAAGATCTAGAAAGCTGATTTGTATATCAAAATCAGGGCATCTAAGGCAGAGAGATATAAGTATTGAAGATATGACAAAGAAGGAATACCATACGTGTATAAAGTAGATCAGGCTGTGATCTGGAGGACAGACATCTTTAATCTGGGGGTGGTCTGGAGTGGGCCATAACTTAATGCACACCGTCTCTGCAGTTATTCGCTTTCTTTCAGAACAGGATTCACTAGGACTGTTTCTCTTTGAAGGTTTGCTTAGTAAAATTTGCCTCATGGTTGAGGTTTTGCTTGTAGCACCAAGGTCTCCTTATTTGATCCGCAGGCGTTGTAGCTATTGTTTGCCTTCTTGGGCATTGAAGACAATCTACACAGGATATCTTCCTTTCATTTTCCAATAATGGGGGTGGGAGCTATGGAGGCAGGGAAGTGTGACAGTGCATATATGACAGACACAGCTCAGCCAGGGAGGTAGAGAGAAGTCAGAGCACGTGCATGTTTATACAGGTGAGGACCACTAGAGACACAAGCAACATACTGACAATTCCAAATTCCCAACGTGGTCACAGACCTACATCCCCAAAATGAAACTGATCCATCAATAAGGCCCTTGTGCATACTTTCCCCATGACCACCTGAGAGCAGACCAGCCTTGTCCTTCCAAGGCAAGGAAAGCCCTTGGATTCTGCAACCTGAGAATCCAGAATATCCTAGCTAAGTCATTCCTCTCCCAATTTGTTGAAATGCACTTCCCTGAGAGGGCTCAGCAGAGTAGCGTCTGCTTTGCTTGTTCACCGAGGAAAGAGTGAGCCTGATGTGAGCCAGTCATAAACATGAAATCATACACAGAGGCTGAAATACATGGAGTCTAGCATTAGGACACAAATTAAGAACTTGGGGTATTAATTTTATTTTCTTTATATATTTTAAAACATGAACTAGGGATATACCATAGAGCTTGCCTAGTGTGAATGATCCCCAGTACCACATAAATCCAGGCATGGTGGTTCCTGTAACCCTGACCCTCAAGAGGTAAGAATTAGAAGGATCAGAAGTTCAAGGTCATCTTCAGCTGCATAACTTTGAGGCCAGCCAGTCAAAAGCAAAAATAACTATTCCCCTTTTAAAGGTGTGTGTGTGTGTGTGTGTGTGTGTGTGTTTGCAGAAACCAGAAGAGGGTGTCAGAACCTCTAGAACTGAAGTCACAGGCAGTTGTGAGCTGGAACTGGAGTCAGGTCCTCTAGAAGAGCAGCCAGCATGCTGACTGCTGAGCCATCTCACCCCCCCCCCCAACTGTGGCTGAAGTTCCAGCACATAGGTATAAATATTTCCCTTTACTTTCAGAGTAGCAGCGTGAGTGGACAGTACAGAGTACATCACTTCTGTCTCATTGCTGCGATGCCAAGACGCCGAGACGCCGAGACATTCAGTAACTCAGTGAGAACTACACAGGTACTCCTATCAGGATCTAAATCGCCACCCAGATCTCAAGACATCATGTACAGGAATGACCTTTTGTGTTCTTTCTTTCCCCTGTCCTTTGTTTCCTTTCCTTCCCCCTTAGCTCCCCTCTTTCATCTGCTCCTTCCTAATGATGCAATATTTTGCACATATTTGTAAGTAAAATGATCTGGCATTAACTCAGCATTCAGCTAAGAAACACGATACTGTCAATACCTCTGAAGCCCAGAGACTGCATTTTATGGCCAACCTGTAACTACTCTCCTGGACTTTATAGTCACCGGTCCCTTTCTTTCTTGTCACTGGCACATCCTTATGAACTGATAGTGCTTTAGTGCTGGAGTTCATGTGAGTGGAACCTCTGCATTCTTTTTTTTTTTTAATTAAAAATTATGTATCTGGCAATTATCCACGTGGATGTGCAGATAGGTAGCTCGTTCACTGAATCAGAGCACTCTGTCTCAGGACCTGCCATGCTTTCTTCACGTTTTCTTACAGATGAGCATCTGCATTATCTTCAGTTTTGTGCTGTTAAAGCTGTATCTCCACCTGCACATAAGCAAAGAGTTTCTCCAAGTCGTTCACGTCACATGGCGTGAAATGGCTAACTTGTAGAATGTATATACCTACAACTTTACTAATGCAAATTCGACTCCAGATCTCATTTCACATCTTGGTTTTTAAGCAGTCTGATTACCAAAGGAACAAGCATTCCTTGAAGAAACATTTGATTATAGGGCCAGAACAAAGAACGCATGTCGTGATGCCAGAAAATTAAAAACAAAACAAACAAACAAAAAAAAACTAGGAAGCAAAAAACAAACATAAGTACTCGTCAACTTGAAGGAGCATTTAGAAAAATGAGAATGACAAAATAAAACATTCACTCATAAACCGTAAAATATAAATAAATACTCAAACCTAGAAAAAGCAGCAATGAAATATTGAATTATAACCAATAAAATAGAGTAATTTTCCACAAATTATCTGATAAAAAATTGATTAAAAAAGAAATGGGTGGGACCTGGGAAGAAGTCAGTGAATGAAGCATTTGCAGTGATGCTGGATGACAAGGTGGGAGGAGAAATGTTGCATTAAATCTCTCCAACCCAAATATGCCCTGGCAATGAAAACACAACACAACATGAATACATGCTCTGTGCCTAGATTGGGCAGATCTACTGCTACACTACCATCTTCCACCTCTATGAGACCCCTTAGAACTTGTGGTTTCTCCAGACCACATGCTTCTGCTCTGCTTTTATTCTTCTTCCTCCTCCTCTGCATCCTTTCTTTCCCTCTTCCAATTTTCTCTTCTTCTCCCTTTCCTTCCTTTCCACCTTCCCTTTTTTTCTGCCCAGTCACCAGCTCTCCTTTATTTTACAAATTAAGGTGGGAAGCAGGTTTATAGGAAATCACCTGAGTGCTGACTCATTCCTTGTTTGCAACCACTCACAGGAGAACAGAATTAACATCAAATATAATTAGCCCCAGGGCTATCCACAACAGAGAAACAAAGCTCACATCATGTTAATGTAATTGTGATGATGTCTACTAATTACGAAGCGGAAAAAAAACACTGCTTTCAAAGGAAAGAAACTTGTCAAAACCACCGCTACCTACTGACTATAGTGGAGTACGATGACATCAGCATCACAAGCTGTGTTGTGACAGAGCGTGGACATAAGACCACTCCAGAGCACACTCAGCGAACATGCCTAGCTTCACTGACAAAAACATCAGACTCAAACCTGAGAGAGAGCTGTCTGACAAATAGTGTACACAGTTCCTGCATATCAAGATTGTGGGGTGGGGGAAACTAGAGGAACCAGTACAGACTGTAGGGGATCAAGGACAACTAACCAACTAAATGCCAATGAGATGCCTGATAAGGTCATGGAACAGAAAGGAGCCTCAGTGGGAAGTCAGCAGGAAAACTCACATGTGGGTCTCAGTGGATGCTAAGTTCCTGCCTCTGACTACTGTGGTATGGTTCTGTAAGATGTTAAGGTTAGGAGAAGCTAGATGAGGAATACCCCCAAGTTCTCTCATATTCTGGCTATTTTTTGAGAAAGAATAAAAATGATAAAGGGAAGGATGACAAAGACTTCTGATTGTCCTGTACATGTTTGTGTGCAGGTATGGTATATTTATGTGTTTGTTCATTTGTGAGCATGTTTATGGAGGCCAGAGATCTGGTGTCTCACTTGGTTTCTCTCTATCATCATCATCATCATCATCACCACCACCACCACCACCACTACCATCATCATCATCATNATCACCATCACCATCACCATCACCACCATCACCAGGTCTCTCACCATACCTGGAGCTCATTGGCTCAAGTAGGCTCTCTACCCATTGGGCTCCAGAGAGCTGTCTCAGTTCCCTAGCCCCAAGCTTACAGACACACATCACCACTCTTGGCCTTTGCATGGGTGTTGGAAATCCAAATTCTGGTCCTCAGCATGTACAGGAAGCACTTTACTGAGCAAGCCAACTTCCAAGGCCTTATATTTTATTCTAATGACAAAACCCCCAACCAATGCACACTGATGATATAAAAGGGACTTACTATGTACCTAGACCCTCTGTTTGGCTTTGCTCATCATATCAGGAGAAAATACTGATGTACCAGAGGGACTGACCACAGTAGCTTTACATTTTAAAAATTGAAACCATGAATGAATGAATACCCACTGCACTGGGGGTACGAATGTTATTTCTATTAATGGTAGAAAAGGCGTCCCTAAAATCAAGCTCTTCAATCTCATGCCATGAGACAATGACATCACTTCTACCCAGTGCCTGTAACATGTCTTACCAGTGAAAATGGCCAGTTACTGTGTATGTTATGAATAGAAGGAAGACCCAATCTAGTCTCCGCCATATTTTACTGCCCAAAAAAAGGTAAACTCACTCACAGATTTTCTAATTGAAAAGTTATGGTGCAAAACAGAATATTAGGATGTGATAAACTTGAGTTTTACATACTTTTCTCTAGTCTTAGAAATATTACATAACTTTAAGATAATCAAAATGATAATTATGTATTCATTCAGCAAGTGGGTAAAGAAATACATTTCAGTGGTTGGGGAAACAGCCCTGTAGGTAAAGCAACCGCAGCATAAGCTTGGGGATCTGAGTTCAGTTCCCAGCAGCCACACAGAGCTGGGTGTGGTGACAGACATCTGTAACCCTAGTACTCAGGCCTGGAACCAGGCAGCACCTGAGAGTGGGCCAATTCACCAGGGTAGCAGAAATAGTGAGCTCCGGGTTCCGTGAGAGACCCTGTCTGAAAAGATAACAAATTAAAAGATGGAGAAGTAATTGAGGAAGACATCTAGATGTCAACCTCTGCCTTATGCACGCATGCCTACACAGCAAGTGCAGCCCCCACTATCACACACTCACACACACACACACACACACACACACATGTGACACCTTCCCAATAGAGAAAAATAACAGTATGTGCAAAGTACAGAGATATGATTGTATATGTAGGTAAGAAAATGGGTGCTTGGCAGAGAAGGAGAAGTAGTGGGGATAACAGTCACGTTCTAAGGCAAGGACACCAGAAGTGACAGCTGCATTTGCTGCATTTTATGACACAGCAAATAGAACTCTGGTGGGCAGTGGATACAATTACTCTTCGGGCATCCAGAGGAGAGAGAGGGAATTAGCAAATATTAGATACCTATTATGTAGCAAATTCCGTAGATTATTCTATTTTAACTTCCCAACACGCCAACGCTAGATATTATTCCTGCTTCACAAAAGAATCCTGAAGATTAGAGATATTAACTAACTTATTCTCAATGAGACAAAGGCAAATATTTGTCCATATCTGCCTGTTCCTCCAAAGCCAGAGGTCACTAAAAGTTTTTGAAGATGTAAATTAGCCGTTTTCAGTACATAGTGGTAAAGTTTAACACAACATGAAGCCATCACAATAAGCCACCTTAGGAAGGCACTTCTGTTACCTCTACTGTTCCTTAATGCCTGTGTGTGTGCTTTATCTCTGCGTCTCTGCCTTTTGCTAGTTTTATATAAATGGAATTATAACATATACTGTCTCAAAGGCTCTTTCATGCCACACAAGTTTTTAAGAAATGCAAGCAGCAGTAAACATCATGTCCTATTTGTTTTTAAGAGGACTCAGAAACTCCATCTCTTATTTTATGAGCAACCAAAAGGAACGCGTGTCTCCTACTCATTTAATGTGCACATTTTAAACAGAAAACGTGGTTCTCAGGAGCATGACAAGAGAGTTTCTAGTCCCGCCAGGTCTGTTAAACATTTAAAAACAGAAAGATGATGGATAACAAATTAAAGGTTTCCTTTTGGTTAACTGATTGTAAGTTATAAGGAGGATTGGTAGAATGTTGGGGGCACTTCCTTGTGCATCAAGTCAGAGTGATTTATGTAGAGACTATTAGGAAGCGACTTAATTTCTTCAAAACTTCAGAGACACTAGGTGCAGTTGATTATTGATTTGCTGTGCTGACTGAAATAGGGTCCTCTACATTTCTGAAGGGAAAAGGTGAGTTTAGAACACAGCGCATACGCATGGGAAGCATTTGCTGCAGCATTTTGTTAGAATGGTCTACTCTTGCTGTGCTTAATACAATGAGTTTGGGGGAGAGAGGACAGCACCTTTCCTAGAGGCCCTGAACAGATTTCTCCACAGGAAAAAAATCCTCCAGAGATTGCCACACTGGCCTTTGTACACATGCTCAGTGTTCCAACACTTTTTTTTTTAAGCAAAAAAGTTAGGCCGCTGGGCTCATGGTTCCTTGCTTCAGCTGTCAGAGTGACTATGGATCCCAACAACCTGAATTTTAGAACAGTCCCACCTTTCCTAGGGCTTTCTGGCTTTGAAAAGTTTTCCTTTGTTCCCACTTCAGAAGCAGCATGGGTCTCAAAGTAACTTTCTCCTTGATTTTCCATGCTGTGGTTGCCAACACATGTATCTATCTTGAATCTGGCAGGTCACAGAATAACCATGCAGGAGAATGGTCAGGGTGCTCACCCAGAATAAAGAGATCAAACCTGGGATGTCAGTTTTGCAGGAGGTGACAAGCTTGGTGATAAGTTATGTACCCTTGCTTTCTCTCCCTTAGCAACTTACTAACAAATAAAACCTACTTCCCAGATTGATTTTGTAAGGACCGGGTGAGGATGCAGCTGGAAGGAAGCTTGCGTTTGTCTGCCTCATGCTGGAGTCACGGATCTCAGAATACAGTGACAGCATCTAGGGGCAGTAGAACAGAAACACCTCTCTGAGCCAGTAGAGAAACTGTTTTAGAAGCGTGCTACCTGGTACTGCAAATAACCTCCCAAATGCTTACACCTAAAGAAGCAATATTTTATGTTAAAGGGTTTTTTAATTAAAAATTTTAAAATTTATTTCATGTGTCTAAGTGTTTTGCCTGCATGCATGTCTGTGTCTGGTGCTCATGAAGGCCAAAAGATTGCATCAGATCCCCTGGAATTAGAATTATGGAAAGCTGTGAGTCCCTGAGTGGGGGCCAGGAGTTGATCCCAGGTCCCTTTTAAGAACACGTGCTCTTAAATGCTCAGCCATCTCTCCAGCTCCTAAAAGAGCTTAAGTTCAAGATGACTTTATAGTCATCAAGATGACTTCATAGTCATTTGTTGCCCGTTGTGAATTTTTTTATGGTATTCTATGTGTGTCTTTAAAATGTTTATCTCACTGTGAAAATTTCAAGCCCCCAAGGCTTACATTTTCTTACCTGACTGACATCTACCGGCACGGCCCTTATTTTGACTCCATAATCACGTGCCTTCCTCTCTGAGCATAGCCCTGAAACCTTATCTGCCAGGACCAGCCATTTACTGCCCTGGAAGGCCTCCAAGTGACACATTGCGCTTATTTTTCTTAGAAGAAGGTGAGAAAAATCAACAAGGTTGATTTGGCAATATGTGTAAGAAATTGTACTGGGTCATTTACACTGGGACACTTTTTTAAAAAAGATTTATTTCTATCTTATGGGTGTTTGCCTGCATGTTTGTGTACTGGGTAGCTGGTGCCTTCAGAGGTTCAAAGGGTATCTGATTCCCCCCTGGAACTGGAACTACAGATGATTGTGAGCTGCCTCGTGGTGCAGGGAACGCTACCAGAGTCTTCTTCGAGAGCCTTAACCACTGAGCCATCTCTCCAGTCCCCACATTGAGATTTTTTTTTTAAAGCTAGAATTGAGCTCTTGCCATGCAAAGAAGATATTCTTTAAATAACATAATTTTGTGAGGTGGTTATAATTATAATTCCTATGTCCACTATATAATGAAATGAGAGATGTTAGACAGACTGTCCCAGATGACATGGTATAGAATAATAGTCCTTATGGGAAACCAGGCAGACTGGCTCTAGTGGAGTGCACGCCAGGCAGAGTGCACACACTAAATGGCTGTGCATCTTTGAATCTGCCATCACTGCTGTTCTCTAGTGTTACCAGTTCCGGGTAGTACATCTGCATTTGCTATTCATCAGGAGACACGACTCTCTTATTCTAAGCTTTAAGTGCTTTTCTACGAAAGTGATCCTTTCACTCACTCGTCTCTTTTTCTCAGCTGCAAAAGGAGGGAGCTGAAGGGATGGAACTGAAGGTCAGGACGTATACAAAGCAAGTCACCACCACGACGAGAAACACACACGCACGTTTCCATTCATACATGTGAGCTAAAGAGGCAGATGTCCTAGAAGTACGCGTGAAACAGAGGTCAAGGAAGGCTTATGAGGAGATGTAGGATGTGGAAGGTTTAAGAAACCAAATACCAAAATAGTTAAGACAGGATTAGTTCTCATACTCTACAGCATGGTAAGGTGACTGTACAATGATTATACATTTAATAATGAAGCAGACTGAAGGAGTCCAAAAGACCCTAGCACAAAGAAATGATGTTTAGAAGGGCAGAAATATTAATTATCATTCTATCATCATGATACACTCTGTGTGTGTGTGTGTGTCAAATTATTACCTATTCATTATACATATATAATTAAGTAAATTGGAAAAGGTAAATATTAAAAAAAACAAACACAAAAATCTGGGTGTAATGCTTGCCAGTAATCCCATAACTTTGGAGGCTAAGACAGGAGGATTTTGAGTTCAAGGTCAGCTTGGGTTATACAGCAAATATTGACTCAAAAAAAAAAAAACCCAAATTGAAATTAAACAGAATTATTTACTTTTTTCAGTTTTCTTTGGAGCTAACATTATGAGCACACATATAACATTTAGATGCAAATACATGGGCAATGGGGTAACCATGGGGGAAAGGAAGGTCTATATGTGGAACAATGGGAAGTCACTCCTCTAAGCTGGTGGAAGGCAAGGAGGATGATTTGTGCCATATTCACAAAGGTTTCCTACTAGTACCTCCTGGTTCCCTGGGAGAGTGAAAGGAAGTTCAGGGGGACTTCTCAGGAGGCTGCTGAGAAACTGCAGCATGTGATGGCAGACTAGGCTTGGGTACTGACATTATATAGGAATGTACACACTGTTTAGTTTCAGGAAAGAGGAATCTGTACTCAGGTCAATGGTCGAGGACGGACATGGCTTATTGCACTAGGTTAACTTGACTTTGAAAAAGAAAGGAATTGGGGGAGATTACCAGTAGCAAACAGCCAGCTCATGATGATGTGCCCTGATAACAAGATAAACAGACAGTCCTGTACATGGGATACGGACTAACTCTGTAATTTACTGGAGAAAGACAATGGTTCTGCTAAACTAGATAAAGGTAGAACCATCTAAGTCGGTGGTAACGTTTTTATGCTTTGTGGTCCAGCTCAGCCCTGTTGGGAAAAAACTATGGCCTCTGTACACATCAATGTGAAATTATTTTCACCAGTCAAGTATGCTACCATAAAATGATACTTTATTCAGGTTATTAATGGAACAATTCTCAAAGAATAACATGGGCTGATACTGACTTTTCAATATATGCAGACAATAAAGACAAAGACAATAAGGTTAAAATAATTTATTATGGTTTCATTTATTTGGCTGAAAGTGGGACTATATAAAAATTTGAAGTAATGAACCCAAAGAGACTTGTTTTCATAATACCTACATTGTATCAGAATGGAATTCCTCATTTAAAAATTTTTTTAAAATATTAATTCTTGTTATCTTTCCCCTTTTCTTTTCTTTTTGAGACAGGTCTCACTATATAGTCCTAGCATTCCTGGAAGTCCTTATGTAGACCAGGCTGGCCTTGAACTCAAAGAAATCTGCCTGCCTCTGCCTCCTGAGTGCTGGGATTAAAGGTGTGGATCACCATGTCTGGCTTCCTCGTTGTTTTTTAGTTATGTGTATAGACATGTACACATAAGTACAGGTGTCCATGGAGTCCAGGAGAGGGTACTTGACCTCCTGGAGCTGGAGCTATAGACATTGTGAGACATCAGATGTGGGTGCAAGGAACTGAACTCAGATCCTCTGTTAGGGGTACTCTAGTATCATAACTGTTGGGTCATCTCTTCAGAATTAAATTCCTCATAACTGGAATACACTGCTTGTGGGAGGTGGAGGCAGTTGGAAGAAGAGAAAGACTTCCCCCAGAACTATAAACTAGCAGCCTTTGGGTTTTGTCTCAATCCCCTACTATCTATGCAAGGAACCAGGTAGGTTTCTTTCTAAGGCCCTGTGAAGTTAGGCAGTAGTCTAATGTTTTTGAAGGTCATCTGTGCCTCAAATGGGTTTATGATAATCTTTGTGAGCACAAACTCACTCCTTCAATGTTCTCAAGGCAAACAGCTCACGGACAGATCGGAACATGGGGTCCAGGATCTGATATTGCTATCTAGATAACCATAAGAACAATCTTGCCATGCAACAGTGACTCCTGACATTCCTAACTTCTGTGACTACCTGTGTCATAAAGACCAGGCTTGCTCCTAACATTCGCTTTCAAGTCCCACCAAGAGCATCATGGGTAAAGGTACACACTAATGATCCTGGTGAATAATTCTAAAAGACAACTATTGTTAAAGCTTTATATGTCAAGCTAGTGTTTTTGAGTATTCATAACAACATCAAAGTAAATCAAATGAGCAGGCAGCCTTAGGTTCAGAGTACCCCCAAATGTCAAATGCTGTATGACTGTTAGGATTGGTTTTGAATGGCTGCCATTACCCTTCCTGAGGAGAAAGCTGTGATACTACAGGGCAGTGGAAATGTTTTCTGGTCCATCTGCCCTCATGAAGAAAAGGAAGAACAGGTCGGCAGGTGTGTAAGGCTGGAAAGCTTCCTTCTCCAGCTGTTCTGACCTGAACTCTATTTAAACCTTGTGCAACTTACAACTATCATTAGAGATGGCCAATCACCTACTGGGTGTTGCCAGGCTTGGTATTTGCTCTCCCAGAAATGAATGTCTGTTGACATCACACTTTTTGGCCATGGTGGTGGTGGTGGTGGTGGTGGTGGTGGGGTTTCCCTGAACCTGTAATATGGTTCTTGAGATTCCCAACTATATAACCTCTTTGCTTCCATGACATTTCCCCCCTTCCCCCTATTAACTTAGACTTTTAGGATCAAGGTCTGCCTTCACCCTACATACAGTGCAGAGCCCTGCTTCCTTCCAGGGAATCCACTGGCTAAGACAAGTTGCCACACAAGAGCCATCCAAGAGGTAGAGTTCAGCTTTGCTAAGCCACCATCACTACATCTGGGTTCACACACCATCACTCCAGTCGACAGAATTCACTGTTCCTGAGAGATGCACTCTGAGAAAGGGGCAGCTGCAACTATCATGAGCTAAAATGGAGAAATGGGATATACAACTTGCTACAAGCAGGCCGTCAGTTCATGGCGTGTCAAGATTATCATCCTAAATGTATGGGTAACTGATCTGAGCACCCATTAGCTGGTCACAAACTTATTGGACTTGTTTATAGGATTAACTAGGTGAGTTCAGAAGACACTAAGTAGAACTAGCTTTCAGAAATCAAGAATTTTCCTGTGTGCTCGGGCAAACATAACATTTCTTATCTTTCTCATTCACGTTTTGACACACGTTTCAGACCCTGTGTGGTAGTTCAAGCCTTCTTAGTAGCTTCCAGCTCTGGTACCAGACCCGAGCGTCAAGCTGGCATTTTCATAGGTTTCTGTTCAGAAACTGATTCTCCAAGTTTACTATTTTCTCCTTTTCTAACCTCATTCGCCAGTTCTTGTACTTTTAGGATATCCTATTATTCGTTTCTCTTCTCTTCGTAATGTTAGGAGAAAGTAAGAATGAGCGACTATCTGTAAACAGGACACTTTAAAGGTTTTCATTTTAATCTGTTTTCGGCGCAGATGCGTGCCAAACAAGCTTCTGTGAGCATCTACTGGGTTCAGCCTAGGTAGAATCTCAAAATTTCCGTTAACTAAAAGAAATATCACTTCGTCTGCCGACCCGCTTTTCACAGCAGGTGTATTTCAATTTCAAGAACTTTAAACAGTTCCCTGGATAGCAAAGCAAGCCGCCCCTAAGTATTGCCCCGGCGGCGCGCAGGGGTTTGGGCGTCTACGGCTAAAGCCCGCCTGCCTATGCCCAAAACTACCATCTTATTGGTCTATCTGTACGTCTGTTTCCTCATTAAACCAATCATAGCTTCCCTTCTTACCCGAGGGATTTGAGAAACCGGAAAGAACTCCCAGCTGGTCGCCCGCCGGAGGGCGGGGTCGTCAATGAGTGACAACTCTGACTTCCAATACCCAGCGCCATCGGTTCTGACCGGTCTGGCTTCTGGGCTACAAAAGAGTGTCGATGCCGGCTGTAGCGATGAATCCTCGCTGGCGTCTAGAGTACAGCGTTACTGAGGACCGGCTGCTACTGGTGGTTTCCTTGCAGGTGAGTGGCTTTGTTGTAATTGTTACAGTTGTGAGGATTTCTTTTCTTAAGTGGCTTGCTGTTCTATCGTGAGAAGGCCGATTGCTACCCTGCCTGGCTTTAGTATCTGGTGGGAACCTGATGCCTGCCTCAAGTGGGGACCCTCGCGGATACCCCAGGTCTCGGCTGCCCCTTTCTCAGAGTGCATCTCTCAGGGACAGTGAGTTCTGTCGGCTGGAGTGATGGTGTGTGAACCCAGAGCTGTAGTGATGGTGGCTTAGCAAAGTTGAATTCTACCTCCTGGATGGCTCTTGTGTGGCAACTTGTCTTAGCCAGTGGATTCCCTGGAAGGAAGCAGGTGTAGGGTGAAGGCAGACCTTGATCCTAAAAGTGTGAGTTAAGGGGGAAAATATCATGGAAGGCAAAGAGGTTGTTGCATATTCAGGAATCTCAGGAACCATATTCTGGGTTCAGGGGAACACTGCCTCCTCTCCAGCACACACACACACACACACACACACACACACACACACACCACTACCATGGCCAAAAAGTGTCATTTCTTTTTGTGCTAAGGGGTAGGAGCAAGTATTTCACTACAGTAAGTCAAAAGAAACGCAAAATTGTAATGAAGTTTACTTTGCAGGATGACCCCCCAACCCCCACGGTTCTAGAATATTAACTAACAGAATTCAGACTCCTTCAGAAGGAAATAAAAAGTAAATGGTTACATTTCATCAGCAGGTACAAAAGTTTCTATAATAAAAGAAGAAGTTGTGTTAATTTGTCTGTAAAACTTAATTTTCACATTTTTTTAGATTTGTTTATTTTATGTGTAAAAGTACATTGTAGCTGTATTCAAACACACCAGAAGACGACACTGGATCCCATTACAGGTGGTTGTGAGTCACCATGTGGTTGCTGGGATTTGAACTCAGGACCTCTGGAAGAACCGTCAGTGTTCCTAACCTCTGAGCCACCTCTCCAGCCCAGTTTTCACATTTTTTTCAAGACTGTTTTATGTGTATGAGTTTTTTTTTTTTGTTTTTTTTTTTTTTTGCCTGAATGTATGTATGTGTACTCCGTGTGCACCTAGTGTCCATGGAACTGCCCCCCCCCCCCCGAACTGGAGCAGATGGCTGTGAGCCCTCATGCAGGTGCTAGGAAGGGAACCCAGCTCCTCTGGAAGAACAGCCAGTGCTCCTAACCACTGAGCCGTCTCTCCAGCCCAGTTTCCACATCTTTTAAAAAGGCAGAACTTACATTTCCAAGGTCCATACCTTTATTAAAGGCTACGTAAAATTAAAGATAATTAGACAATTTTTCACTATCATGTCTACAAGGAAAATCTCACTGTATTTACCTCTGTATAAAGTCTGAAGCAAATAAAAGTGTCCAGCTTCAAGGACATATTCTTTTGTGCCCATATTTAAACTGAACCAAACTAACCAGATCATTGTAAAAAAAATTTTTTTTTAAAGGAGAGTATAGAAATCTAATATAGCCAAAAAAAAATTGTCATCTTTAATCTCATTACTCAGAGGCAACTATTAGTGTTTGGCTATTTTGTGTTAAGTTTCTCTTCCTCTTTACCTTTTATGGTTTGTGAGATTAATAGGGTTGTTTCACTTTATGAAGTGGTTGGTACATCTAACTTCATAATCCACGCATCTAGCTCTGCATGCCTAGAGAACAGAGGACAACATGCTTGCACTGGTGGCTTCTCAGATGTTCTTGGAATTGAAGCCAAGCGTGAGGCGATATGTGAAGAAAGAGAGCAAAGGGATTGATATCTCGGCCTGGTGCCATGCTCCTGTAATCCCAGGATTTAGGAGGTTGAGGCTGGAGGATTGCTGCCACATAGCGAGAGCCTGGATCCAAAGATATCAATAACAAGACCCTTCCATTAGAAAGACACAGCAGTAAACTACTTTATACAATGTTTGGACTGCACACTCTAATAGTATTTGGTGTGCTTCTAGGACTGCATAATTCATTCTGCCTTCCCCTTCACGCACATTCGATTGCTGCTTGCTCTCTTCTGCTTAAGTCTCCTGTTTAACCTTTCTCTTCATTTTACTTTATTCCTTGATTTCATGTCTAGCCATAACCATCAGCCTGGTAGAATCACTTTGATGGGCCTGTGGTCTGTACCAGTCTGCATGAGTGAGCTAAAACCCAGTCCTTTCTGCCTCTCTGTTTGCTAGGGTACCTCACACAATTCATTTTATATTTCCTAAGGGAGTAATGCTTTTGTTACAACTTAGTGTTCAAAGAATTGAATGTATTCATTATCAAACCGTGATTCAGCTGCTAAGCAGTGCTCCGGTGCAGGCTTTTTTGAGCTTTTGGGATTTGATGGACACAGTTTGTATTGACAAGCCTCCACCCTAGGGCAGTAACTGGGGAGAGAAAAGAAGACTCTTGAGTGGGCGTTGCCCACACTGCTGATTCCAAGCAGGCTGTAGCAAGTACCTCAGCTCAGGCAAAGTCAAGCCTCATGACTACGCACGTGTAACTCTTTCATGTAAAGAGGGCTCTACCTGATGTAATTTGCTGCCTTTGTAACTGTGTGTGTGTGTGTGATGCAAGAGTGAAGGATGACGGTTTTAGTGAGGGATGCCTGTGAGTGGCAGAGTCTGCTGCAGAGGTGTTCCTTAGCACTGCATACACAAGTGGGAAAGTTACCACATCAACTTTTCAGAAAGTAATAGTGGGATCCCAAGTGCTGTCAGGACTCAGCTTATGTTTAAACAGCTTGAGTCTGGGGAGGGTGTGTCTTGTTAAGATTCTTGAAACCCTAAGGAATTAAGTACTCGGTTTCATTTGCCTCAAGAACGGTTCCTTTGTAATTGATGAGAGGCATCTGTGGTCTTTCTCCTTGTCCTCAAATACAGCCAGCTCATCTTCCGTAAGGTTAGCTGCCTCGAGCAGTGGGAAGTAAAGGTTGCAGAAAACTGTACGGTGGGGATCTGGAGTAAGGAAAATCTGAGTCCTCTGAGGTGGGTTTTAAATGTTTAATCCTTAAGAGTAAGTTCTGGATTTGAGAGATTCTGGCCCCAAGTCCCCTATTTGATATTACTTGACATGTTATTGCTGTTTTGAAAAAATGGCAAAAAGTAGAAGTTCGGGCTTCTCTTTTACACTGTGACTTATCTGTCTCTTCATGAGTTGTGATACCAGAGTCTTAGGTGTACTTAACGTTTCAAACGCTGAGGGAAGGAGGAAGCCAAGCCCCATCGGTGTTAATTTGTAAACAGATGGAGGAAACAACCTGCAAATGTGGGGCATGCGGCAGATCTGAGGGCACTTCGAGGCTCTCAGGTATACACGCCCCTCAGTCAGTCGGTTGGTTTTACGTGCCAATCACTCAACCTGTCAGCTCTTTCTGTTTCTGCTTTGTTAAAAGACTCGAAATTTGAAGCACAGCTTCATGGTGGCATTTATAGGAAAAAAAAAAATCTTGGGTTTCGTAATCTAGATGGAATTTCAACATATAGTATATACGGAATAGAGAGATGAAATTTCTAGATATAATGAGAGGTCTTCATTATAACTGGCGAAAGATCTTTTGAATCACCTGATTTTTTTTTTTTTATTTTTCTGTACTGCTAAGACAACTGGATAGGTCCTGCTTCTGCACAAATCTACATTCACTTTTAGTGTCGTGCAACGTGATTTACAAAGAGGGTATGTCAAATGGGAGCGCAAGTTTGTGGGAGGTCAACAAGGGAATCGTTTTCCCATGGTTCTCCCCCCCCCACTTGAACCTGTTCCTAAACACTGAATTAAGCACAAACTGGGTACTCTTAACTTCAGTGTGCTCAATGCTGACTTCTGTGAGGAATAAAAATAACTGTGGACCGGATTCCATTCCCCAGGGCACTTTGCAGGTCTGGCCAAGGGTACAACTGGTGGTTTCACTTGCTTGTTTGTCTTGTTTTGTTTCATTTCTTCGAGACAGGGTCTCACTGATAAGCTGGCTATTTTATAGTGTTGGGAGCACATCCACGTATGGGGTCTAGCTAGGCAAGGATTTGCACACCAGAGCCTTCTGGAGATATATATATATATATATATATATATTCCACAAGATATAAATGGATGGGTTTTTTTTTCACTTTACATTGTTGAAATTAGCCTACTAATAACAATATATCATGTGAAAATGATATGAGATTCTAATTTCGATGCCACTATCAAATTATATCACATTTACTCACGTGTTGTGTACAGGTACTTGCAGCTACAGAGACAAAATTATACAACTCTACTTATTATGACAGAGATCATATAGTCTGAAAAGCTAAAAAAAAAATTGACTGCTTGGATTTTTACAGGGAATATTGCCAGCATCTTAAACAAACTACAGTTTCTTTCTCACCTATATTTATTTCTTTTCAGCAGCCGTCTTCTTGGCCCAGGTTGTCATTGTATGTCACCAGGGTTTCCTGCAAACCGCCCCCCCCCCCACACAGCTAATATTTAGACTTCTCTGTGAGCATGAATGCTTCTGGCCCTCAAATGTGTGCCATTAAACCTTTAATGACGTCCCAGTGTTTACAGAAGAGTCGGCATTCTTCGGCACAAGGTCCTCCTTGAGCCTCTATTCAGTTTTATCTTTCTAGACTAGACTCCGCCTACTTCCTGATTATACCCTATAACAGAGTGACCATATAATTTTCCAAATGGGACACTTAGGTGTGAAAGGAGCCTTAGTAATAATTATGTTGGGGAAGGAAAAAAAGCATAAAGCAATACTGTTTTAGGCAAATCAGAATGAATAGTCATCTACTTATAGTTCTCGCCATTTTGAATGGGCCTCCTGTTCTCTCTCTGCACCTGTTCCTGATTGATACCTTAGGCCAGAACTCCATTTCTTTTTTATATCAACCTAAATTTAAATATCTTTCCAAATCCACCCCCTGTAATGCTGTGTCCATGAAAGGAGAGATGCTTTCTCTTTCCTCTTCCTCTTTTGAGAATAAAGAACCTCTGCCATTGTTACTTACTCTCCCTTGTTAGTGACACAGTAGCAAGTGCACACAGGCCAGCCTTCCTCACTGCTGTTCTGAAGGCACAGTCCACCCTGGAGCCTGTTTTCCCTCACAGGCTGACCATTGTGCTGTGCCCAAGTGGCACTGCTGCACATTGGGAAAAGTGAATCAATCGACTGTGCTAGGAAGGCTGGTGAGGGTTTGGCTTGCAGAATGTGAATCATTCCCTTTAATGTGTTGAAAGGAGTGAGGAAAAAAAATGAGGTTTTGAGGTTTGAGGCCAGAGCCTGGGGTTCCAGTGTGGCAGTGTAGCAGAGTGGTTCAGGACATGGGTGTATCCTTGGGGACAACTGAGACTGAATTGTGGTTCTGCCACCTATAACCTGTGCTAATTTAGGCAAGTTACTCCTTTCAGTTCTGCATCTGTAAAGTGGGCACAATGGGAGGTACCCCATGGATAGTAGTTGAGAGTTTGAACATGCACTCTGAATAAACTGCTGTGGCTAATACCACCACCATCACCACCACCACCACCACCCCACCACCACCATCACAAATAACTGGGGAGGGATAAAATGAAGATCCAAGGCCAGAGTATAAAAGAAGGAAATGCAGGACTGAACTCCTAGGAGACTCCCCCTGAGGAAATGGTTGGCTTGAGAAGAGTCTGAGGTGCCCTGAGAGAAATGGTCTCCACATAGGCATGAGTAATCACGGTCTTTTGAGAAATCACTTCAGTAGAGTAGGCAAGGCACACATTTGTAGATACCTTCATAGTCAGAGGACAAAGAAAACAATGTCTAGGACTAGGGGATGGCACAGTCCTGTGCAAATGTGAAAACCTGAGCTTGGGTCCCCAGCATATCTGTTTGTCTGTCTGTCCATCCATCCATCCATCTGACCATTCCATCCAAGCTAGGCTTGATGGTACATGCCTTTAATCCTAGCACTGGAGAAGCTAAGACGGGGGGGGGGGGGATCCCTGAGGCTTCCTAGACAGCTAGTCTTGTTCAGTCTGTAAGATTCAGGTTTAATATGGAGTCATGTTCGTGATGATGATGATGATGATGATGTGAAAAGCAATAGAGGAAAACACCTGGAGAGTAACCTCTGGCCTGTGTACACACACACACATATGTGCACATATATAAAGCATGCACACATGTGTTGTAGGATATTTGATTATAGTGTGAACTCCAAGATTGTGTTATTTACTGGAAAAAAAAATCAACTGTTTCTAGTTGTGTGGCTCAGTCCGTAGTACACACCTTTAATCCCAAACAATAAAGGTAAGGTTTATTTGTAGAAGGAAACACTCTAGTTTGGAAGTGAGTTCTGATTGAGTGGCAGACAAAGTGATGGATTAGAGAAAGATTTGACAGAATGAGTCAGAGCTAGGATATGCCCAACTTCCACAAGAGAGAGGAAGGGGAAGCTACTTAAGGGAGCAGTGCAGAGAGAGGGGGAGAGGAGAAGGAGGCAGGTTTGCTGGGACAGTTGCACAGAGACAGGTTGAAGAGAGAACAAGCTAGACACATGAAGACCAAATGAGCCAGAGAATGAGAAGGAGCCAGAAGATCAGAACAGATGGCTAGAATTAGTTTGAGGCCAAGCAGAGGCTGAGAGAGAAAAAGCCATATTAAATCAGTCAACTTGGAGCAGAGCTTGAGCCAGAACAGCTGAGTTGAATCAGCCAGCCAGAGCTCAGAAGTAAGTAGAAAGGGCGAGCTTACTCAGCCAGTCTCAAAGGCTGAAAACATTCTAGGCCTAGATAAGACTGTACAAAGTCTAGAAGCTTCTAGTACTAGGACTGGGTTAGCAGACTGAGGCAGTAAGCCTCAGAGAGAACAATTGCTACAGGAAAATAAAAATTACACCACACATATGTCATACACACAGCTACCCATAGGTTACAATAAGGAAATGTCTGGAAAGAAGGGAAAACAGTGGAGGGAAAGGCCAGGCAAGATGAGCTAGAGTCGGGTAGAACTATGTTGGTTTAGAAAACTTTTCTTCAGGCAGACCATACTCTTAGAAGTAAGAAGCTGGAGCTGGAGAGATGGCTAAGCAATTAAGAGTGCTGGCCGCTCCTCCAGAGGACCCAGGATCAGTTCACAGCACCCACACGGCAGCCCACAGCTGTGTGTAACTCCAGACCTGGGGCTCTGACGCCCTCTTCTGGCCTCTGTGGGCACCAGGCATACTGCATGTGGTGCGGAGGCAGACATTCAGGCAGAACACATTAAATAAACAATGAAAGGGAGGAACTCCAGGAACTACTAATCCAATGACCTATGCAGATTTTTTTTTGATAGTAAACGACTGATTGAAAAATTAGTGCCTAACTTTGGTGTCAGTAACTTGCTGAGAGATTAAAAACAGCAGCCACAAAAACCAGCTGCAGGGTGGTGGCTTTTCCCAAACAAAATGAAGCAAAAATGAAGCCTGAGGTTTTAAGGGAATGGTTTTGAATTTGGGAGGAGAGAAATATGGTCTTAGTAACAAAGGTAGCTTTTCTATAGGCTGCAATGACTGCTTGGCCTGATGAGGCTCATCTGCAGCAGTGACAAGCTAAGCTTCCAACTGTGTACACACACACACACCCCGCCTTGTGGTGAGGAAGAAAGGACGCAGGTTATAGAAAAGCTCCGTCTCTTCCTTAGAGTTGCCTCCATTATTCACACAGTCCTCAGAAGTCAGCACTCTTGCCCTGCCTTTCGTCCAGTGGTCCCTCCTGCACACATCAGTTTGAGTTTGCAGCCCCGGCCTTGAACTTGTCAAACTGACCAGCGTCTTATAGCTGTTGCTAAACATTTGGTAGGCCAGCTTCAACAGATGCTAAGAGGGGCCTTAGAGCTTACAAACTCAACAGTGCCTTTGCACATGGTCGCCAGCTGGTTAAATAGGAAATTAGTTGTACCAAATGAGAGAGTAGGAAGTTTAGTTTACCTGAGATGGATGCTCTAGTTTGGTACTGTGTCCTGTGTTCACCTCCTGTATGTCTGAAGGAAAAAGTGTATTTGCATGGGGCTGTAGTATTGTTCTGCTATATTACATGTATTTTCAGTAAAATACACGTATGGTTTTCAATAGGCTTCCTAAGAATTGTTTTTTTCAAAAACATGGAAGCAAGCTGTAGCAGATTAAGACACTGGGAAGCTTGGTGGTAGGTGTCTGAGTACTGGATCTTGGTGGTAGGTGTCTGTGTACTGGACCTTGGTGGTAGGTGTCTGAGTCCTGAGGCTTGGTGGTAGGTGTCTGAGTACTAAGGCTTGGTGGTAGGTGTCCGAGTACTGGGACTTGGTGGTAGGTGTCTGAGTACTGGGACTTGGTGGTAGGTGTCTGAGTACTAAGGGTTGGTGGTAGGTGTCTGAGTACTGAGACTTGGTGGTAGGTGTCTGAGTACTGGGACTTGGTGGTAGATGTCTGAGCACTGCTAACGCCATCGATATTTGTTTGGTTCCCTTGATATAATTTGTAACCAAGACTGATTGAGAAGTGTTTTTGCTTATAGAATTTGTCCCCATGCCTGTGTTCTTTTCCTCTTCATCGATGTGATAAAATGCTCAGATAAAAGCAAATCGAAGGAGAAAGGGTTCATTTAGCTCAGGATTCCAAGTTACAGTTCATCACTTGAAGCAAATCAAGGCAGCAGGAATGTGAAGCAGCAGTCACTTCACATTCACAGTCAAGGGCAGAGAGCGGCGAGTCTATGCATCTGTACTGGTGTTCGTTCTCCGTTTTCATATAGTCCTGGGTCTCAGGCAGGGAATGCCCACCCGTACACCCCCCCCCCCCCCCCCCACACACACACACACACAGCGACTGAGCCTTCCTAACCTCAGTTACACAGTTAAGGTCATCCCACAGGCATGCTCAGAGACCCATCTCCTAAGTGACGCTGAATGTCAAGTTAACAGCTAACGCTAAGAAGATGCTGGTCTTCATTTGAAGGAAAATTCCTTCTCTCACTGTTTAGCCTGGAGGCTTCTTACTTGGCATGCCAAATTAAAGGCTGAAGTAGAGGAACAGTTGATAGCATGCTTCTCATTTCTTACCCACAAAACAAAACACATGATTTGCAAGACTGGATATGGTTTTCAATAGGCTTAAAGCATCTCTTACTTGACTGATAGAGACTTTTGAAAACAAGCACATAAAAATACCTTTCTTGGGGCTGGAGAGATGGTTCAACAATTAAGAGCCCCTGCTGCTCTTCCAGAGGACCTGGTCTCTATTCTTAGCACCAACATGATGGCTAACAACTGTCTGTAGCTCTAGGGATCTGTCACTTTCTTCTGGCCTTTAGTGGTGGTACCAGCCAGAGATGTACACGCTGGCAAAACATCCATACACAGCATAAGGTCTAACTCCGTACCACCCACATCCACATGAATTCATTGGCTGATCTTTCCCAGGTGAAGTTGGGGCTTTATCAATGTGATTATTCCCTGGACATAGTCATGGGCAAAGCACTCCCAGGTGACTTCCATTCCCTTCTCTCTTTGCCACCTCAGTGGTCCCTAAGGCCAAGAGAACAGGCATTGTGCTGTCACTCTGCAGTTGCCCAGTCTTGGGAGGTGCTTCCTCCTGAGCCTTTGTTCTTCTCCTCACTGGGTACATCTCTGCTCCATATGCACCGAATGCCAAACCTGATGTTCAGCAAGAAAGAGAATGAATTCTAATCCTGGTCGCCTTCCAGCTGCTTACAAACCACTTCAGCCACCACTACTTACTCCTGAAGCCTTATCTTATTGGAGTGTTTCTCCTTGAGAATCTCCAGGAATTGCTTAAAAAGAGTAGAATCCAGGTAGAGTCCACTGAACTCTGTCGCCGATTGTTATATAACTGTGGGTGAATCACAGCTTAAGCAGAACAGAACATCTCCAGTTACTGGAAGTTGCCAAGAATGGCAGAAGCCAGGCAGGCCCCAGTGTTCATATAATCTTTGCTCCCCAGTGTGGAAAAAAAACCCTGGCATAGAGATGGAGTGTGCCAGCCCAGCATCACATATCAGTGGAGAAGCCTCTTCCAGAGGCGGACAGATGCAGCCGGCTCTCCCGGTTCTCCCAGGACAGAATAGGCAGGAGCTACAGCATAAGGGAGCTCGGACTTGCCTGAGGGTTGCTTGTCCAACTTTAGTAGATTGTCCTCACAGTAATGTGGCTAATGTGAGTAGAGTTTCTGCAGGACGGGGAGGAGGAGGAGGAGGAGGAGGAGGAGGCGGCGGCGGCGGCGGCGGCAAGGCCCCCTTATCAGTGTGGTTCCCTGCACTCGCAGGACCTGTTTCTGTTAATCTGTTCCTGCAGGCAGCATCTCTCGGCTGTTTACATTTGATAGCTTGTTTTGCACCCGGATTTATTCCTGCCAACGACAGGTGAAAATTTGCTTTCACTGACTACTTCATTTGTTCTTGCTAAGGACACTTTATAGCATTTGTAATTTTATTTGAATGCCGAGCTATACCTTTTATATAGGCTATGAGTGTTTTTCCATACTCTAGCTCTGCGAGCCTTTAGCATCAGAGAGCTGGTTGCCGCCTGTCAGAAAGAAGTCTGACATAGATGTAGTACTTCATTGAGTTAACATGTTTTATAATGTCCACAATGAGGTGAGGCTGGAAAGACACTGAAAACCCCAAGAGAGAATGGTGCTTTCATTGTAGAGTCAGCTGCTGGAAGCCGGGCGTTCCCAGCTACTAGTCATTCGTTCTGAGATCTAGAACGCATTCCGTGTTGTCCTCTCCTTAATAAGCATAAACTGCTTACTTGGGTAGAAACACACCATTAGAACGGAGTATTGTCATTTTTATGTCACGCAATTAACATGCTATCTAGACATCAGAAATTTTAAGTCAATGAGGTTGTCTGTAATTATCTGAAGAGTTTCTGTATGTGCCCAAGTGTATGATCACCAGTTCTGTTTGATGTCAAAACTGTTCAAAGGAATTTCAGCTTATCTTAGAAACTGGCTGTTGTATAATTGTTCTCCATGACTGGGTAGTCATTTGAGGGAGGAATATAATATGTGTTTTTTGTCTTCTCTTTGTAGATATACTGCTGTTCTGGAACATCATCCCATTGAGAACCCCAGGGTAGTTCAGCCACCAGCATGTCCAAGCACAGACTTATTATACTAAGACATGGAGAGGGCCAATGGAATAAGGAGAACCGATTCTGTAGTTGGGTGGACCAGAAACTTAACAGCGACGGACTGGAAGAGGCTCGGAACTGTGGGAGGCAGCTCAAAGCTCTCAACTTCGAGTTTGATCTTGTCTTCACATCCATCCTTAACAGGTCCATTCACACAGCCTGGCTGATCCTGGAAGAGCTAGGGCAGGAATGGGTGCCTGTGGAGAGCTCTTGGCGTCTGAATGAGCGTCACTATGGAGCCTTGATTGGCCTCAACAGGGAGAAAATGGCTTTGAATCATGGTGAAGAGCAGGTAAGGCTCTGGAGGAGAAGCTACAACGTGACCCCACCTCCTATTGAGGAGTCTCATCCCTACTTCCACGAGATCTACAGTGACCGGAGGTACAAAGTGTGCGATGTGCCCTTGGATCAACTGCCACGTTCAGAAAGCTTGAAGGATGTTCTGGAAAGACTTCTTCCTTACTGGAAGGAAAGGATCGCTCCGGAAATCTTAAAGGGCAAAAGCATTCTGATATCTGCTCACGGGAATAGCAGTAGAGCTCTCCTGAAACATCTGGAAGGTACCGGTTTTCTGTCCTGCTTCAGAGCTTGCTCAATGTTGTGGTTGGGTCTTACTCTAGAAACTGAGCTACAGCGTGCTACCCTCTAGCACCTCCTCTCCTCACGCCCCTTGTCACTTCTTATTTAAGGAGCCATTGTTCTGAAAACCAAAACTCCTGTAGTCCTTGGTGCTTGTTGTGGCGGAAGCAGAGGCTTTCAGACACCGCGGTGTGTCGCTCATGCGGGGAGTTCAGTATGACAGAGCGGTGAGGTTCTGGGGTTTCAGAATTGGGGAGGTACAGCTAAGACCTTGCATTTCTGAGCAGTTCCGGTGATAACTACTGCTCGGGGGGCTCTGCACTTTACCGCGCTCTGATCTGAGGGGTCACCTGCCCTCTGCTGTAAGGAGAAGAGGCTAAGAAAGGAAGCAATTTTGCAAGTTTATTTGAGCCTTTTAAGTAAATGATCTAGAATCCAGTTTTGTCTATTTCCTCCCCATGTCAAACAGTTGTGGCTGTGTTTTCAGACGTGGATTTCCTGAGCAGTTCTTTAGTTGCAGTTTTCCAGACCAGGCTTAGTCACTGCTTATGAGAATGCTAGAGGGGAGGAAAATCAAACACGTGGCTTCTTTCTGCATCTCTGCTAAAGGAGAAGACCAGGGGCCTCTGTTTGTTTCAGTCACTTGATGTTGAGTTCTAACACAAGGACTCTGGGCTCACTGTTCTGGGGTGCTAGTGACTGAGGGTGACGTTCCTCACTCCTGCTCCCCCTTCTCTCACCCCACGCCTATCCCTTTGACTCTTCAGTCTGTCTGTCTGTCTGCACCATGTCTTCCTACAGAAATCTAAAATTTCAATGTTTGTGACAGAATTTACATTCTACGCAACCTCTTTTTCAGAGATGGAACTTATATCGTGTTTTAGCCGGGCTCCCTTCCCCCCAAAAAATACCGTTCTCCTTCGGGGGTTCCTTTTCCCCTTAGCTAGGTGAATGAGCCCTAAAAAAAGAAGAGGAGGTTTCCTGCTGTTCAGTACTATTGACTCCTCACCCATCTACAAGGATGTGTCTCTTTAAGATGGTTCTGTATCCCTAGAGGGCCACCCCGACTCCCACCCTTCTGGATGGTTTACTGTTTGTGAATGATCTTTGTAAGAGAGCTAGGAAAAGGCTCTCCCATTGGTGGTGAAGGAGGCAATCACCGTGGTAGAGGTGAAGGGAAAATATCTGTTGGAGGTGAGGTTAGACATAAAGTCTACATGCCAGGTGATGGCGCTGCCTGCCTTTGATCCCAGCACTTGGGAGGCCGAGGCAAGCCAGCCTTGTCTACAGACAAGCTCCAGGACAGCCAGGGGCTATACAGAGAAACTTGTCTCAAAAACAAACAAACAAACAAACAAATAATCCAAAAAACAAAATGGAAATAAAAAATTTGTCCACAATTAAGGGAAAATTTTAATGTATTAATAATTTATTTTAAAAAATTATCCAGTCAAGCAGTGTAATGTGCTTTGGATAAGAATGTGCAGCTTCCTAAAGGGGTCCAGTGCACTCTTCTCAAAACCAGCTACCCCACCCCTACCCCACATTCACACTCGTGTTGGTGCCCCAGCGTAGCTGTGAAGGGCCCAGAGCTGGACACCTGAAACAACAGAAATTCACTTGATGAGTCTAGAAGTTTGAAGGGATAGGCAGGGCTATCCTTATGTCCAGCTTTACAGCTCTAGGCGCTGGTGACTGCTGGCAGTCTTTGGTATTTCCTGGATTTGTACACCACCATTCCCATGTAACTTGTGGGGTTAGGGGTCCTTGTCCAAATTTCTTCGTGTTATAGAGACATTCATACATACTACAGAGGTGGGGTGTGCCGACTGACGTCATTTTAACTTGATTATTTCTTTTAAAGACTTGATTTTCAACTAAGGCCACATTCTGAGGTCCTGGAGGTTGAAACTTCAATCTGTCTGTCTGCCTGCCCGCCCCCCCCCCCCCGGAACAAAGTTCAATCAACACCCAAGAGAAATGAAAATTTCCACACTAAAGCTTATTTACAAACTTTAATAACAGCAGATTCATAATAGCCAAAATGTAGAACAACTTAAATGTCCAACTAACGAATGGGCAAATTCAATGTTTTCTAGCCACAGAGTAGTAGATCTTCTTGGCAGTGAAGAGGAATGAAGAGTACTGTATGCAGGGTACTGGAGGCTAGGTCATTCCACTGTGGGAAAGCTAGGCACAAAGAATTCTTTATACGATGTCCAGAGTGGAGGCTGGAGGCATGACTCGGCGGTTAGGAGTACTTCCTGCTCGTCCAGAGGACCCGAGTTCATCTCCCAGCGCCTACGCAGCCCGTCATGCCAGTTCTAAGGGGCCAGATACCTCTTTTGGCATCTGAGGGCCCCCACACGTGTGTCATATATTCATGCAGCCACACATGCACGCACATAAATAAAGACGAATCTTTATGTCCAGAATAGGTGTCAATCTCGAGACAGAACTTAGAACACGTGCACACCGACAGGACTGGGATGCCTGGAGTCTGCGAGGGCAGCGAGAGACTTGATTCTGAGTTGCTTCTTGGGTGGCAAAACTTTTCTAAAATCAATTATAATGATGGTTGTACAACTCTGCGCATATCTGAAAAGCTATTGAAATGTACACCTTAAATGGATAGCTTATGTGTGAGTTATATTTTATTAATGCTATAAAATTCAGTGAAATTAAAAATTAAAAAGGACATGTTGTTACAGTGAAGAATGGCTTAGGGCAAGTATAATGAAGTGATAATAACACAGATATACATAGATAATGAATATATAACCGGAAAGGCAAAAGCTTAGCTTTAACTGCTGAGACAGAAAAGGACCAGGGCTTTCTCAGAAAGGAGCTCGGGCCACAGACTGCTTTCAGCACTCTGGAATGCCTTCCTAAAAGTCGGCCATCTAGGATTCAGTGAGTTTTCAGAGGCTAACAAAATTGAAATAACCTTGTTATGACTTCAGTCATTATCACTGTAGATAACTTTAGGAAATGGTCTTATTTTGTGATTCTGAGCTAAGGCAGTGGAGTTGAAATGAGAAGAAAAGACTTACTTAGGAGGTCTGGGGTCAGGAGAAAGGAAGGCAAAGGGTAGAAGACGTCTGCAGGGAAAGAGAGGCAGGAGCTAGAGTGTAGAAATGGTGCCTATGGTATGAGGGACAGGGAGATTTCCCATTAGGGGGAATGTACAGAAGCCAGAAGATGCAGCGAGACATCAGTCTGTAACCCAGGCAACAACATCGTCGATACACTGATTGAAATCTGACCATAGGAAAGCGTAAAGGGGACTTTTGGTTTTGGCTCTTGCCCATTCTTTAAGATTATTTTTTTTTTTCTTTTTGGAAAAAAAGGACTGGAGTAGCCCCTGTTGAAACCACTGTTAAGATTCATGGAGTTCTTAGATGTTCCCATGCCTCCTCCCACTTGTGGACTGCCTACCTAACATGAAGAAGTTATGTGTGTGAAATAGGCTGGTTTATTTCATAAAGTAGTTACTTGTTGTTTTGCGAGTGCTCAAAACACTTGTCTTCACTCATCTAAAGCCCAAGTGTCGGCACAGCTTAAGTGTGGGTCAGAAACCCATACGCAATTGAATCCTGACATCGGACCCTGTAACAAGGTAAGGCTGTGGAAAGTCTGGGAACATGAAAAGGTTTCTGGGGGCACAACAATAACAAAATTAATTCCGATCCAAATGCATAACGGCTCTGGGGTGTAGCATTACATGGCTTCACTGCAGACTTGGTTTTGAACATTCGAGGAAGAATTAAGCATGGGTATCTTCCCGGGATCTGAAGAGATGGTGTCCTGAAGGGTAGGCAGTGTTTCTTCCCTATCATCTCTGTTCATTTGTTATAGGCACACTCACTCACCAACATAGGAACACCACCCTTAGGCCTGTTGTCTTACATGTGGATTCTTGAGAAGGTTAAGTTTATAGGGCTTTATGTGCTATTTGATAAAATATTCCGTTGACTTTAGAAGCTACCTTTTCTCCAACAAGTTGAATGACTTTCCTCTACTTGGTAGGGTGGCGGGGTGGGGGGGCACCTCAACTCTCTTATAGAAATCAGAGCTTGCAATATGTATGTTTATTATGAAAATTTACCACATTGCTAGTGTACATTCTATGGTTGTCTGCCTCACAAGACCCATTTCTGATGGATACTAATGATCTTGATGTAATTACTGTCACCTTTTACTTCTAGAGTTACCACAGATCAGCCAGTAAATTACAAAGTCACTTTACTGTATGGATGTCTTTAGACTTAATGACTAACCAGAATTCATTAGAATTAACAGTCTTTGAAATGCATACTTTCTGTAAACACAAAAGCTTCCAAACTTACATTGATTTAAAAGGGGAAAAAAAAAAAGAGGTAAAGATGCTTGTTATACATGCATCTGATTCCAATGCATGCTTTCTATAGGAATAAATATTTATATAAAAATGTCCCTCATAAAATAGGGGCTTTTAAGGACCTGGGGAACTTTCCCTATGTTTTCCTTAAACCACACGTTACCAATTATAAAACTACTTTAACTGTTTAAGAACTAACTCAGAGGTGGGGATAGTGGTGACTCCAGTTAAGTAAGTAATTATAATATTGTTCTTTAATGTGCTCACAGCATTCACCTGCCCTCTGGTCTACAGGGGCAGTGTCTGTGTACGCCAGCTGTGCAAGTGTTGATTTTAGGACACTTCTTTTTTGTTGTCCTGTATTTGGTACTGTGGCATTACTACAGTCAGATCCTGGTTGTGCTTAGAAGACAGAACCCAGAGTGGTGTAAAAAAAACAAAACCCAGGAAGGCCTTGGATGACTTGACCACGATGACCACAGTCAGAATTGTCAACTCTGCCCCAAGTCCAATTTACTCCGCTTCTAAGCAGGATTGCAAGCAGGATTTTTTTCATTTTAAGTTTTTTCCCCTGAAGAATGGCTCTTTTCCTTGCTTATTCTTTATCCAGAACATTACAGTGTAAGCAGCAGAGTCCAGAGCATCCCTAGCAGGTAAACCATTTTTTAAAAAGGTAATGAGTCTTTAGTTATTACCGCCATTGTAACACTGTAGCCCGTGAGTGGCACTCCCTGGGGGAAATGAGTCTTTAGTTATTGTCGCCATTGTAACACTGTGGCCTGTGAGTGGCACTCCCTGGCACAGCTGTACAAAGAGGCTGTTTTTGGAGCTCGTGCTTCCTGCCAAGCATAGTCCTAGACATTTAACACAGATATCTTGTTTCATGTAGAAACCTGAATGTGGCTCTTAGCTCTCTGGAAAGCAGTAGCTCAGTATTGGGTTTTATTCTGTTGTTTACTGTCTCCAAATCCTATTTCTTTACTTCGTGGCATCAATCACTGTTCAGTAAGCTTAATGAGCTGCTTTAATGAAAACAAGCAAGCTTTTTCACACCCCAGTACCGTGGATGAATCTGTCCCATCATGCTAGGTGAAGAAACCTTGGCGGAGAATGCCCTGTACCACCTCGGCCCATGCACGTGGCATGTGGGAGGGAACCAAGCTATGAGGACCAAACAGAGCTGAGTTGCAGAGGCAGGCGGCATGTCTGCAAGGTGACTCGGGGGCAGGGGATGCCAGGCTCTTGGGTATTGCCAACTGCAGGTGCCTACACCTTTACAGGCAAAACTTAACGGAGCTGGCTGGCAGGCGCTTTAGTATTAATGTAGTGAGAATGGCGCCTCGGAAGAGACCTGCTTCATTCAGTGTCGTCAGTAAGTGAAGTGCCCTTAATCGGGACCTTAGTTTGTGTTCCACAGAGTGATGATCGTCTGAGTGGGATTCAATCCCAGGACCCCTATTTGCCACCATATTCTCTAGCCATGCGCTTCCATCTGCTCTCTCCACATACACACAGTGGAATTAGATGCACATGGCTCAACACACCTCCCTGTGTCTTGAGAACTCGAGTGGGCATTGTTTAGGCTTTTTCAGTCTTCTGGAGCTGTGGTGCTGACTCTTCAGTGTCTAAGCCAGCAGCAGCACAAGGCCACCCTTCAAAGTCCTTCTTCATGAGATGTTACACAGAAAATGCTGGAAGAGTTTGTTTGTACTTTTATTTTTATGGTGCTGGGGATTAACCCAAGAACCTCACACCTTCCAGACCAGTGCCCTGCGGCTGAGCTGCACCCTAGCCCAACCATGTATTTTGTTATTCTTGCCGGTATTACTTATATAGGTTGTGAAGCCTTCTAATGGCTTTTCAATCCCAGACCTCTTATTTGTCACTATATTCTATAGCCTTATACTTTCCTCTGCTCTTCCCACTTGTACACACACACACACACACTCACACACACACACACACACATCCGTGTGCTCCTAATATCATCTAGTGAGTCTAGAAGTAGGTTATGAACCTCTTGGAGTCAATGTGTGTGAGCAATACAGTTGAAGACAATGTTACTGGTTGGAAGTTAGCTAACATTCTTACCCAAGGATCACCACTTTAGGAGCCTTGTGGCAGCATCTCTTGTCAGGCTCCCTATCTGCTGAGCCTGGCCTGTAACCTGCCAAGTAACTTACTTTTATTATAGTGTCTTGACTTGTAAATGGTTTGTAATCTTGAGATCGATTTACGTTTAATCTGAGAATGCCTAATACTCTCAGAGAAGACAAACAAGGCATGGGATACTATACAGTAAGAAAATTCCTCCCGGGACTACTTCACTGGTTTTTAGAACCGTAAATAATGACCTACACTTTTGTCAGTAAGTCCAGGTTAAAGCAGATCTCACCCCTGACAGGCTCAGATGTGCTCCTCACAACACTGCGAGAGAACTTCGAATGCCAGCGGGAGAGCTGAAAGCAACCTGTTTGTTGTGCCCAGTTCCAGACAGGCGTGTGGTTCTTTTTCTTGTGGTTGGCCTAGTCGCTTCCTGTTTGTTTCCTGCCGGTCCACACTGAAGGAAAAGCCTAGTACCTAACTGAGTGTTGGATGTGGTCTGCCCCTTGCCAGAGGAAGTAGATTGTTTAGTCTGGGTTTAAGCACAGGATCAGGCAGATGCAAGGCAGGATAAGAAAGAGTGGCGGCAAGAAATTTGTGTAAGACTTGGACTCTGTCCCTGGAGAAGTGTACACAACTGCACACACAGCAAGTCAGACACAAGGGGACGTGAAATGAGAGAAACAGGAGGAAAGGTCAGCTAGAGCTGGCTGCTGATGGTGGCTGAGGTGTTTGTCACCTTTGGCATTTAGTGGGATATTTTCAGAATCATGGAGTTCAAGCCCTCTTTCCTGGGAGACAAATAATTGCTGAGTGATAGAGCTGAGCTTTCTTTTATGTAAGCCTACAAAATCTATAGTAGCCTTTATTTTTAAATAGCATAAGATTTTAACTGTAATTTAACTAAATAAATTAAATTATAATTATTTGAACACATTATTATAAATGATTCAAGTGAATAAATTTGGTAAATTATAGTTAATGAAAAGTTAACTAAAACTGAAAGGTAAATACATTTCTCTCACGCTTTATTTTAAAGCAGCAGCTGTTACCCTGCTATCGGGTTACAGTATTTAATACCCTGTTTTCTTTGGTTTCCCCAGGCTATCTTTTAATTGTGTGTATGTGAAACTAAAATTTTAAAAGCCTAAAATTAAACTTACTTGTATGGTCACCTGTAATGTACACTCTCTTCTTTCAGCCCTTACCTATAATAGAAGAATACACAGAGTTCTTGTCCCATAAGTCCAGTGGGGACACAAAGGGGCAGGTAGGGGCCTCACAGTTGACTGCCACCAGGTTGACTGGAGCTGGGTTTGGTTTTTGCTTTTTTGTTTTTGTTTATGTTTTTAATCCCAAAATATGGGCTTTCCTTTTGTCCTGAAGTAAATCCTCCTGTCCCTGAATGCTGCTTTTTCCCATTTCCTGCTGCTAAAAGATTTGTAGGCAGTTTAGAGAAAAGCCAAAGACTACATTTGTGCTGTTTGCTTGATTAGCACTAGGTATAAACACCTTTTTGTTCCAGGCTAAGAACTGTTTAAATGCACCCCCCACATCCCTTTTCTTGCTCAGTTCATAGTGAGAAAAGTCTTTAATCAAGGCTTCAACAATAAAGACTAGACTCGAAAGCCAAGAAAGTTAGAATTCACTCAGTTCAACTGTATGCCTGGGGTCCAGTGATTCAAGTCCTGCTTTTGGCCCAGAAGCCAGGATTTGTTCAAGTGCTTCTCCCAGAAGGTGTTGTGGTTGAAGTACAGTGTCTCCTGTTCTAGTTTGTTACCATGACTTAGAGCGAGTGCCGGCAGGTGCAAATTGACTGTCTGAAGCTACTCCCGCACGTAGAAAATAAGTTATTTAAGTTTCCCATTTTGGGTATGAATTTGCTTGCGTGGTTTTCTCCTAAACTTTCATAATTTCTTATTTCAAATGCTTCCACCATTTCCAGTGGTTGCAGTGAATTTCGAGAAGCTCCTGCATAGAGACTCAAGAATTAAAGATGCTCTAGGTATTACGGTGCTTGCCCATGCTAGGCTCGGTCCTCCAGAGGCTGGGGTAGAAAAATCTCCAGTTCAAGGCAAGCCTGTGCCATATAATTAAATGCTGAAGACACCAGGTATAAAGTGAAGAGACAGCTTCAGAGGGACCGTGATGGAAAGAAGATAGGGAGAGTAAGAACCTGGTGCCATTTCCAAGAAGGCGCTCCGGGACTCGGTTAAACATGATCTAGAGACTGGGATCTTGGTCCGCTGGAGCGGGTGAAGCCCTGCCTTTTGATCTCCAGTACTACATAAAACTGGGTGTGGTGGTGCAGGCGTCCTCATAGCCGGGGTGGGGGGGGGGGGGGGGGGGGGGGGTGGGGGGGGGGGGGGGGGGGGGTGGAGGTGGAAAGAGGAGAATCAGCCTCAGCTACGAAGTGAGGCTAAGGTCAGCCTGGGCTACATGAGACCTTGTGATTTAAAAATCAATCAATCAATCAAAAGCAGATCTAGTTCCCAGGCAGGAGGTGTGATACCTGACTACACATTTTAGCTTCTGTTTGGTGGCCCAGTGAATGGATTTTTAAGAGTGTAATGCACAGCATCTTTTGTGCTTGTCTGGTTTGGTTTGGGGCAGTGCAGTGGGGGAAGTTCTGTTTACTTAGCTTTCCTAGGATGAAGCATTTAGTATATGCCAACTTTTAGTAACAAACAATGGCTTCCCTGTGGTTTTCTTAATTTGCTATTTTAGAATGTCAGCTGCTTAGGTCTCATTGACTGATTAGTAACCAGTCTAAGTATTTTAAGAATTTGTAAGTAATTAGTTTGCTCTGGAATAGCTTGAGGCATTATTAAAATAGAATGTTAACTTCATTGGAAACATTTTGTTCTTTTTTTTAAAGCTCTCTTTCTGTTAGTGGCATGCTATAGTCTAGAGGCCTTTGTTTAGTGGACTCACACAAGGATGAGTCATTAAATAAAAGCAAGCCTTGGGCAAGGACTTGGCCTGCTGGATCCTGTTGCATCAAAGTCAAACCATTGCATCCCTTGTGATGCACTCCAGCTTCCTGATGCAAACCTAGAACATGTTTCTAAGATCACACAGGTGACCTCTAGACCTGGCCATCTGCTTCCTGGGCTTAACTGTTTTAAGCTCAGACAGACTTGCTCTTCCCCGTTTCCTGTGAGAACATTGGGACAGATGTCCAGTTAGCACCCAGCCTTTACCAGAGTTGAGCAAGAATTAAATTAACATTCTCTTTCACCTTCAGTGTTAGAAACATAAGTAGACAAGGCAGATAGATGACCAGGGTTTAAGTCCTGAGTGTAAGAGCAGTTCATTTTTTTATAGACTTAATAGCCTTGAGACTTGAACAGGCCTTTTGGGTCTGCTTAGTATTTTTGTTAACAGCTATAGTGAGCTAAAATCCACATGTAACTGTCCCTGAGTGTGGTTTTTAGTGTATAGTTAGTTGTCCTTAAGTAACCATAGAGGATGGTTCCAGCCATCCCTGCAGTTAACAAAATCTGTAGGTCAATGGTCAAGTCCCTATGTGAAGCAGATGGTGTCTGTATATAGCTGATGCACGTTGCCCCACACTCCTCAGATTGTTGGTGGCGCCTGGAACTGTGGGAATCTGTGTTCTACTCTGATGAAGCGGGGAAAGGGTTCGACTGGTGCAAATGCATTTGTTTCCCAACAGTTTCCATTGGTGACCGATTGAATCCGTATGTGAGGGTCCAGTGCATGTGACTGATGTCCATGGTCCTCAACCCATCCACACAGTGTTTATAAATAAGGACAAGAGACAACGTTGATCAAGGGATATTAAGTGGCAGCTGTAGCCGAGTAAGAAGTTCTGTTGTGTTGTTGTGTACGTAGTAGGATGGCAGCAGCTCAGTTATGTTCAGGATTGCTCAGAAAACTAGAAGAAAGGATTTAGAATGTTTTTTATTGTAAGAAATAATGGTAATAAAATATGTAAGGAATGCTTAACTTGATTTAAATGTAGATAGATTCTTCCAATTTTTATCAAAGGAAACTGCTCTTGCAGCAGCAATGTTTGGTTCTCCCAGCCCCAGGCCGCTGCTAATCCACTTGAGTCACTGTGGGCTTCTCTGCTCTGAACATTTTCTGTTGATAGATTCATACAGTAAGTAGTCTTTTGTGACTGGCCTTTTAAAAACCATTTACTTATTGTTGGGAACTGAACCCAAGGCCTTGTGGGCTTTATGCAAGCACTACTGAAAGCTATATTCCAGCACTTAAAAAAAAAAAAACTTACTACAGTGTTTTCCATATTAATAGCATATATCAATATTTCATCCCTGTTCAAAATAATATTCCATCGTCCTGCCCAATCACACTCATCTGCTCACTAGTTGGCAGGCATTTCAGTGTTTCTGTAGTTTGGCTATTAGCTGTACGGCTGCTGTGGAGATTTATATATAACTTTTTGTTTTGTTTTTTCAAGACAGGGCTTCTCTGTGTAGCCTTGGCTGTCCTGGAACTCACTCTGTCGACCAGGCTGGCCTTGAACTCAGAAATTTGCCTGCTTCTGCCTCCTGAGTGCTGGGATTAAAGGTGTGTGCCACCACACCCGGCTCTTACCCACATCCTTGATAATGCTTGTTGATAATCTGTCTTTTTACTGTGTTCGTCTCACTGACACGAACTGACATCTTCTTGTGGATTGGAACTGCATCTCCAGAAAGACCAAGCTGCTGGTTTTCCTTGCCAGTGCTTTCTGGTTCATCCTTGGAGAGATGTCTGCTCAGATCTTTTGCCTGTTATTTCACTGCCACTCATCTTTTCATGTCTTCTTTTATCTTTCTCATGAAGATCTTATTTGTAAAAGCTGTTTCCTTAGTAGTGTTGAGGATGGAATCCCAGGACCTGTGCATCCTGGACAAGCACTGTCACTGGGCTTCAGTCCCAGCCCACGCACGTGTGTACTGAGGGAGTTCCGAGGTGTTGGATCCCCTCAGGCTGGCGTTACAGGTGGTCATGAACTGCCAATATTGGGAACTGAACTTGGAAGAGCAGTAAGTGCTCATAGCCACTGAGCCAGCTCCCCCGACACTGTCTTAATTTTGAGGCATAGTAGTTCTTGATGTAGCCTTAATACACTTCCCTATGATTTTGTAAAAATAAATAAAATTATCCTACTCTCTACGGCGTCTTTTCATCTTCTCGACGGTGCCCTTTGAACCCGACAATTCTATACACAGATTTCATTTTTCTTCTCTTCTGTTGCCTTGCTTTTGTGTTGTCTAAGAAGCCATTGCCCTAATTCAGGGACTTTGCTCCTCTGTGTGTGTGTGTGTGTGTGTGTGTGTGTGTGTGTGTGTGTGTGTGTGTGTGTGTCTGTGTCTGTGAGTGTGTGTGTGTGTGTGTGTGTCTGTGTGTGCGTGTCCTGTTGAGAAGGTTACTCCTCTTGCTCTTACTTGCCTCAGTATGTGTTGGAAATTAGCTGATTGAAAATGTGAAGGCTAATTTTGCCTCTCCCTTCTCCCCTGCTGATCTATTGTCAGTCCTTACTGTGAGTGGTAGCATCTGCAAGGATGACACTCCTCAGTCTAGAGCTTCGTAGGACGTTTTGAGAGCTGAAATGGTGAATTCTTGTCTATTAAGGATTAAATAGAGTGATTTTGGAGCTGAGGAGACTGTCCTCTGTCTTCACTTTCCTGAGTACTTTGGATTTCTGTGAGGTTTGAGATTGTATTTGTATTTTATAAAAAGAGCTGAACTTGTGTTAGGGATTGTGTTGGGTCTATACTTTAACCTAGGAAAAATTGACATCTTTTAAGTGTGTGTGTGTGTGTGTGTGTAAGCCAGAGGTCAACTCGTGGTGTCTTCCTCTTTTGCTCCCCACCTTATTTTGTCTCTCACTGCACTTGGAACTCGAGGGTTGAGGCGGCCTTGGGGATCAGCTTGTCCCCATCCCTCCAGCACCGAGGTCACAGACACACACTGCCATCTGCAGCATTTTCCCTGGGTGTCGGGGATTCAAACTCAGGTTGTCATGCTTGCGTGGGAAGCACTTTACAGACTGAGCCACCATCTTAATAGTAAGTCTTCCAGTCCATAAATGTTGGATTTCTTTGAATCGAGATAATTCAAATCATGTGCCCTTCCATTGTTTCCTTTCTTGGCTAAACTTCGTTCTGATTCTGATACCTCTGTGACTAGGATTGTGCGAGTAATTTCACTTTCCTGTTGGTGTCTGTCCTGATGGTGGGGTCTGAGAGTGACCTCACTTGCTGATACTACAGTTGTCGCTGCTCGGTGTTCCTGTGTGGAGTGGGTGGTGACGGTCTTGTCATCTGCAGATAGTTCTACTTCTTGTCTAATCTAGGTGGCTGCTACTTCACTTTCTTATCTATTGTCCTGGCTAAGTTTTCCAGTGCAAGGCTGATTAGCCGTGCGATGCTTAGTCTTCCTAAAGGTCCTGAGTTCTAGAACTTAAGTAGAGACACTGGCTGCAGACCTGGTCTGCAGCCTGTGAGGTGCTGATAGATACACACACACACAGTCCTGTGTCTTCTGACAGACTTTAGTCATGCGCAGACCTTTTCACGAGCTATCAACTTCTGAATGGGCTTATGTAGAGGAGTTATATATGGATTAGATAAATCGGTAATTCTTTTCAGTTCAGTGTGCCATGTGCTTGCTGATTAGAAACCAAGCGCGGCCTTACCTTGCAGCTGAGTGGAAACATCCCTCAATGTCCCCATGTTGCCCGTGCCTCTGAGGTAGGGGCTGTCAACCTTCCTAATGCTGTGACCCCTTAAGACAGTTTTTCATATTGTGGTGGTCCTCAACCATAAAATTATTTTCGTTGCTGCTTCATAACTGTAATTTTGTTACGGCTATGAATTGTAAATATTGAATATGCGGTACGTGATCCCTAAAGGGGTCATGGCCCACAGGTTGAGAACCACTCTTCACTTTCCTTGTCTATTAAGAATTAAATAGAGTGATTTTAGTGCTAAAAGGGACTACCCTCGCTCCTTTTATAACAAAGTAGTCCTCTATGCATAAAAGCCTGCCAAGAGAATTCCGTTTGTGTGAAAGATCTTTGGTTACTGGGGTTTGGTCAAGTTGGGCTCCAGGGCCTCCAGAGCTTCCCCGGGACGTGGGAGTGAGGGGCAGTGGGTTCCAAGCCCTCGGTGGTCCTCTGGCTCTGCTCCACATGCTGTGGGGCCAGCTATCCTGCCCTCTTCCAGGGGGGGCATGTGGCAGCTGTCACAAAGCCAGCTAGCTCGCTTTCTCACTGATGGAATCAGAGGGCTCTTAGAATCTAAGGCTGTCATGTCTACTGAACATCTTGTGCCTGGAGCTGAGTGTCTTTGCCCTTACCAGCTTCGGACTGTGGCGGCAATCTTGAGTGACGTTGCTGTGTGAGGCAGGGGCTCCATGCGGATCAGCAGTGGGTTGGCTACATTCTGTTTAGAAACTGTCTAGCAGATGGGAAAGGAACAACGCTCTGCATTGTTTTTTGTATCATTCTCACCTAAGCTGTGTCTTCTCCCCACAGTCCTTCCATAGTGCAAGGTCAGAGAGAGAGAGAATATGAATGAGTGGATATGAATTTCCAATTATAAATGCTTCGCTGAGATACGGGAATGTCGGAGGCTCAGGAAGACCCCTTCCCTAAAATCCATTGCATAGCATGTTGAGGCTCTGGGGCAGTATGCTTAGAAGAAACCAGGTTTTCTAAAGTTAGGAATCCCCTCCGTTCCATAGCTGTGCATATGTGGGTAGTTTGTACATAGATGTCAATAGGTAGCTCTTCTGGTCCAAGACATGAAATTAGAATAAAGAGCTACTCCATCAATAAGGACCCAGGGTAGTGATTCCAAGATTCTCAGCTGGTGCACACAGTTTTGACTAGTGACCAATTAGAACAGCAAGGCACATTTATAACTAACCGGTGATAGTTTATTCTGCCATTGCCAAGTGAAGGTAAATGCTTGCCCCATGCTCAGAGCCGCACCTAGCTCCTTGCCATTAGCGCAGAGGAGAGCCCTATGGTTAGAGTCTACAAGTTTGGAGAAGTGTGGTGTGTCTTCTTACAGTAGACGGCGTGAACACTTTCAGTTGCCTTTCAGTGCACTGGTCTCCAACTCTTTCTCCGTGTGTTTTGAACTCAGATTGTGGTAGGTACAGGTACCTATCCAGACTTGAATCCAGGCCCTGCCATACTCTGTGCACTCTTAAGTTCTCGGTGCCATACCTCATTATGTGGAGAAGGTGATAGCTTATCTTCCCATAGGGTGGTGATGGCCCATACATGAGTTATTTGCACATAAGTGCTTAGAGGTGTACTATCCTGTAGAGTGTTGCCAGGATTTTAGATGTTTAAGTTAAAAGTCGTTGTAAAAATAAAATTGTACAACCGCAGCCACTACTGCCAATCCCTACTCCTGTAGTCAAAGGTAGATTATCTGTAATGATCTTATATTAAAACGTTTTAAAGCCGGACATGGTGGCGCACGCCTTTAATCCCAGCACTCGGGAGGCAGAGGCAGGAGGATTTCTGAGTTCGAGGCCAGCCTGGTCTACAAAGTGAATTCTAGGACATCCCTAGGATAGGCTACACAGAGAAACCCTGTCTCGGGGGAAAAAAAAAGTTTTAAATCTGACCTACCTTCCCCCCCCACACACACACACACAAACCTTCCTCTGGAGATGTTAAGGACGATAGGAGAAAGAGGCCTTGTTTATGGGCATCCCGTAAAGTACTAAGTATTGGAAAACCAATCACATTCTAATCAAGTGAATTAGTTATATTCGGTGCTTAATGAAAAGCCCTCATTTTAAGACTAGCATTCGGAAGACAGCTGTCTGTTTTCTTTTCTTTGGTTTGGATAAGAAACAGCCAGGAACAGGTTGCCTCAGAAGGAATGTCCAACTCCACGACCGAGCACTGTCTAATCTCTTCTGTTATGTTTCTGTGCTCTGGAGCTATAGGTGGCCCCTCACGGTTTGGGGCTCACGGTTGATACGGGTCAAGTTCAGTGTACAGTCTGACAGTTAAACAGACCGTCCTGCCAAGTTTGTCTAACACCTTGTTTCTTCTCTCCTGCTCCACAGGTATCTCAGACGAGGATATTATCAACGTCACTCTGCCCACTGGAGTTCCGATTCTGCTGGAGTTGGATGAGAATCTGCGTGCCATTGGGCCTCACCAGTTCCTGGGCAACCAGGAGGCCATCCAGGCAGCCATTAAGAAAGTGGATGATCAAGGGAAAGTGAAACAAGGCAAAGAATAAAGTGTGGCCAGGAGTTTGGGGTGGCATGCAGTGCATTCTGAGTGGGCTTCTCCCCCTCTCCCGACTGGCCCCCTCTCCGCAAGTCTAGGCTGTGTGGTAGAGTTTGTGTAGATAATTAGGTAATTTATCATGGTCCAGACGTGACCTTCTAATGCTGAAGAGCTATGTCTGAAGCCTGAATTAACTTTTCTGCTCCTCCCGTTTGAATTAACTCTGCAAAGTAGTAGCCAGCCAGGTTTGACCAACGTTGTTTTGTGTTTTGGAGGCAGGAGAGATGAAGTAGAGACAAGTGGAGATGAAATTGTTCATCACCTAACAAGTCATTGCCAAGTCACCACTGTCAGGCACTATTCCGGTGAGCAGGTCACCATTTTATTCAATAATACTTCCCAAGAAGACTTCTCGGTAGCACTTGGGCAGTTTAGATCAGAGGCACATCGAATGGCAGAGTCACATGGAATGGCTGAGTCACAGATGGGTCCTAGGGAAGACATCGGAGTGCCACAGAGCGCAAGGCTCTTTGCTTTCTAGCCCAGTGCCATCCTGTCTGCCGTCAGTAGAAACCAACTTCAGCCGTTAGAAGGACCAAGATATGCACAGTGGTGGTAGTTTATATTCTTCTGTTTCATTTTTAGCGTTTGAACCTTAATCTTTGGGGACTTCACGGTTAGTTTAAAATAAAGCTTTGTGACTGCAAACAACACGGGCAAGGTGCCTCGGGTGTGTGGTGAATTTCAGACGGGCCTCTGAGGCTGCCCTGGCCGCCGTCTCCAGTAGCACTCCAAGGGTGACACTTAGTTGAGCACAGCCTGCTCCTGAAGTGAAGGCTGGCTTGGGGGAAGTTGATCCCGGTGCGCGTGATTTTATTCACCTGAGCAGGATGACGGCCCATGAGAGCTTCTGATGTGCATCTGCTGTTCCTCAGCTAGATAAAAAAGATTCCAGTCCGTATCCTAGTTTAGGTGGGCTGTGAGCAGAAATGAAGTGTGTTCACATGCTGTGTGATTGTCACCGTTTCTTTAGGCTGTTGCCTCCCTGAAAGCAAGTCCTGGCTATTCCAGTGACAGTCATGCACACATTTTGCAGACATAGTACTTATTATATAGATTTTATCATCTTTTCATGCTCTTTCTAGGAGTGGGTTAGTTTACTTGTATCTGTTTTATAATAAAATGGGCCTTTGATGGAAACCAGTTCTAAGTCCTTGCTGCGGCTTGGTATCCAGCCTGGTTTTGATTTTTGATTCAGCATCTTTAGGGATTGGCAGAAAAGATGGCTGAAGAGATAAACAAAGCATTTGGAATCTTAGAGACTTCTCTAGGCGATTTTACCAATGCTTTCTGATATTTACTAGTTTTTGAGATTTGACCGAAATATCTGTGAGCAGAAGGGATATTTATGGAGGGGGATTTACATAAACCTACTGTCAACAGCCGCAGCGCTCCAGCCTCCCGACCAGCCAGTGAAGCAGTTCTCTTTGCCTTGGTAACACGGATCTGGGATTTCTGGAAGTGGGTCTGACCTGCATCCTAATCTTGGCCTCTTTCTGAAACTGGGACAGACATGAGCTGTTTTTTTTTTTCTTCTAAAGCAAAGGACGACAGCCTCGCTATAAATGTCCCTGGAGTAAGTCGTTGTGGGTTCCCTGGGGCCAGCTTGACAGGTCTCCTCTGCTCTGTTCAGTGTGCTAAGATGAGGCAGAAGCCGGGGCAGCAGCACCTTCGGTGTGTCAGCTGAGTGGAACATCCCACAACACTGCAGACCTGTCTTTTCAGAAGAGTTCCATTCCAGAAAATGAATGTTTTAGCACCAAGAGTAATGTCGCCATTGAGGTGACGACGTCCCCTCCAATAGGATGCTTTCTGGTGTGCCAGAAAACCAACGTGACCTATTTCCAAGGTGATTCTTGCCTCCAGCCAGCAAGTTGTTTCTCATCTTAGATGCTTGCCCACTCTTGTAGAAGTGCAGGGTCTTCCTTCCTGTTGGCCTGTTGTTTATTCTAGCAGAGTTTGAGATCAAGCATCCACCTTCCCCATGGGCACTTAGTGCTGTGCAGTCGTAGTTCTTTATTTTCTTAGCCCCTTCCTGGCGTTGACAATAATGAACTCGAGGAACGCAGCCTTCCAAAGACAGAAGACTTCTCATTCCTGCTGTCAGTTTTAGCCATTTTTAGTCTATGGCCAACACATAAGAATCTTCACAAAGTTCAGCTCCCCATAGGAAAACAGGCTTCCCCTCTCTCAGAATCACCCTGCCACTTCTCAACACGGCAGGTCCTGGTCATATTTTCTGATTTTATCTTTTGTATGGTTTGACTTGTTACAAATTTTGGGCTCACTTATTTGTTGCAATAAACTGCTTAGTCTCCCAGGAGATCTAGTTGTGGCCACTGAATCCAAGGCAAATATGGAACAAAAAAAAAAAGACGAGTTTAATTATCCAATTTTTTAATGGCAAATTATTTGACAGAATTCAGAATTAAAGGTTGAACAGAAGTGATTCTATAACTGCTGGTTGTGTTTATCCAGGAGTGCTATGGTTGAATGAAACAACCCCCAATTTCCCGTGTTGATGTTTTTTGGAGGTGGGGCCATTAGGTAATTAGGATTAAATGAAGTCATGGGGGTGGGGCATGATGGTGGTGGCATTAATGCTTTATCTGAAGAGAGACCTGAAGTGCTGTTGTGGCTCCAGTTTGGCACGTCTGCTCTGCCGTCACCATCTAGGCCCACACCAGCTCCTAGCTTTTGGCCCATCTAGCCTCCAGGACCATGAACTAGCCTCTCTTTGTAGGCAGTAAACTAGGTAACAGAAATGAAGAAGACAAGGTGGGGTAGCTCTTTAGTCTTTAAGACCTTAGAACCATTAAGTTGAACTCAACTTGTATTATGTTACTTTGACAAGTGTCTGCGTGTCTGTCTTGAGGCAGGATCTCTCACTGGTTTGGAGCTTAAGAAGTGTGCTAGGTTGGCTGCCCTGTCCCTCACCTCTCCAGGACTGGGATAACAAATGTGTGCCTCTGTACCTCCTCCTCTTCCTCTTCCTGCTCCTGCTCCTCCTCTTCCTCCTGCTCTTCCTCCTCCTCCTCCTGCTCCTCCTCCTGCTCCTTCTCCTCCTGCTGCTCCTCTTCCTGCTCCTGCTCCCCCTCCTGCTCCTCCTCCTCCTCTTGCTCCTCCTTCTCCTCCTCCTCCTGTTCCTCCTGCTCCTCCTCCTCCTCCTGCTCCTCCTCCTGCTCTTGCTCCTGCTCCTCCTCCTCCTCCTGCTTCTCCTCCTCCTCTTGCTCCTCCTCCTGCTCCTCCTGCTCCTCCTGCTCCCTTCTCCCTTCTCCCTTCTCCCTTCTCCCTTCTCCCTTCTCCCTTCTCCCTTCTCCCTTCTCCCTTCTCCCTTCTCCCTTCTCCCTTCTCCCTTCTTCCTTCTTCTTCATGGGTTCTGTGGGTCAGACTCATCACTTGTGGTATATCCCAAGTTCCTACCTTGACCAAGTTTTAAAAGCAGACTAGCGAGCAGCAGCACTGCTGTGTACACATCGTAAAACTACAATCTAATCCTTATCTGATTTAGGGCTAACTGTTTATTGTAAATTGCCAGTACACTGAAAATCTTTTCACAAAGAACTTTAGTGTAGCATGAAGGGTTCTCCCATGGCGGTCACGTTGCTACCACGACCCCTTGCAGCCACTGCCATGCTCCTTCTCAGTTCTTGCCTCCATCCCCACCGACCACATTCAAACCAAACAAACGGCAAGGGTGATACACTTGAAAGAGACAGAGAGCTTGGCCTTCTCAGGTAAAGTGAAAGTTGCTGGTGCCCGTTCCTTCCTGGTGCTCCATAGACCCCAAAGCAGCTCTGCCAAGGGCCGACAACGCAAGCTTGGACCTGTGTATGGTCTGTATTATTTTTGGCTGCTGCCGAGAGGCCTTTTGGCCTGCTAGGTGTGGTTTTTGAAGGACCACATGGGTTCCTCCAACAAGAAATGTGTTCAGAGATAATGTTGCAGCGATGCCTCTTAGCTTGCTGTGTGTGATTTGTGTGGAACATTGTGATTACCTCCCAGATGGCATTGTAGAGATTAGCATCCCTGCAAGGACTTTATAGTACTGAAGGTGAATAAATTTACCAATATGATAAATCTTACGACATCATGGAAGAAGAGAGACACGAGACAGAAGGCGGCAAAGATTTGCTACTGTTTTGAACTAGAGGCATTTGTTTGAACATGAGTATGTATTTTCATGTGTATATTCCCTGTTGGCACCAGCCCTGCCAACTTGGATCCTCTGAAAGGGGCAGGCAGCCATAACCCACTAATCCTTAGCATACCCGAGGCCCTTTGATCTTAGTTCCTAAGTCCTTTTACACACAACTGGGGGTGTTTAGGCTAATGGTTCCAGATCTGAAACAGCGGGGGACAAGGTAGCCTGAAGCATCTCCACCAGCAGAAAAGAGACGTTCCCTGAGACTGATGGGACAGAAAAGTTAGCCTGAAGGTACAAACTTGGAGCAGTTTAAGAAAATTAATTTTAAAAACAATGCTGGTAATGGGTTATAAGACATTTTAAGAATTACCAGTGAAACCATAGGTTTTAAAGAGGAACAGAATGCTACAGTTTTCTAAAATGTAAAACTAATTGCCGGGTTGGAGAGGTGGCTCAGCGGTTAAGAGCACCAACTGCTCTTCCAGAGGTCCTGAGTTCAAATCCCAGCAACCACATGGTGGCTCTCAACCATCTGTAATGGGATCAGATGCCCTCTTCTGGTGTGTCTGAAGACACCAGTGTACTTACATAAAATAAATAAATAAAATCTTAAAAAAAAAACTAATTGCCAGGAGGAAACACTTGATACATACAGCTTTGTGTTGAGTTCAGTCCTGAAATTTGCTTTGTGTATGAAGTGGGCAGATAAAGGCAGCTGGTTTCCTTCTCTTTTGTCTTGAACCCAGTCCTCGGTAGATAACGGAGATAGAAGACCTCTTAACCTTTATTGTTTGGGTATAGATTGTATACTCAGGCTGGTGAGAGAGCTCTGACAGGAAAGGTGCTTGCTGCTAAGTCTGGGGGCATGGTGGGCAGAGAGAACCAGTTCTCCAAAGTTCTGTTCTCTTCCACATGCATGCTGTAGCACGTGTGCACACACATGTGCATACACATGCTAAAAAATATAGCAGTAGCCGGGCAGTGGTGGCGCTCGCCTTTAATCTCAGCACTTGGGAGGCAGAGGCAGGCGGATTTCTGATTTCGAGGCCAGCCTGGTCTACAGAGTGTCTCAAACCCCCACCCCCCAACAAAAAGAAAGAAAGAAAAAAGAAACTACAGCTATGTAGCAGATCAAACTAGCTTATCTGCTGATGTAACTCATCAGAAATATGATCAGAAATATGAACATCTTTTAGTTGACTAATAATGAAATTTCTTTCCTGATGCAAATATTTTTATTTTTTTTCTCCATAGTATCTTGAAGTGACATGACTTCTTAATGCTACTCTGTGTCACCTAAATTCTATTTAATCTGAGCTCCCTACATCAGGCACCTCCCTACATCATGTCCCTCCTGTCACTCAGCTCAGTGTCCTAGTCAGTTTGAATCTAGATGACTAGGAAACAGCCATCATCCCTGCTGCTGAGACTTCTGAGCATCAGTGGCCTGAAATGGAGGCACCTCATTGACTGCGACAGAAGACAAGTGCGTTCAGCCAGATGCTGTGTGTTCATGTGTGCCATGGCCGCCTTATAGCCAGAAAACACTTATTTATTTGTTTGTTTGTTTGTTTTGCAGTCATTAATTGCCTCTGCCCTTATGGTCTTTCCATCTCCTCTTTTGTGATGATTTCTGACCCTTGAGAGAAAGGGAAGACGGCACATGCCTAATTATAGTACACAGAGCAGCCAAGCTATTTCAGATCTGGAAGTCTCATTCCCACTGGCTTAGCTTTCATAATGTTAGAAGGTGCTGTGCTCACTATGGGGATGAGAAAAAAATAACAGTTTACCCAGCTGTGAACCCTGAACGCTACAGCAACATTTTACCTGGCAAAATATGCCCACTGGAGCAACCCTGGTACAAATGTTATAAAGGTAACCAACCACTTTCTGACTGGATGCCAGACCCACTCCAGAATATGTGACCCATGCCTGGGACCACTAACTGAGCCAAGAACCCATGGCTGCGTAGAGCACGGGTTCTGAGGAGAACATACTCACAAATAGTATGTCAAGTATACGTAGTTTTAACCCACCCCCAATGTTTAGTACTTAACTTTGTGCGCATAGGGTTGATGCATACATCAACCCTCATCAAATAAGCTGCTCTTTTGCAATAGATAGCTATTAATACAGAAACTCACCGTTAGTCAATGTACAGAATGAGAGACTGAGAAGTACTCAACATTTTTATTACGTTTATACAGGGATACATGTATGCCATGGTGCATGTAACACTGGGGGCTGGGTTCTCTCCTTTCATTGTGTGAGCCCCAAGCCCGGGGTTATCAGGCTTCTAACAGGCTTCTAACTGGCGGCAGAAACCTTCACCTGCTGAGATAGCATGAAGACCTCCATGCATTCATCTATTTAGATCAGAATCCTCACAATTCATTTACTTCCCCAAAGTCCCATCTTTTTTTTCAAACCTCGATTTCCTTTTTATTTATCTTTTAATTAATTTAAACAATTTAATATGTACGGATATAATTTGTAAGTATGTAAATACAGCCTGTTGAGTTCATTTACTGTGAATGCCCACCGGTACCTGATTTCAGGCTGACCACTTGGTGTGTAACCAATTAGAGGACCGATTCTCCCTTGGCAGTGATCAGTTGCCTGGAGTTCTTAGACTTGGGTTGGGGCCCCGTCAGATTTCCCACATTGTTAGCATAATCATTGGTATTGTCACAGTTCACCAAAGCCCCATCTTAAAACAGGGAGTTGGGGAGGGGGGCACTTCACATCCAAACTGCAACATCTAAGCATTCTCACTTTGAAAACGAGTTTATGAAGATGAATTCATTGTCTTGAACTGCGATGTCAGTGTGCATCCAAAGTACCAAAGCACCAGCCCCCAAGAGGAGGAGCCATTCACAAGCAGCCCTGCTGACGCTTAGCCAGGATCTCCAGTGGCTACTCTCCTCAAGAAGCCACCACAGCCGAAGAAGCTGCTGCCCGATTTACTTAAGACGTTTCTATGAATGGAGTAGTAGAGTCTGCCACTCAATGGAGAAGGGAACATCTGCCCAATTGCCTCACTTGGCACCTCCTTGAGGGGAAACTCCGCTGGAAGCCATATTGAACTAGGTGGGCTGTCAGATGAAACTAGAATTTCTATCAGTCAATCTACTACTTCACACTGATAAGATTAAGAAGCAGCTGAGATTGGACCTTGGCAAATATCATCAGTGCACCAGAGGGGGAAAGCTAGCACAAGTTCTGTACTCATAGTCGAGGCCATTGATCTGTCCTGACGGACTGTGCCCAGAGTTCCCCTGGCAGCCTCTAGCTGAAGGCTCACTATTCGCTGTGTGTTTCTGAAGAATCCTGGACCCTGACTGATAGCAGAGCCTAGGTGCAGCCTGAAGAGGGTTTGCTCATTTTTATTTCTGCACATGGACACTGGGGGTCAGTATTTATTCACAAATGCATCTATATTTGCCTCTAACTCTACCTGGAACAATCTGCTCTAACTGGTCATGTGCTACAGGGAGGCATGGGATTCCTCTTGTGTGATTTCTTCCTGTGGTCATGTAGCTGGAGAGCTCTGCCTATGTAACCATAAACATAAGTAGAAGCACTGGATCCTCAAGGGACTTTACCCTGGGAAAGAGGCAGTTTTAAATCTAATATATAAACTAATATCAAGTCCTTCCTGGTTTCTGGAGACCTGTCTGGCATCATTGGCCGTATCAGGGTGTTCAGCCCAGCCTTCTGGCCACCACCCCTATCTTCTCTTGATTAATTGTGGTGCCATCTCTACTCACAGTTTTATTCCTCCTCCATATCTATTGCTGCTCTTAAATAAAGCCTTCATCTCCCCCAGAGGAACTTCAGCTTCTCTTGCCTCAGCTTCTTGTGTTATACAAGAAAGCATTATCCCTCTAAAACTCTACAAAGTTAGGCAGCCTTGTGGGTCACTGTCACAGAAGCTCATTTGTTTGCTTGCTTGTCCCTTTGGCTGGCTGGCAAGGGAAGTGAGTGAATTCATGTCTGGATACGAAAGCCGTGTGCACGTGCATGTATATACACACACACACATTCATGTCTGGATATCAAAGTCATGCACGCGCGTGTATACACACACACACACACACACAGAGAGAGAGAGAGAGAGAGAGAGAGAGAGAGAGAGAGAGAGAGAGAGAGAGACCTTAGAATTCCCAGGGTTTATTCCCTTTCAGTCCCTTCAGTGTCAGTTTGGTTTTTAAGGTTTTTCTTACAACCAGCCCTTGATCTTTAACCTGTCTAGACTTTAGTTGCTTATCCTCTATGCAGAAATGATCCCCTTGCTGCTGGTACATAAGAGAGCCAAGGAGGCCTCATGTGCAATCAGCTCTGAGGATTTCCCCTCAGGCAGCTGCTATAATGTCACAAAAAACAGACCTGCCGTGTTGTCATTCAAATGACAGAGTATATAACAATACAAGTATCTTGTGAGCAGAAGGAATTCTCTAGTTTTGCCCTAGTAAGCACCATTTCATTTATTTCTATATACATGTTTCACATGGATACATTCTTAACTCATATTCCATATTGTGTTCTTTTATTTATCCAAAGCATTTCTCCATGCTTCAGAGTTCTAGCCAAGCGAACTCTACATCTGAATGCTGTTCTATTGTTTGGATAGAACTTCAAATGTCCCGGAGGCCGTACTTGAAGTTTTTTTCTATAATAAATAATAACAGCATTTGGGAGGCAGAGGTAAGTGGATCTCTGGGAGTTTGAGGCCAGCCTGGTCTACAGAGAGATTCCAGGACAGCCAGGGAAACCCTGTCTCAAAAACAAAACTAAACTGAAAGATACTAAAGCCACAGTGTATGGCTATAAGTGGTGGAATTCTCTGAGGAGAGTTCAGGCATACTAAACGTTATGTCATCTAGATGTGTGTTTGTGTGTACACTTGGCTGAAGAAATAGCGTCTAGGCAGTAACTCCAAGACAAAAAGTGTTTAAGAACAAGATAACTGTGGGCATCTAATCTCTAACATTACAAAATCAAAACAAAACCAGATAGTAGAATCCAGAGAGATGGTCCCTGGGGTAAAAGCCCCTGGCTTTCAAGCCCCATGACCACCTGAGTTCAATGCTGGGACTCTGCACAAAAAGGGAGGTGAAAATCTGTTTCACAAAGGTCTTCTCTGCTCCCAACAGTGTGTGTGTGTATGCACTCACACATCCACACACACATAGTCACGCTCAAAAGTAGATAATTGTTAAGATCAAGATTGTCTGGCCAGGTGTGGTGGTGCACACCTTTTATCTCAGCACTCAGTAGAGGCAGAGGCAGGTGGGTATCTCCAAGTTCAAGGCCAGCCTGGTCTACTTCGTGAGTTCCAGGACAGCCAGGGCTATGTAGAGAGAGACCTTGCTTTAAAAAAAAAAAAAAAAAAATCAGGGTAGTTTGGGCACAGTAATGAGTCTGACTGGCATGGGATGGGATGGATTGGAGAAATCCAAAGCAAACAGCACGGAAGACAGGCCAGGCTTTCTCAGTAGAGAAGAGGCCAGGTAGCCCAAACCTGCCTGCTGATAGGGAGAGTCATCATCTAAGAATACAGAGCTTCCCTCGGCGCGCTATTGCATCCCTCTAGTGTACGATACAATTTCTATGAGAACTGGAAGTCCTGCTGTATTTAAAAGGAGATTGAGAGAGAACCTTTGACCCTCCCATGCTTCTAGCTGCTGCGCTGCTCCTGAATAGCATCTCAGTGCGAGGAAATGGCAGTAACCGTTCCCATGTCTGTTGACATCAGAGCAAAGTATTATACTTAAGATCTTGATTTTAGGAGCTGGTTAGATAGCCTGGTGGCTAAGAACACTTAGAGAGATTCTTTTTAAAATAATTGATTGAGAGTGTTTATGTGTGTGTGTCTGTCTGTCTGTCCATCTGTCCATCTGTCTGTCTTTCTGTGTGCGTGTGTGTGTGTGTGTGCATGCACATGCCACAACATGTTTGGGAATCAGAACACAAGTGGAGCAGTTTTCTCCTTTTCCCATGAGGATCCTGGGGAACCTCAGATCTTTTGGCTTGCCAATGAACACCTTTACTGGCTGAACCATCTCACCAGTCCTTTGTACTGTTTTTAGGGGGGCGGGGGCTGGTAGTGAGGGAGAGCCCCACCCAAGATTGATGAAAAAATAAGGTGAAACTGCAGTTAGCACATTTTTTTTTCAATTATTCATTTGCAAATGAGCACAATGCTGCTCAAGTCCCACAGGACACTGTGTGGAGCCAGAGAGCTGAGATTTTTCTTCTACATGAAATTTTAAGTTGAAAATTTTAAGTGGCTAAATGTGAGTTTGCTTTCGTTCTTTTCCTGAACTGTCTTGATGTTTGGAGAATCCAGAGCATGTGTATTTAAATCTGACTGAAACAGGGAAATAGGCAGAAGCAGACACATAAAATGTTTGCCATTCTGAAAGGGAAACAAAACAGTAAAACTGTGCTTTCTTTGGCGTGGAGAGTGAGTGGCATTAAGCTCTGGCCCTAAGAAACATCAGCGTCAGACCTGAGAAATGGTTGACTGAACTAGTTGGTTCAAACTGATATTAGGTGGCTCACAGACTCTTGGGGATGGCCAGAGAGCAAAGCCCAGAAGGACACACAGCTGTAAGACTTGGATCACACCATGGGATGGCCCCAGCAAGAACTCAGTGCCCTAGATGCCAGTCATACACACTGCCCTCCTGCTGGCCGTGCTGAGCACTGGCTCTAGAAATTTACCGCTGCCATCTACTTAGCAGTGATTATAAAAGTGGCCACACCGTCCTCTCTCCTGTGCCCATTCACTTTCCCTTCTCCTGGAACTCTGTCCTCTCAGAGAACTCAGGGCTCTTCACCTATATGCTAAGTCAAGGCCAATACTAGTTACCAAAAGGACTGTGCTGATGCCTACCACCAGCAAGGGCTGTAAGCAAGGGCAGAAGACCCTTCCCTGTGAAGGCTGCCTACCAGCCAACAGCTGCTGCACACACAGCTTCTTTGTATGAAGTCCAGCTGCCCCGAGTCCCCCAAGCTCCCAGCTGCCATTTGCTCTATCCAGCTACATTCTTTACTAGAAAGTTGGAAGGTAAATTTCTTAGCAAGAGGTACTGGGCAGTGCAGGCTCTGAGGGTGCTCAGTTCTAGATTGATGAGATGAATTTGCTCATGGGCAGGCTTAGGCCTCAGAGGCAAAGCCGTGGTGGCAAAAAAAAAAAAAAAAAAAAGCTGGCTCTGCCCACTTCCTTCTCTTTATTCCTATCCAGGCTTAAATGCCTGCCTTGCCCAAGGCTCTTGCTGAGACCTGGACCTCAGTAACTCCAAAACACACACACCCTTTTCAGAGATCTGTAATTTCATCATATTCTTGACCAAATGAATCTAGCCACAGAGAGACACAAACTTTCCATTGGGATTTATTTTGCTACTCTATTTTGGCGAGTATGATTTTTCCCCCTCCCGTTCTTGCTTTTGAAACCCTATTCATTACAAGAAATGTAGGTTTTCCAAAAACTGGTTTTTAAAGTAAACTTATTATTAAACACATGCATCTTGCCTTTCTAATTCTGGCTTGTAGGTTTGGAAACTGAGATCCAGAACAGTATATGGCTTAGAAAGTGAAATTCAGGTTGTGTTTGGCTGCAGAACCTGAATCTGGACTTGGAAGTCTAAAGATCTAGGCTGACCCACCCACCTCCCCTCAGTTCCAACAACCAGATCCTGCTCCATGAAGCCAGGAGCCTCAGAACCCTAGCACAGGCTCCCAAGGCTTCCAGCTTGTGGTTGCAATTGAACACCAGTAAATTTAGGGAGCAAGATGGAATTGTTTCTTGTACAGACGAACAATTTATAACATTTACAGAGTATGGAATTGATGAAAAGCAATTAACCAAAACCAAGCTCTGTCACAAATTTTCATCCCCCAGTGACTATATGATACAAGTGTAAACCAATTTTAAAAAAAGAAGAGAATGGGAGCTATTGTTAAATATGGAATAAGACACGCATGCACGTGTGCACACACACACACACACACACACACACACACACACCCCAGAAGATGGAAGGAATGTAGGAGCCCTGGGGCAGAAGGACAATAAACTACAGAGGATAGACTTCCAGGGAGGACAGGAGGAAAGGGGGAAAGAGAGATGGCGCTGGGGTGCTCTGACGAGTTGAGGCAGGCTCCTGCCAGTCTCAGAGCTATGCTGAAGGGGAGGGAGAGAATGAAAACTAGGCTCTCATTAAGCCCCCAGTTCTCAGAGCTTACTCCTCACCCTGCACAGGGAGGACTCTAGTGGTATTCTCCTCACAAAGCAAGAAATGAAGACTGTCTTCACTTCTACCATACTCAAGACCGCAGGGGAGATGGCAGAGACGGGGGGGGGGGGGGGGTGTTAAGATTCAGTCAAATGGGAAGAGGGTAGGGTGGAAGGCAGCACCACCACACACATGCTCCTTTTGACCAAGCAGAATTCTGGTAAAATGAATGGAGCTGATTTTGAGAGCTGGACTCAGTGACTCATGCCTATAATTCCAGCACCAGGGAGGCGGAGGCAGAAGGACTACAGCAGCAGGCTTGAATAGAGAGAGACCTTAGCTGCCCCCACCAAAACAACCAGCCAAGGATGTTTCAAAGTTGTACACACAGGTCCAGATTAAGAAGGAGGGATTTCTGCCTTTAAGATATCAAAACAGGATTCAGTCCTAAAACTACCCAAGGATACCTTCCTTGACTTAACTCCTGATAGCATCTCGAGATCTTCCCCAACCTTAGGAAAACATTTTCCCTTCACTATCACAGACACCTGAAATGTTTATTTATTTATTTATTTATTTATTTATTTATTTATTTATTTGTGTGCACACCATCATGTATGTAATATTTATTTATTTATGTGTGTGCACGCCTCATGTATGTAATATTTATTTATTTATGTGTGTGCACACCATCATGTATGTAATATTTATTTATTTATTTATTTATTTATGTGTACGCCATCATGTATGTATATGCACAAATGCATGTGATGTCTGCAGTAGCTAGAGAAGGAGTTGCCTCACCTGGAACTGGAAGCACAGATGGTCATGAGCTCCCATATGGGTGTTAGGAACCAAACCACGGTCCTCTGCAAAAGCAGCAGATGCTTTCAACCGCAGGGCCATCTCACCCCTAGAGATAAAATTCTGACATCAAGTGTGAAGGCATAAAGCACTGTGAACACAAGGAATGTGATCAGCTAGGGCACAGACAGAATTGCTAGTGACAGACTCCTCTTGTGACAAAGAAGGATGCTGAAGAGGGGCTGGTGCCGCTGAAGAAAGACCCCGGAAACCACGTTGTGGGCCAGTGGCTTACACTCAAGGTTTTGGTCTTGCTTATCTTCACTTGGGTGCAAAGGACAGAACAAGATATTGCCACGCTGGGTGTGGTGACACCTTTGTTTTCTGGACTGCTGGGGACAGATAATCGTGTGTTTGCTCCTGTGGGCACTGTGGTGCTTTCTCTTTCCATGTCTGTCAGGCCCCGGTGTGTCCCATAACATCATTAATTGAGGGATGTATGTTTCTGGGGCAATGTACAAGCAGTAAAATGAGCTCTTGAGCTTTAAAAAGTGAAAATGGAGGGAGGAGTTTGCTTAGTGGTAAAAAAGCTGGGCTAGCATGGGTAGGTTCTCCATTCAGGCTGCAGAGCTAGAAAGAACATGGGGCTCTCAGATCTCTACCCTCGGGCAGACGCTGACCGACAGTGAGTAAAGCTCCATGTGCTCTCTGCTTCCTCCAGTGCTGGCCTCTCCGGCATCACCCACAGGCTTCAGAGGCTGCTGGGCTGCTGTAGAGCAGACCCGAGTCCCATGCACAGGAGCCAGGGCACACTGATGCCAGAGGGCCTTGGGCTCAACCAACAATGGAAACTCTCTTTCCCAGCTGCATAAGCTGCCGGAGGACACAGAGGGCACAGGGACATGGGCAGTTTTATTAAGCGCTCTCTGACCAGGAATAACTCTCATTAATTACAATCACACGATTCCCAGACTTCTTTTTTTGTTGTTGTTTTGTTTTTGTCTTTTTGAGACAGGGTTTCTCTGTATAGCCCTGGCTGTCCTGGAACTCACTCAGAAATCCTCCTGCCTCTGCCTCCCGAGTGCTGGGATTAAAGGCATGTGCCACCACGCCCGGCTCCCAGACTTCTTAATTGGATCTTTTTTTGATACTTTAGTCTACCCCAGGTTCTTTCTTTCTCTACCATCTCACAGGACTTAGACAATAAACACAGCCTGTGGTATTCCTACTGTGTGTCACAGTTGTTTCAAGTATCAGACTAAAGCCACCTCCTGAATCAGGTGCCATTCCTTCAGAGCCTACTCCTGACATACAAAGAAGGGAGAGAGGAATGGCTTTCAACCCTGAGACTGCCTGAGGACTCCTCTTAGCAGACAATTTTGGAGATATTTTGTATGTGTCAATCAGCCTTGCTGTGTTCCCGGCCTCTCTGTTGGCAATAGGCATTTATTTCGAGCCAACCCTTTGGGGAGGTTGGTTGTTAATCACCAGAGAGAAGAAGTGACATACAATTTAAATCTTACAAAACTGGTTTTCTTCTTGTGAAAGTAGATCAAAAAAAGCCACATCCCACACAAGAGAGAAGCCAGCAGACCTTCAAATGCCAGAATGGGGTGAGACAAAGTTGGTTTTGAGCAGAAGGATTTCTGCAAAAGAGAGATAGAGAAGGAGAAAGCCCCAAACTCCCTGTGTTACATTACCCAGATACACAAGACGTGATATGGCCCAGGCCCAGGCATCACAGCCTTTCCTAGGAGAGACAGCCAAAGAGAATGAGGGGGACTAAGCCTGAGGACTGGGCCCAGGAGACCCAAGGGCCAGCACCAGTCTGCTCATGAATTATCACCAGGTTCTAAATGGGTATAGAGCCTTGTGGTCTGAATTCCCTGATCTTTGTGTATGTACATACATATGTGTGTGTGTACATACATGTGTGTGTATGTACATGCATATACTACGTATGTATTTGTGTGTGTATATATATATATATATATATATATATATATATATATATATATAATTTTTTGGAGACAGAGTCCATCTATATAGCCCTGGTTATCCTGGAACTCACTGTGTAAACCAGACTGGACTCAGAGACATCTGCCTGTTGTTGTGTCCCAGATTGCTGGGTCTGAAGATGTATGCCACCATGCCTAGCTTAGTAATGCTATTTTAATATGTTTCAACACAGGCTTATGAGAAAGAGAGGTGCATTTCATAAGAAAGGAAGACCTACTGAGAGCATGACTGTGGGCTTCTCAAAGGAAAACACAGAAGGTAAGACACACCCAAGCATTGGTTCAGGCTCCTAGAGCGATGGCCCGGTCCATTGGCGTTGCCAAAGGTAAAACGAAATGGCTGTAGGAGAGTCAGAAAGCCATTAGGCTGATTTCCCCTTGATCTTGGCCATAGTACCTAGGCCCTATATGTATACTTGTTCCGTGTGAGCTGTGCTTGAACACACACGAGTTACTGTATAAAATATGTACTAGTATCAATGCCACCTTATAAATGAGGAACCGAAGGCACAAAGCTGTCACACAAGTGGTACATACAGCTTAGCTTCAAATCCAGGTGGTGTGGCTCTGGATGCCACAAACACAATGCTTCAACCAATTCTGTATTATAAAACCAGTAACAGCAGAGGCTCAGTAACACACATCCGAATTTCTCAGACTTCCTGAATAAGGATCCTGGAGCCCTTAGGAGCCCATGAAGAAGGTGATAGGTGGTGTGGGGTGCTTAGAGACTCTGAGCAGGGCAACTGCTTGTATGAAATGTGTCTATTTCTCACTTAAAATTAACAGCTACAAAGAAACATGAACATTTGTATCTAAAGTAAGCAAAAGAAAGAAAGGAGGGAGGGAGGGAAGGAGGGAGGGGGGAAGGGAAGGAGAGAGGGGTGGGGGAGCAAGCAGCAGCTATAGGAATCTGGAAATAATATCCCCTAACTCAGGGGACTAATGGCGTAGGTTTAAAAGGGACTGACTTTAAAGCTGGTATGTGAATTTACTGGGGCCATTGGCAGGGATGCTAGCAATTTATGGAATGCATTTTTTTTTGGAAGGATTAGGGGGGGAAACATGTTGTGTCTTACAAACCCAGAGTTAAGAATACAGCTCTAAGGGGTGTGCATTAAATATCACACGCTCAGAATGCATAGGTTTTTGGTTTTGGGTTTTTTTTTTTTTTTTTTTTTTTTTTTGTTTTTTTTTTTTTTTTTTTTTTTTCTCTTCTTACCCTAAGGATCAAATTCAGGCCATACCGG
>NC_034591.1:53933609-53943196 GCF_900095145.1 Mus pahari
GCTCTAAGGGGTGTGCATTAAATATCACACGCTCTGAATGCAAAAGTTTTTTTTTTTTGTTTTTTTTTTTTTTTTTTTTTTTTGCCTTCTTTTTCTTTTTTTCTTTTTCAAATCTTACCCTAAGGATCAAATTCAGGCCATACCGGATATGCCCAAATCATTTCCATCTGCTGCCCAGGACGACCCAGGAGGCCTGGCCGTGAGGAGCAGCTCCCAGTGAGAGCTGTTTAGGAAGGGACCACATTAGAATCGCGTCATTCCTTTCTATTCAGCCTGGTCCTGGGCCCCACCAGCCCTGGCTGGCTTCTGGCAACTGAGTTTTTTTTTTTTTTTTAAAATGAACCACTTTTCATTTTAGCCACAGATTGAAATAAGGAAAAAGAATCCCTTTGTTGCTATGCTGCTTCTGGCTCACCCCTGCCTCCCCAGTATATAGAATTTCCTCCCCACAGAGAAGCTTAGAGCAGATGAGTAAACTGAGTTATGGAGTTGACTGACATGTCCTCGATTGAACGTAGATCTCTCTGTCTAAAGCAAAAGCACAGTCGGACTGTAAGAGTGTCAAACCAAAAGAATCCCAGACCTTTTAACAACGACGACGACGACGACGATGATGACGACGACGACGATGACGACAACAAAAACCACCACAACCACCATCTTGAAGAAATCCTTTTGTGGCTCTTTCTAGAAGGGCTCCTGGGAGCTGTCGTGCCCAGATTTTGGCCCATCTCCTAACACAGACGTTACCCCAGCTCCCCACTCACCCTCACGCCGATGAGACATGACCAGACAGAACACGCCTGGCAGGAAGGTTTCTCAGGGTTTCCTAATGACTCTGCAGTTATTATTTCTGGGCTGCAAATTGGATGTAAGAGCATGGCCAGCCTTCCATATTTTGGGATCCAGAGCCACTGATCCAACCAACCTTGGAGTGAATGTATGTACAGAAGAACTGTGTCTGAGCTGAACACATGCAGACTCTTTGGAGCCCTGTTCCTTAAACACACACGGCACAGTGTTTCCGTCACATTAGGTGATATGAGTAACCTATTAATCGCTTCGAAGTGTACGGCAAGAAGTGTAGGGTAGGCTTTAGGGAAATGTTACCCTTTTGGATATGGAATTGGAGCATTCCAAGGTTTTGGTATCATAGGGAGTCTTGGAACTAATTTCCCAAGAAGGTGTGTGCTTATGACAATGGCAGTGTCTAACCTAAAAGGAACCTGGAAATATGACCAGGAGCTCTGGGCGGGACATAAATATCACCTCAACCTCTGCTGACTGATCTGGTAGGAGCTACTTTTTCTTCAGTCCATAGTGGTTCTGAAGTAGACTTCTGCAGCCAGCCTTCAGTTTTTCTTTTAATATATACATTTAATACTATGAGAGACTTTATTTTCTCTTTGAGCCAGGGTCTTACAATATAGCCCAGGTTACCTCACTATTCTCCTGTCTTTGTACTATATTTATTTTTTCATTTTTTTAAGAGACACCTAAATATTCCATGCTGGTCTTGAACTCACGGTGTAGTTGAAGTGATCTTGGACTTCTAAGCCTACTAACTCCACTGCCAAGCATGGTGATTAGAAGTGTGCCCCATCGTGCCCAGTGTATGTAGTGCTGGGTATCAAGAACAGGATTCACGCAGCCTCTACCAATTGAGCTATACCCCTAGCTCCTAGCTCCTATTTTCAAGAATAAAATGTCGCCATAATTTTTCATTTTTTTTTTGGTTTTGGTATTTAATTGAGAGACTATAGTGACACTCCGATTTTCCGTGTCATGTAAAACAGACTCTTCAATCAAACCCCTTCAAGTACTTACTGGCTAGATAGATTAGCAGTTTAGAGTATTTGCCTCTCTTGCAGAGGACCTGGTGCACTTCCTAGCACCCACATGGCAGCTCACAACCATCTGTAACTCCAGTTCTAGGGGACCCAAGCCCCAGCTTGGGTACCTCTTCTGACCTTGGCAAATATCAGGCACCCCCACTGTATGCACAGTACATGCAGGCCAAGCATTCATACATAATTTTAAAAGTACTTATTAAATGCCACTTAAATGACTTAAATGTCAGGATAAGTGCCAAGTAGCCTGTCTCCACAGTGGGTTTTTAAATGTTCTAGTTTGAAAGAACTTTTTTAAGTTCAAGAAGCTTGCTAAAATTCATGCAGATGGTTGATGTGCACCACCCTTCACCCTGATTTTCTCCCAGGGAGGGCCATGCAGAACCATAGTACAGTACCAAAACTTTAAAAATCTTCTAGCTTTACAGATAAAGGCCCACTTGCCCAAAGGCCAGAAATGAGAGAGGGAGGGAGGAAGAGGGAGGGGGAGGAGGAGGGGGACAGGGACAGGGACAGGGACAGGGAGCGCACTCTGAGCTCTGACCTCCAGGGCATGGCCTTCAGGGTGAAAATGAGGCTGGTCATGTCACGCTCCTGTTGGTGAGGTGGTGAGGTGAATGACTCGGGCCAAGATCCTTAGACTCTCAAATCATAGGTCTTATCTAAACAATAGGATTAAAGACAGTGCCTACCTGAGGGGTATGTATAAAATGTATGGTACATTATGGGTCAGGAGTCCATGCCCCTTTTGTTCCTGCCATGGTTCTAGGTGGTTTATATGTCAAGTTTCTCTTTATAGCAAGCCTAGTTATTATTTTCATCCTGAGGAAACTGAGGCCCAAAGATGTCAGAAACATGAGAGTCAGGACCGGGACTTGAAGCTAGGCCATCTGGGGTGGGACAGGCTCCCCGACCTCCAGGTCGAGTTTGTGAGTGGCATTGCTGCAGAGTCTGTCCCAGCAGAAGGCCTCTGACCTGGGAGCGCTGGCTGGGAGCAGCTTCCCCAAACCTCTCCCTGTGGGCCGTGGGTCATGTGACTGAGCGGCAGTCTAGATACAGAAGTAGCTATCGGCTATTGCCTGCCCACCACTAGTCTTGCAAGGAAACGGTAGTGCGCTGATTCTCCCAAGCTCCTTGTCCTAGAAGAGACCCGGCACTCAGTGTGGGGAACCCCACTTTCCCTTCAAGGACACCTTCCATTGCTCGTTTGAGCTCTCCTTGCTTTATAAGAATTCCCTGCTAATTCGTTGATCCATATTTCCATCTTAAAACCATTGTTCAAAGATACCCGCTCATCTTAGTAGGGATTGAGTGACAGGGTGAGCTAGCATGATACCCTGGCCTAACGGAATGGTAGCTCAAAGCAAACAGCAGTTGGCATTTTCATGAGTCCATGTGGGCTTAGTGGGCAGACTTAAGGCTTCAGTGTGCCTTTAAGAAACCACCGGAAATAGTTTGAAGACTCCTAAGGGTTCAGAAATCCCAGGGACTTAATCCAATCTCTAAAGACTCTAAAGATTTCAGAGAATCCTTCTTGAACTAGAAATGCTCTTTCTTGTGTGTGCTTTATGTCACACTAAGTCCCCTCATCAATATCTTAATCCTATTACCTTAAAGTTTGATATTTACACGGGAGTCTCTGAAACTTAAGGCAACTCAACTGCACGGAAAAATCTCCACGTACAAGAGGCACCCAAGTGCACAGTCAGTGTGGAACTTAGTTTAAAAGCGGTGGCATGTTGGTCCTTTGCTGGCAAGCCAGCTCTTTCCCTGCCTTTACTGCATAAGCCAAGCTTTGTCTCATCTGCCTTTAGTTTCTCCCTCAATCTTTCTTTCTTTAGGAAGGCCTGAGGTTCAGTGAGCTGGTGTGTGTGTGTGTGTGTGTGCGCATGGACACACACATGCATGTATGCTAGCACACTGCTGTTTTTCCTTTGGCATAGTCCACCTTAATAACTTTTAAAATTTTTACTTTTTAACAATTTCATACAGTGTATCATAGTCTCCTCCACGCCTGCTCTCTCTTCCCAGAATTCCCTACAACATGACCTCTCCCAACACGAGGCACCCACATGTGCCCACCAATACCTACCCATACCCAACACCTACTGCTTTCATGTCCTCTTTTTTCTCTTTTATTTGAAAATAACTAAGTCTCAGTCTCTCTCTCTCTAAGTCTCTCTCTCTCATCAGTATCTCCTACTGGCCTGAAACTTGCCAATAGATTTAAGCTAACTGGTTAGCTTTACAAGTATACCTCACCTCAACTATTTTTGTGGGGGGTGTATCCTGGGGATCTAACTCAGGTCCTCTGAAACAGTTTACTGACTGAGCCATCTTCCTAGTCGAAATTAATTCTTAATGATGGCCTTGGCCGTTGTTCAGAGCTTTGAAACTGGATTAGAACCCTTTTGTGCCACCAGGTGTCCAGAGCTTCTAGAATGTTCCTGGAGGATGGATGCTTTGCTTTCACAAGTCTGGTTGTTACAACATCTACCTGGGAAGATGAACCTCTGGCCAGAAGTCTCTCCCATGCAGCAGTGTAGGACATTTCCTTTCATGGCTGTCATGGGCTCTGTTTCTAGAAACCGTTCTGCAGCTTTATGAGGCCAGAGTCGGCCCGTAGGGAGGATGAGTCACTCTAAGATGTAAATATGGCACCCTGGAAGACATGGGACAGCCTGCTAGTTACAAAGCCCTATTATCACAAATAGGGACTATGGATCTTAAGACACTGTTTTATCAAGAAAACCCAGAGGGGCCCCAGCCAACCCAGTGACAAAGCAAATGATTATACTTTGCCTCCAGCCAGGTATCTGTAAAAGTCAGGAGGAACAGCCTCCAAGGGTCAGGGAGAGATGGCCTTCTGGCCTCGTCACTGTCAGATGACAGGGTCACGGGGCCGCTGAGCTCTCTGCCTGTTGAATTCTGATGACTTCTTGGAGAGAAGAGGAGAAACTCCTAGAAGTTCGCCTTATCCATACTCTCAAGTGACCCCAGATGGCTCTGTCCCCACATGCAGCCAGTTGACAATATGGAACCCCGACACAGGCAGAACACTGCTGTGCATGCTTAGGGGAGGGCAAGAACTGTGGCGCTTCTCCATTTCAGAAAGTGGGCGTGCGCATCAACCCGAGATGATCCTATGGTGGCAGAAGTCACCAAGCCACTCCTCATCACCCTCTGGGACATCAAAGGCCACATAAATACTCTCCTCCCCACTCACCTGCTGGCCATCACCCTTAGTGCAAAATCACCCCAGCTGACAGAGCACTACTACCCAGAGGGAGGAAGTGATGAGCCCCGCCCAGCTGGGAAAGCAGCTGAGCCGAGAGCCAGGCCCCAGACTGCTGAGTTAAAGGGGCTGCTGTCCTGCCTGCACTGCCTCTGCTTGTGAGTTATGGGCAAGAATGAAGTGAGAGAAACCAAGTGATCCACAACTGGGGCTTTAATCCTCTCTGTGATGTAACTGGTGCTTACAAATCATCAGGAGAGCACATGGCTCTGCCTCTTTTCCTACCCCAATGCTGATGATTTTGTAGAACTAAATTATGAGAAGAGCCTAAGGTGTGCTTTGAACCCCAGCTGGACATGTGTCTTCCTGACATTGTTCTACAGTCTACCCTCCATGCTTTATGTCTGGCCTTCCCAGTAAATCTATAACTGTAAGGCATTCTGGTTACAGGCATGAGAGCCGGGGCCAGGGTCAGAGCAGTGGCACCCAGACCTATCACAGTTCTGTGGGCTGTGTGACTTCTGATATGTTTCTTTACCTCTCTTATAGTTTTCTATATCAACACTAAGGGAATTGAACCAGATCTCCATAAGCACATAGTGCTGAGGAAGTGACCAAAAAGCTATTTCTCTCAGCTGCAAACCCCATCCTCTTGTTTCTCTTGGCCTTGCATTGGAGATGCCAGACTACAGAGGAAGAGGAACACAGGAACCCTGAATTGTTGCTATTAAGGTAGATGGAGTGCATACTATTAAGGTAGACGGAGTGCCACAGCCTAGGATTCATCAAACATCACTGGAGCAGTGACTGGCTATGGACTTTATAAAGAGACTCATATCAGGTATACAGCCCGAAACCAGGAATAGTGAGATCAACAAAGGTCTGAAACCACAGGCCACATCAGCTGGGGAGGACTCAGTGATCACCAAGGTCACTTCAACTCTAGTTCGGAAGCCATTAGAATTCAAGTCTCTAGGGGAAGGCCTGAGGGGTTGAGGTCTTAATCAGTACTTCCAAAGAGCATTAGAACCTCTTGCTTACAATAAGGACTAGCTCTCCCTTCTTTATTCCAGGCTGGACCTGTTCTGTGCAGAGAAGAAGAGACCAAGCCCAGCATCGCTCCTTCTGGCGAAGCACCATCCCAGGGAGACAGGAAGTCAGCATAGAGTAGAATATGGAGAAAGAGTGAGGATGTATGCGCTCCAGGTCTCAGGCTCGAGCCCATCTGGTTTCCTTTTGCAGATTGCATTAATGCTGGTGTGAAAGGAGACTCAGGTGTCAGTAAAAGACAAAGGTATCAGGGGAGGTGCCCTAGCTCTTCACAGGTCCTATGCTGTAGGTCAGAAGGTGCCTCCATTGCCTCCACACCCAAGGATGATGCTGAACAGCTTAGTTACCAGAAGCAGCTGCCTCATACAACTCTTCAGAGGTCCAGATTCTTTGGACAGCCTTTTTTCTGAGGTCAAGGGCTAAGAATGAGCTGCAAATAAAAGGAGCCGTCTTCTCTGGAGCTGGAAGTAGTCAGAACCCTGTCTTTAGAGCATGGTCAACGTGACTTGGGACATGCGTAAGTTAGGAGATATGTAACACCCAACAGTAAAGTAATAGGTCGACTTATTTGCAGAGTGGATAGACAAATTTGGTATTCTGTGTGCTCGGAACTTTAAATATTTACAGCCAAGGAGCGTTCGCGAGTGACCTTCCTCTAGAGATTTTTCCTGCAGCGTGGACTTCAGAGAGCCCTTTGCTAAGCCCTCCTGCGATGCCATTCCCCAGTGACGGCAAATGTTGGCTAGGTTTTCCTTTTCACTTAGCAAATGCTTCGATTGCTCTCAGGTGCTCAGGCTGCACCCATAACCCACTGGTAACCACCCAGTCAAGAGAGCCCTTTGCTCAGTAAAGCAGAGAGAAGGGCTCAACCTTTTGCGATGTACCACTCTCCAAAGCACTTAGTTTGAGGTGGGTGCTGGAGAGCCCTTCTAGAAAGTAGTGCAGAAATGTGGATTATTTTTGGGAACTACAAAACATCCCTGTCCTTTTAGAAAAGTCCAAGCTACCCCCATTCCTGGTAAGAACTTTTCTCTAGTTAGTACATTGACACTGTCCCAGAGACCCATATGTCAAAGTCTTTGTGCCCAGGACAGTGCTGTCAAGAGACCATAAAACTTTTGAGAAGTGAGGTGCAGTGGGAATTCCTCTGGTCACTTAGGACACATTCCTAAAAGGGACTGTGGGATTCTGGTCTTTTCTTCTTCCTCTCTTTTGATTTCCAGTCATCAGGTTAGCAGTTTGTCCCTGCCGTGTCACCATCACAATGTGTTTATCTCACCACAGGCCCAACTCATGGGCCAATAGGTCATGGACTGAAAACTTCAAATCTGGGAGCCAAAATAAACACCCCACCACCACCAGCAAATAAGTGGATTGTCTTTGGGGTGAAGAGATGGAGCGCAGGTAAGGCACTTGCTGAACAAACATGGCGTCCTGACTTTGGATCCCTAGCAGTGGAGTTAAAAAGCTGTGTAGTTGAATGGGCCTATAATCCCAGTGCCTTGGGAGATGGAGGTGGGAGCACCCCCTGGGATTTCTTACTAGCTGGTCTAGCTGAGTCAGAGGAAGACATCTAATACTGGTCTTTGCTTTCCCAAACATACATACATACACACACACACACACACACACACACACACTTTTGTTAAGAGTGGTAAAAAGCTGACTTACAGAAGGCTTCTTGGAGACTTTGGTGGGGTTGAGGATGACCTTGCCACTGTAGCTTGGCCAGGGGAAGAGCTGACTGAGAACCAGGCAGACCCCTGTAACTCCTGACAATGCGCATGCTCCAGGACTCAGCAGTGAGAGTTCACTGGAACACAACTGCACCCAGGGAACAGACCTAGGAGAGTTAAGCAACTCCTCAAAGTCCCACTAAAGTGATCTGGTGACACTAGAGTTCAAGTGGGTACCTCCCAGACCCCCAAAGCCACACTGTAGTAGGTGATAGATGGGAAGTGACGGGGAGACATCTTTGAGTAATTGTGAAAGTACTATGACGCTTTTGATTATTGAAGAATGCTTTACGAAGTCTCTGACTCCTTATCTGTAAGGCCAATCACATCCACTCACAGCGTTCCGATCAGTAGTGAGTTAACAGGAGCATGGGGCTCCCAGCGTTCTTGAATATAGAAGACTCCTAACACTCAACAGCTGTGGTTTTTATTGTTGGAGTAGAAACAAAGAAGTGGGTTAGTAAAGAGTACAGAGAAAGGGTGGGAGAATACACATACACACATAGACACAGACACACAACCCATTTACACACAGACACACACACACAATCAATGAGCTTTGAGAAATGAAAATACCAACTTCTCTCACTGAGACTTGTCAACTCTTTAAGCCTACTGAATTAAGAATTACATTCAAGGGTGGTTGCAAGAGAGTAGATAGTGATGTGCCCAGGACTGTTTGGAACAGTCAAGCAATCTGTAGACCGGAAAATGCAAACAATAAGGATCTGAAACAAAGAGAATAACCAAAACAAACAAACAAAAACAAAACAAAACAAACAAAAACCCCCACATTTGCTAATTTTCCAAGGCAGAAGCAGAGACCATCCTTCACTGAACAAGTCATAAGCAGAGACCCTGCAGAGCAGCCTGAGCCAGGGGGAGCTCCGCCCCTTGCGGAACAACTCTGTGAAGACACAAGAAGAGCACTGTAGAGTGCCCAGGATCACGGAGGATGGCAGCACAGCTAAGAGTGTGAGCAGAAAAGCTTCCCCCACTGTTGCTCTTTCCCCCTAAACCCAGGTACATTGTTAGGAAAGCTCCTGAACGGAACATTTTACAGAAACCTCAGCATTTGATGTTAAGAGCCAGTGCTGCCCATGTCTCCACAGCTAGGTCCCCCCTGGGGAACTTCTGGTGGAAAGATGTGATTGTTCCTAATAGTCAACAGAAGGAGGGAGACATGGTGGGGTGTTGTTCTTGGCCCTCTTACACTCATGTTTCTGTTGGAGTTCTTTGGAAAAAGAATATGAAACAAAATAGTTTACAATTTCAGAGTGCCTGTTGCCAAACATTGTACCATTCGGAGACAGCAGTCCCTCTGAGAAGTGTGTCACTAGATTCGGCAAAAGCGGCTTCTACCATCTGAGTGTTCTGTAAGCCAGGGACCCTAGACTTAAGAATTTTTGAGCCAGAATAACTTAATTCTTCAAGTTGGGGAATGTGAAAGCTAGGAAAAAAAAAATTGATGGTGTCTCATTTTGCTAAATCATCTGTTGTGAAAATTCCTTCCTGTAACATTACCTAAACAACAAAAGGTACAATTCCACCTAAGTTCCCTTGAAAAGCAATGAATTTATTTGGGTTCATGCATTGTCTAACATTTAGAAAGTTCTTGGTACCTACAGGGAGACAGTTACTAATGTAAGTCCTCAGAGAAGATCTCTCTCTCTCTCTCTCTCTCTCTCTCTCTCTCTCTCTCTCTCTCTCTCTCTC
>NC_034591.1:53945096-53973251 GCF_900095145.1 Mus pahari
TCCTTCCTTCCTTCCTTCCTTTCTTTCTTTCTTTCTTTCTTTCTTTCTTTCTTTCTTTCTTTCTTTCTTTCTTTCTTTCTTTCTTTCTTTCTTCTATCAGCTATGTGCTCTTGGGTAAGTATGGCCTCAGTGCTTTGGTTACTTTATGCCACAGAAGTCATATGGATCTCTGAGGGTCTTCTGATAAGGAGTGAGATAATAATGTATAAGCACTACAATGCACATTGTGGTGGTATATTATTGATATTTAAAGGAGTATATACAGCCTGATCAAATAAGGATTTCTAAATATGTTCAGGCTCATCGATATGAATTGGAATAAGTTGTTTTGTCTTCACAAAGCAAATAGCTCTTACTTGTCTTAAAGTGCTAGCTAAAAACTGAGACACACTACTATGACTGGAGGATTTATAGACATGCTGGCGACTTGAACAAGACCTTGCAGTTTCTGGCTGTTCCTTCAGCATCTACAGGCACAGGGATGCTACTAAGGCTGGAAAGGCTGCGGGGTGCAAATGTAAAGTGGAAAGTACTGTAACAGGCACCTGAAGTTTCTTTAGGATTAGTCTCTGATTAACAAATGGAAAATACTTTTGCAGTGAAGTCTTGTCATGAGGCCAGATACCTTTTCTAGATTAACTTCCTCAAAGGGACCCAAGCTTGATCTTGTCTCAGCAATGCATCTCTGGGAACCAGCATCCACCTGCAGCCAGCAGGCTTTCCAGCATAGTAATCTCTCTAAGCCGTAGGATTCTAGAAACCAAATTAAAAACTAGATTGGGATAGGATTAAACTGCCCAGAAACACTTAAGTGCCTTCATATTCAACTTATGTTTTAGTTACAGAAGTATAACATTTTGTGTCTTTCTATATAATGCATTCATGTTTAATTAAAATATGTTTATATATTTTAATCACAAAAGAATCATAGTGTATATTTTTCTATAAAATACATTTACATGTTTATTTGTAGAAAAATTGAACAATGAAGAAAAGCATAAAGAACAAAATAAAAATTGCCCATAATCAATCATACTCCATTTTAAACCTATTTTGTAGGTCTCATATATATATATATATATATATATATATATATATATATATATATATATTTGTAAACACGTGTTCATGTATCATATACATGATATACACTTTCAATAGTCATATTTACAAATGAATAGGAATGGTCTTTTTTGCATGTGTATGTGTAGTATACATACATGTATGTGGCCACATGTTCACATGTGGCTCGTGCACATGTATGTAGAGGTCAGAGGTTGACAATCGATATGTTTATTGACCACTCTCCACTTTATTTATTGGTCAGGGTCTCTTGCTGAACCTGGAACTTATAGATTTGTCTAGTGAGCCAGCTTTCCCAGAGATCCACCCTCCAGCTTCTAAAGGCTGTAGTGACAGACAGGTCACCATACCCACTCAGCTTTATATGTGTCTGTTGGGGATTCAAATTCCTACTCTTACATTTCATAGCAAGTGCTTTCTTATCTACTGAGCCATCCCTGCAGCCTGGGACTGTCTATTTAATGCACATCGTCAGCATTTCTCCGTGTCTTTGATAGTCTTCCTCTAGTGAACGTAGACTACTCCTTCACACGGAGTTCTGTTGTGCTCCCTTGGGAGTTAAGGAAGCCCTTCACCAGTCCCACTGAGTCCACCCTGGCCTGCCCACGCTGTGCTCTGGAGAACACATGTTCTCGAGAGCACACCATATGGAGGGATGCTGTCCCCATTGTTCTGCTACTGGGCTGCTCCATGAATTTCATGGAAACCATGAGTAGTTGCAGTGTCTCATTACTGAGGTCTACAGTCTCAAATGATCTCTTCAAGGGAGATCAGAGAGACTGTTTTGCGTTGGAGTTATCCTGTGTATGAAGCCAGGCAGCCTGTTCCAAGAGTGAACATCCCAGGCTCTGAGGTCAGGCTGGCTGGATTTGAACTGTTATCCTATCACAGACCAGCCAATGAATCTTAGGGAAAGCTTTTACCCTTGCCAGCTGAGACCAGATAGAAATGCATAGAGTTCTGATAATCTATTTATAGATAGTCTATTCAAGATAGTCTATTCACAGAGTTCCTTTGGAAATTGACTAAGAAACCCATACGAAATGTCTTAATGAGGTCTGACAAATGGGAGGAGACCTAAATGTCAGCTAGGATTATTGTTTCTTCAGTATCTGAGTGGGGATGAAGGTTCGATGAGGAAAGAAAGTGGTGCATGTCCTGAGAAGAGTCACAGGAGAAATTGAGTCTATCCTAGCAGGAGGTGCAGTCTTCTCTTTGCTACATCAATAAAACAGGCAGCGGTGCCAAGAGGCTTGGCTAACCAACAGTCTAGACGCCGCTGTATATTCCTTAGGCACCTAACATTTCAGTCATTTAGACTCTGAGTAGATTATCCTCCAAGGTGTGAGTGAACACCATTCAGTCAGTGGAAGGCTGATGAAGGGGAGAAAAAACCCTGATGTCCTCCCAAGGGGAATGCATTCTATCAGCATACTAGCTTCAGACTTGGTGCAGTGATATCAGCTCTTCTGGGATGCCAGCCTGCCTGCCTGCCTTACTGATACTGAACTTGGCAACCTCCACAATCACATGGCCCAACTCCAGAAAAGAAATCTCAGTCTCACACAGGCAAACAGATAGGTAGATGGAGAGGTAGACAGACAGACAGACAGACAGACAGACAGACAGACAGACAGACAGACAGCTTTATTTCCTATTGGTCTGAGACTCTGGAGACCTCTGATTGATCCAGAAAGTCATATCAAATCCAGGAAAAAAGTAGACAGGTCAAATGAGAAGACAGATGCTCCTATGTAATCTGTGGAGGAGAGAAAAAAAAAAAAAAGGAAGAGAAGGGGATTACTGGATAGACTCAGAGTATGGACCAAACCTTCCTTATCTTTGTAGCCCAAACACAGTTGCTGGTGGGTAAGTACCCAAAGAAAGAAAGGAGAAGAGGGAGGGGAGGAAAGAAAGAGGATGCAGGCAGGGAATTTCCCAGAGAGATTTGAGGCAGAGAGGGCGGAAGAGATTTAACAACAATTTAATGGTGCCTTGATGCTGCTCTGGGTGAACATCCAGCATCTTTCTTCATCTCCAATCAACTTGCTTCTATCCTTTGGCAAGTTTCCCCCTCACCGCTCACCTTCAGACGCCATCTCTGCCCACGTTGCTCTCTGCAGACACGTCTCCATGTCTCCTGGTGCTGGTTGCAGGTGTGGTGTCACCTCTGTGGACAAGGGGACTTGTTTTTCTGATGGCTGGCTTCACCGCTTTCTCCTCATATGTCATACCCACATTGTCATACGGTGCCCGTGGAGAGGGGCTTGGCTTTGTTTTAAAGATTCCTTAAGCATATAGCTGGCTTCATTTTAAGATTATATGTGTGGACTTTAAGTATTTAAAAAAGAAACTATGATAAGAAACACATACTCTAGTTTGACATGCTCCAGGTTTTAATATCCTGGAGACCACCACTACAGGGGCTTTACTGCTGGGCGAGTTGACTTATTTCAAACCCAGAAACAGCACTTCTCTTGACATCTGTGTATGCATTTGAGTGTTTTATTGATGTGTCTTTGAATAGAGTTTGTATTTCTACCCTGATCTGTTCCCAAATACATGTCTCTGCGTGTCCACATGGGTGAATTATTGCAAGAATATACTCTTCGTTGGCGCAGGAGTAGCTACACTCTGTTATATCATGGAAAAAGCTTGGATTCATAAGTTCAGAACTTTGTTCTCTCTCCTGGGGTGAAAAATCAGCTGCTAGACAAGTGGACACGTAGCACATTGCACCACGGTGGGAGCATATTATAGTAGTTTAATGAATTACATTGTCCTCTTTCTCTGCCCTCATAAATGTGTGCATAAATATGCCAATGTGTGCAGCAGTTTATTTATTTTTATATCGGACTCCCTTCTACATTATATTTCACAACAGAAGAAAGAATCAAGATTAAAATGACGCATCTGACTAGAAACTGAAAGCCGTTGGTGGGAAGACAAGGTGAGCAAAGCATTACAGTTATTTGCCACTGGGCTCCATCTTTTATGTTCTCAGGGTCTCTGGACACACCTCATTGGTAAAACATGCAAATAGTTTTCTGTGCCTGCCAAGTAAAAACCTGCCGTGGTCTTCTGACACACAGTATAATTATTAGCATCACACAGTGCTGCCATGCCTTCATGTTTCTGGAAAACAGAATATGGGCCCCCGGTAACACCTCACCATCAAAATTCACATGCTGCATCTCAGTAGGCGCCCTTGGAAAGAACACTCTTGCTCTCGGAAAGAACGCTCAAGAACGGAGTGTGCCATTGCGGAAGCTTTGCTAACTTAAATAATCGTGCAACTGACTGCTATGTAAATTCGACCCCTGCCGTCATCGTCCATCAAGTGCTCGCCTGAGGATCTTATTTTTGTGACATCTTTACAGCTCCAGTGTACGAGATTTCAATTTTCTTCCGTGTTACAAATACATGCAGGCAAACATGGGAGATATTCATTGCTTTGTAAAACTCTTGACAAGTGTGCCACAGAAAAAGATGGGTTTTCTTTCAAAATAGGTGTTTAGATGAGGTTTTGCTATATTGGCAAATAAGCTGGCAAAAATATAAACCAGCTGGGCAAGCACCATGAAGACGGTAGCAAAGAAAAGCCTCCAGTGGGTCCCCTGTGCGCTCCATCTTCCGGTCCACACCTCTGACCACAATCCCAGGGGCCTTCAGCCATCAGCTACAACCAGGGGAGGCCCCTGAGCTGATTTCCTGCCCGCAGGTCCCTCTAGGCAAACCCAGCAGCAGCAAGAACTCCGAGCTCCGCCCTGCACTCCATTTCCCAGGCCACATTTCCATCCATATCCCGCTGCCGCCAGGGCCAACCAAGTGAGATTCCCAAGTCCCAAAGTGGATATTAGCCGTAGAGTACAGGATAACTGTGCTACAATCCACAGACTCAAAGAAACCCAATAACAAGGAGGGCCTGAGGGAGAATGCTTGAAACTTTCTCAGAAGGGGAAATAAAATAGATAATGGAGGTGGATGGATGGATGGATGGATGGAACTGGGTGGGAGAGGAGCTGGTGAGGGATCAGGTACAGGGAGAGCAGGGGAGAGAGGATGGAAATAGGCAGTAGATAGGGGGAGGAGCATCTCTAAGATGTACCAGAGACCTGGGGCAGCAGGAGTGGGTAGGGCCTAGGGAGTCTATTGGGGCGACTCTAGCTGAGACTCCTGGCAGTGGGGGGTATTGTGCCTGAAGTGGCCACCACCTGTAACCAGGCAGACTCCCAGTGGCATATATCCATATCCAGTGGATAAGGGCAACAACCCACCCACAAAACATTTGGCCCAAAATGTGTCCTATCTACAAGGTGTACAGGCACAAAGATGGAGCAGAGACCAAGGGAATGACCAACCAGTGACTGGCCCAAATTGAGACCCATCTCATGGGCAAGAACCAATCCCTGACATGATTAATGATACTCTGTTATGCTTGCAGACAGGAACCTAGCATACCTGTCCTCTGAGAGACTCTACCCATCAGCCAATGGAAACAGATGCAGAGACCCACAGCCAAACATTAAGTGGAACTTGGGGAGTCTTATGGAAGAGTTGGGGGGAGAACTGAGGGACCCAAAGAGGATTGTGACTACACAAGAAGACCAACAGAGTCAACTAACCTGTGCCTGTGTGAGCAGGCATGCCGTTGTGCATGCACCAGGCTTGCCTGGCAAGTGCCTTTACCAGCTTAGTCATTTAACCAGCCTTACACTGTGTACTGTCAGGTTTTATGTCCACTTGGTACAGCTAGAGTCACTGGGGAGGGCAGATCTCAATTGTATCTCCACAAGATACAGCTGAAAGACATTTTCTTTCTTTTTTTTTTTTAATTAGATATTTTCTTTATTTACATTTCACATGTTATCACCTTCCCTGGTTTCCTCTCCGAAAATACCCTATCCCCTCCTACCTCTTCCTGCTCACCAACCCACCCACTCCCACTTCCTGGCCCTGGCATTACCCTACCCTGGGGCATAGAACCTTCACAGGACCAAGGGCCTCTCCTCCCATTGATGACCGACTAGGTCATCCTCTGCTACATATGCACCTAGAGCCATGAGTCCCACCATGTGTTTTCTTTGATTGGCGGTTTAGTCTTTGGGAGCTGGTGGGGGGGTATTGGTTAGTTCATTTTGTTGTTCCTCCTATGGGGCTGCAAACCTCTTCAGTTCCTTGAATCCTTTCTCTAGCTCCTTCATTGGGGACCCTGTGCTTTGTCCAGTGAATGGCTGTGAGCATCAACTTCTGTATTTGTCAGGCACTGGCAGAGCCTCTTAGGATACAGCTATATCAGGCTCTTGTCAGCAAGCTCTTGTTGGCATCCACAATAGTGTCTGGGTTTGGTGTTTTTTTTTATGGGATAGATCCCTAGGTGAGGCAGTCTCTGGATGGTCATTCCTTCAGTCTCTGCTCTGAATTTTGACTGTGTAACTCCTTCCATGGGTATTTTGTTCCCCCTTCTACAAAGGATTGAAGTATCCACACTTTGGTCTTCCTTCTTCTTGAGTTTCACGTGTTTTGCAAATTGTATCTTGGGTATTCTGAGATTCTGGGCTAATATCCACTTATCAATGAGTACATATCATGTGTGTTCTTTTGTGATTGGGTTACCTCACTTAGGATGATATCCTCCAGATCCATCCATTTGTCTAAGAATTTCATAAATTCATTGTTTTTAATATCGCGTAGTACTCCATTGTGTAAATGTACCACATTTTCTGTATCTATTCCTCTGTTGATGGACATCTGGGTTCTTTCCAGCTTCTGGCTATTATAAATAAGACTGATATGAACATAGTGGAGCATGTGTCCTTATTACCAGTTGGAAGATCTTCTGGGTATATATGCCCAGAAGAGGTATTGCTGGGTCCTCCGGTAGTACTATGTCCAATTTTCTGAGGAACCGCCAGACTGATTTCCAGAGTGGTTGTACAAGCTTGCAATCCCACCAGCAATGGAAGAGTGTTCCTCTTTCTCCACAACCTCATCAGCTTCTGCTGTCACCTGAGCTTTTGATCTTAGCCATTCTGACTGGTGTGAGGTGGAATCTCAGGGTTGTTTTGATTTGCATTTCCCTGATGACTAAGGATATTGAACTTTTTTTTAGGTGCTTCTCAGCCATTTGGTATTCCTCAGTTGAGAATTCTTTGTTTAGCTCTGTACCCCATTTTTTAATAGAGTTATTTGGTTTTCCGGAGTCTAACTTCTTGAGTTCTTTGTATATATTGGATATTAGCCCCCTATCGGATTTAGGATTGGTAAAGACCTTTTCCCAATCTGTTGGTTGCCTTTTTGTCTTATTGACAATGTCCTTTGCATAAGGCATTTTCTTAATTAGTTATTGATAAAGGAGGGTCCAGCCCATGGTAGATGAGACCATTCCTGGGCTGGTGGTCTTGGGTTCTGTAAGAAAGCATACTGAACAAGCCATGGGAAGCCAGCCAGTAAGAGATGACTCTCCATGGCTTCTGCATCAAGTCTTGCCTTCAAATTCCTGCTCCATTTGAGTTCCTGCCCTGATTTCCTTTAGTTCTGGACTAAAATATGGACTTGTAAGCCAAACAAACCTTTTTTTGTCCCAGCTTACTTTTGGTCATGGGGTTTCATTGCAGAAATAGAAACCCTGTCTAGGACACACTGTAAGCTTCTATGTTTGAGATGAATGATGAGCCCTAGAATTTACATTTTTTTCACAGTAAAGACAAAACCAAATTAAACAAGAATTATCTGTTTTTATTTATTTGTTTGTCAGTATAAAAAACACACCACTACTATGCTGTCTCTTGGTTATAACAAATTGGAGCAGTGAACTTGTGTGTGTGTGTGTGTGTGTGTGTGCATATTTATACATATACTCTAATCCTACATATATGTGTAAATTGAGTCTCATATATATTATCTACTAAAATTAAACCTGCTCTGGGGGCTGGGGAGATGGCTGAGAGGTTAAGTGCACTTGCTGCTCTTCCAGGGGACCCCAGTTTGATTCTCAGCACTCAGCAGCCCACAACCGTCTGTAGCTCTAGACTCAGGGGTTTGAGTGCTCTCTGCTGACTTCTGGAGCATCTGGCACCAGGTACACATGTGGTGTAGGGACATACATGCAGGCAAACTACTCATACATATAACGTAATAAGATAAATCAACTTTTAAGGAGTGAAAATTAGTCTGGCTCTATAGACTAAGTCTGTTTTACATGCTAAATTATAGACTACACATTCCATACTTAATTTATAAAACAATGTTAAGTTTACTGAGCAGAAAATACAGCTAAACTGTATTTTAAAGCTGACTATATTTGGAGATTTCAATGATTTTTAAAAAGTAGCTGAGGAGAACATCGATAGAGAAATTTATACTTTGTATGGTTCCGGACTTAGCCAGTTAATAATATGCTTAGGCAGTGGCTAGAATAAAAAGCAGTTGTAGATTATTCATAGATAACAATCCAGAATACAATTATCTTTGGTTCTTTCAGTGCATGTTTAGACTCTAAGTGGACGTTTTTCTTGTAACAGAAAGAAAGCTCATTAATAATTCTGGAGCTCCCGGAAGGAAGGAGCTCTCTCCTTTGGATAACGCAGGGAAACCGTTCTAAAGTTAGTCCTCGGTAAAGAGCATAAAACCAAACCGTAAATGCTTGTGAATGTACTTTGAAGCCCTAGGTTCTGTTGGAAAACATTTGTAAGAACCCTTCACTCAGAAAGAACACGGAATCCAGAGGACTGTGTAAGCACAGACAGCTGAGAGCAGCCAAGCCTCACTTGAAGCTCTGTCCGAAGCACTTCACACAGATTACAACCCTCTAGCCACTCATCCATCTTATGAAGTAGATACTGTTATTATTATTATTATTATTATTATTATCATCATCATCATCATCATCTCCATTTCACAGAGGAAGGGCGATGTGAAGTACCCTGTCCCCACTCTCTCTGGGTTCTGAGCCTGGGCAGGCTGACTCCCAGTCCTCAATTGGAAACCACTAAGCTACCCAGCTGTAGACTGTGTATTTATAGTGATGTCAGACTTTCTTATTAATGGGAAAGGAAAGGGACTTCTATGTAAGCATGTATCTAATATGGGAACAGAAACTAGTTCCCAAATTAAAAAACAAACAAACCAACCCAGTAGGTTAAGGACTTGCTCTGGGTTTGGAAACCCACCAATGGCAGCCTGTTTTTAAGTTGAAGAGGGTTACTGTCCGAGCTGCCCTTGAAGTCAGAAGACTCTGGCTGTGCGGAGGGAAGTCCTTTATCTTAGACCCGGGAATCCAGCATCTTCTGCCAATATTCACACACTGCCACAGTTTAATTTGCTGCTTCGTAAGGATAAAAGCTCACATCCTTAGCAATTTTTGGCAATTCTGTGGTTTTTAGATTTTTTTTTTCTGATCATCTTGTCACTGTTACATAGATGTCAATACTTCCCAAATGGGCCATTGTTCAGTGAAAGACTTGATGGGCCTGGTGGTGCCCCCCCCCCCCGTAATTCTAGCTACACAGAAGATGGGGCAGGAGGATCAAAAGTTCAAGGCTCATCTTGCCTATACAATGTGTTCAAGACTAGCCTAGGTAACTTAATGAAACCACATTTCAAACAAATTTTTAAAACAGTCTAGATGTATGGCTCACTGGGAAATACTTGCCTAGCATGTATAAGGCCCTAGATGCAATTCTTAGTATTGCAAAAAGAGAGAGAGGGCGGGACAAAAATAACTGGAAAGACTGAAGGAAGGAAAGAGGGAGGGAGGGAGGGAGGGAGGGTGACTTTTGTTGAGAACCTAGTAAAATTTGTCAAGCCCGCATAGCTACCCTGCAGTTAGATTGTTATCCTGGTTTGACAAATTAGGTTCAGAGACACTTCTGTTTCCCCCAGCCTTATACGGCAAGTAAATGTTAGCACTAAGGTCTGGGGCAGCCCAGTGTTCTTTCTGCCACCATTACTTTTGATTACAGTAACCCTAATTTTCTAACCAAATATGAAAAGGCATTAAGAAATGAAAATCAGTTGTTCAAAGAGAAAATGTGAACTTTGGACAAAAAATAAGACAAGAGAGACAGAGGGGGAAAACAATGAAGAAAGAGGGCAGACAGAAAAAAAAAAAGATCTAATACCCCTACAGGGAAAATGGCGAAAGTTCCTAAGAGCAAGCTGAGGGGCAGGCAGGGCTGTGGGGCTGGAGGAACCCCAGGCTGCTCATGAGGAGTTCAGGTACGGTATTCAAGGCAGAGCTTGGGAGGAGGCAAAGAGCCAATCTATATAAAATGTCCCACAGGAATCAAGGAAACCAGGTCCCCTAGAAGGACAACAGAGGAGGGTTCAGAGAATCTGAATGGGCGTGATTCCTCAAACCACCAGAAGGCGGTAATGGCCGCAGCCTTTGGATACCTATCAGCCAGTGTGTTTGCCCTGCTCTAGTTGGACACCTATTAGCCTTGCCTTTGATGACCTTAAGAGAACTTCAGGGGACATGGGTCTGGCTTAGATAGTTCCAGTGGACAGCAGCTCACCTTGATCAGCTCTTGAGGGAATGCGTTTTGGTGAGTTAACCTGTTTGTAACTGTAAATCAGAACCAATTACTAGAAAATCCTGGCAACGGCTTTTCAGTTCCTTATCTGCCTTGATTTGGTAAGCTTCGACTTGTGTGGCGCCTTGAACGTAATAAAAGTTGAATTTTGAACTTCTGCTTTGGAGGGCATGTATGCTGTAACCCAGGCATAATAGCTCTTAGCACGCTGCCTTTGCAGGCAGGACCCGCTGTGTTCTGCTTTGTCCAGACTCACACCTTGCCCGCTCAGAAATATTCAGATGCCTACTACTAAGGACGATGATGGAGTCCTGGCTAGTTCTCAGTTGTTTTGTTTCCTGGCAGGGCAGGAGTGAATAATTTGGGAAAGTTTCATTTCAGCTGGGGGTGGGGTGCATGCTGCAAATAGTGATAAATGGGTCTCCTGTTCAGAGGCAGTTCTGTTTCCTGCAGGGGGTTAAAAGAACCACCCTGACAGACAGCTGAGAATCTGTTTCCATGAGCCCACCTTTCCCCTCAGATAGATCACTCCCTGTCATGCGTGGAGGTGAAGCGGAATTCTATGTTATTCGTTAGGCTCAAATCCTCATTAGGAACTTCTTTATCAAATAAACACTACACTCCACAGCCATGGGGAACAAGAGGCCGCTTCATACCAAATACAATGATGAACGCCTCCTGTGGCCCTGGACTCCAACTCTTAACATCTGTGATCTCCCCGTCTCCATGGCAACATAAAGTAAATAATAAAAATAGTTCAAATCCAGGAAAAGCACAGCAGGGAATGTCTGTCCTCAAGGAAAACAAATGCTTAGCCTGCACTCACATACCAGGGAGAGGACCCATATGAAACTGAGCAGTTAATTGACAGGAAAATGGCAGAGAGGAGAGCGGGGTGCACACACGTGCGTACACACACACACACACACACACACAGAGGCACACACACACATACAAGTCAGATTATTTGACAAAGTATTGTCTTCTTTCAGTGGGAGGCCTGAAGGGAACGTGGCTTCTTTTATTCGTGGGCTTGTACAGTATGTATTTTACATTCTGCACAAATGTGTTTTGAATTATAGGCTTGTTATGTTACATTGGGTTTAAAGGGAACCATAGATTATAAAAGTAATAGTATCAAACAAAGACTTGAGAACCGCTGGCTTAGCCTTTGCCACATAACTTCTTGCAAAGCTCTGCTCTGCCGAAAAGACATCTGGGTCCTCTTGCCTATTGCCTGACACTGAGGACTCTTCCTGGCATTTCTCAGAGGTCCTGGGTGCATGCAGAAGTTTCTGTGGCCTTCCTGTCTTCCCCATGGGATAGAGCAGGCTTCTGAAGTGAAGAATGTGCGCCCTCGGGGTGCAAGAAACCCTGAAGATGGGAAAGTTTAAGAATGAGGATTTTAAATTAAGTTAATTTTCTGATTAATTATGTGACTTTGGACCTTTCCACACAATGACCCAAGTTCATCTCATCTACAGAGGGAGAGTGGAAGGAGAGAGAGGAGAGAGGGGAGAGAGGAGAGAGAGGGAGAGAGAGAGAGAGAGAGAGAGAGAGAGAGAGAGAGAGAGAGAGAGAGAGATTTGCCAGAGAGAGCAATTCTTGCATCGATGCCAGCCCTGAAATTCCACAACTCTATGAATTGAGCCTGTTGTACTATTTTGTTTCAGCCTTTTGGTTGAAGAACTTGAATCTTCTGAGCTTACTATTTTACTATAACAAAAGTTACACATTAACTACAGCTAGGTTGTGTGTGTGTGTGTGTGTGTGTGTGTGTGTTGTGTGTAATAAGATGTAGGTGTGGCTTAGGGGAAAGCTAAAGAAACTAAAAACAACCCCAGTGACTAGCTGTGTGCCTTTGGGGAATGTTATGCTTCCTTGGCCGCCTGTCTTCATACCCATGGGGTTGATGCCATTATAGCATTGCTATGGAGGTACCTACTGGGATGAAGAGGTGGTAACTATTACCTCTTGGAAGATTGACCACTACGTCACCATTTTCCATCATATAGACAGGCTGTTAGAGCGGCAGGGTTATTTATGCAGAGATCATTCCTGGCAGGCCACCCCAGTGCTTTGTGACAGATTTCCGCTCGACACCGAGTGTGAACACTGCTAAAGATCTACTGTTGGCTCTCCCTTCTGAGCTAGTTTCTCACTGCTACGGCTTCCCTCATTCCCTGAGGAATACAGTATAGTTAAAACAACTGCTTCCGTGAACAGTCCAAGGTGATGGGTTCTTAGTACGAGGAAGCCTTGCTGGACGATTCCTGTAGACTATGTTCAGTGTTTCCCACGGAGCACTGCATGCTGGGATCGGCAACCACAGGGCAGACGCCCTTCTGGCTGGGTTGCTCTTTCGATTACTTCTGTCTTCCTCTCTTGATTTTTCATTTCTCTCCTTTCTTCCGTCTTCGGATCTTAGCACTGTCTTCTTTCTGACATTGTGCAGTGTGCGCTGTGTGTGTCCTGTCCTTACCTCTTGCTGCTTATCATTCCCATCTTCCACGCAACCAGCCCCTTCCCTACTGAGAACTTTTAGGGGAGGAATCATGAACAAACCAACTCTTTCTTCTTCCCTTCCTTTCTCCATTGCTTCATTTCTTCCTTCATCCCCTCTTTCCTTTCTTTCATCCCTTCTTCCCTTTCCTTTCTTTCCTTCTCTCTCTTTCTCTTCCTTCCTTCCTTCTTTGTTTCTTTCTTTGTCTTTCTCTTTCTTTCTTTCTTTCTTTCTTTCTTTCTTTCTTTCTTTCTTTCTTTCTTTCTTTCTTCCTTCCTTCCTTCCTTCCTTCTTTCTTTCTTTTTGAATACAGGAAGATTGAATTTTCAAGACTGACTTTTCAAAGGAAGCTGATGGCTGAGAACCCAGCTGGTCTGCCTTTACACCTATTGAACTGAGATCTAATAATTAGCCGCAGTCACGGTGATCCTGGGAGCTAACAGAGGGAATCAGAGGGACTGTGGACCAGAAGGGCATGGTGGCTCGAATGAGACTGGTCCCCCATCAGCTCATGTAGTTAAAAGTCTGATCCCCAGTTGGTGGAAGTGTTAGGTAAGAATTGGGCAGTATGGCCTTATTGTAGGAGGGGTGGCTGGGTTGCAGGAGGTGTGTTGCTGGGGTAAGCTCTGAGGTTTTAAAAGCCTACGTCATTCCAGTTAGCTTTCTTTCTACCTCCAACTTTCAGGTAAGATGTAAGCTCTTAGCTACTGCTCAGTGCCAAGCCTGCTCATCTGCCACCATGCTTTCTATCATGGTGGTCATGGACTCACCCTCAGAAATTGCAAACAAGTCCCTATTAAATGGTGTCTGGCTCATGGTCTCACTTCACAGTGATAGAAAGTAACTAAGGCATTAACTTCAGAAGAGAAGAAAGTCCACTCAAAAGGCAAATCTTGCATATAACCTGAAAGAAAATAACACATGCCTAAACCCAAAAGGCTCCATGGACTCTCTCTCAACAATACCGAGTGCAATGAACACAGAATCACTAAATTAACTCAATCAGGCCAGGGGCAATGGTTGATTGCTAACATTAGCTGTCACCTGACATTCTGGGCATTAAGCATGACTGTATGAGACCACAGCACAGCAGACTGACCATAATAAATTAATTGACCTACCTTGTATCATTCATATATATATATTCATTCTCCTAAATCTTATGTTAGCTTTCTGTGAAAACACACTTAAGTATAAACAACTTAAAAGGACACAGATTTATTTTGGGTTGTGGTTTCAATCCATGATTATTTTCTCTTCTGTGTTCATGGCAGTACATCAGGATGAGAGAGAGAGAGAGAGAGAGAGAGAGAGAGAGAGAGAGAGAGAGAGAGAGAGAGGGATCAATCCTCATGTCCTTCAATCCTCATGTCCTTGTGTAGATGTTAGAGGACAGCTGCTATCTGGAGTTCATACTCTCCTTCTACCATGTACGTACATTCTGGGTATTGAACTCAGCTCCTGCTGCTGCTTCTGCTGCTTCTCTTTCTCCTTTCCTCTTCCTCCTTCCTTCCCCTCCTCTTCTTCCCTCCTCCTCCCTCCTCCTTTTGATTTTTGATTATCTGCATGTGTGTGTGGTTTGTTTGTTCACATGGGTGCAGTGAGGCCAGAAGAGGGTGTCATAACCCCCAGAACTGGAGTTACAGGCAGTTGGGAGCTACATTGGTGCAGGGAGCTAAACTCAGGTCCTCTGTAAGAGCAATACAGGTTCTTAACCTCCCAAGCCATCTCTCCAGCTGGGCCCCAGCTGCTGCTGCTGCTGCTTCTTCTTCTTCTTCTTCTTCTTCTTCTTCTTCTTCTTCTTCTTCTTCTTCTTCTTCTTCTTCTTCAAGATTTATTTATATATTATATATAAGTACACTGTAGCTGTCTTCAGACACTCCAGAAGAGGGCNAGAGAGAGAGAGAGAGAGAGAGAGAGAGAGAGAGAGAGAGAGGTGTCTCAATATTCCTTATAAGAACATGACCTAACTTTTTATATTAGACAAACCCTACCACTCTTAAAGATCTTATCTCCACCCACCCACCCTTAATAGCAGCAAAAATTGATAATCAAGCCTTTAATACATGGGGTAGCACTTGAGTTCCAAACCCTAACATTTGCGTAGTTATAACAAGGAACAAGTGAGGTCACACACGTAAAGTTCATCTAGAGCATGCTGAGTTTCTGTGTATAGGCCTGAGCTTTTAATATTTTAGGAAAACTTTATCTTATGATCCATTAAGGGTCAATATGGCTTGGGGTCTTTCCATGGTCCTCTTGAACTGACATTGTTAGAAGTAAGATGGTGAGCTCTCAAAACCAGTATACTTGAAACCCATTGTCTTAGTTTTCCACTGCTGTGATAAAGCATGACTGTCTTAGTTAGGGGTTCTATTGCTGTGAAGAGACGCCATGAGCACAGCTTCTCTGTCAAGGAAAGCATTTACTTGAAGCTGGCTTACAGTTTCAGAGGTTTAGTCTATCATGGCAGAAAGCATGGCAGCGCCCAGGCAGACATGGTGCTGGAGAAGGAGCTGAGAGTTCTGCATCGTGATCTGTAGGCCAACTTATGAAGACATTTTCTCTATTAATAGAGTCCTTTTCCCCCAAATGAATCTAGTTAGTGTCAAGGTGACATAAAACTAACCAACACCCCCATACACACACACACACACACACACACACACATACCATTCCCATCTGATTCACTAACAATGTAAGCTGAAAACATTAGAAAACTGCAAGCTCAAACCAATACTAAACCTCATGTGTGGTCTGTATAAAGCCCCTTAGAAGGGAGCAGCATTGTTTCGGTGGGTGATGGGAGGCACATTTGAAGGTTCTAACTTTGGGGGTGGGGTTGAGCCATGTTCTTGGCACATGATGGGTGGAGGCTAGGGCTGATGCTGGCCATTCAACTGTACAAGAGATGCTCCTGTCCAAAGCATCAGTCATGCTTCGGTTGAGCCAGCCCAGTTTAGAGGTAGCAAACTCATTTGGGAAACAGAAGGATCCTCTTAGTGTCTGTGTCCTACTGGTTGTTAAATCTGAGAAAAGCCGCGAAAGAGCAGGCACTCAAGGGGGTCTACAGACCTTTTAACATCAAGCTGCTGCTATGAATTCAGATGAGCATGTCAGCCTTTTGGACAAAACCAGTAGAACTGTGGCCTCTTGAATGCCAAAACTACACCCAGGGCTTGCTCTGCAGTAACAGAGAGAATGTGTCCATAAAAGGGATGGGCATTGCTGCCAGAGGGATTCCCTTCAAGGGTTTCCCTTGTGAGCCTGAAAAATCACTGGGAAATAGCCGGGCCGGCCAGCCGCCGAGTTCCAGCTGCTCGCCATAGCATGTTTAGATTTCCCCCAGGGTGAGGGTGAAGAGGCTGCAGGGAAGGCAGCTCTCTAGCCCTAAAAAGGCCTTGTTTAGGAACCATCTGCTCGTTTCTTGGATAGGAGGACCGGCATTGCTGGGAAAGGCCGTAGTTAAAGGGACTTGGGATGTACACTCAGGAAGTTAGGAATGTAGTTGCATGGGGGGGCGGGAGGGGGGGTTGGGCTCATCAAGAGGAAAGGCTAGCTCCAGCTCCCAGAGCTGCACGGTGACTCTGTGACCTTGCACAAAGAAAGGAAAAATAACTGTAATGACTGCACACCTACTTCAGGCCTGGGTTAATGTTAGTGCTACATATGCACTACGAGTTTGCTTTATTTTTACGGTACCGTGTTGAAGTGACTTGGTTAAATCATGCTGTCAGCAGCTCGCTTAAATCAGCCTCAGCTGACTCCAGGGACCGTGATTTTCTTCTGTACAATACTACCTCCCCAGATCCTCAGGCCCTCTATGCCTCAGTTTCCTTCCTTGTTAAATGGACATAGCCATATGCCAAAGGAGGGAGTGCAAGGAAAGAAAATTGAAAGCTCTGGGATGCTTCGGCGTGAAGTTGTGCCTGGCCTCCAGGAGGCGCTCAACATGCTGGCTTTTTTGCCTTTCCCCTCTACCTGGATGGCTCTGAGGACATTTATCAGTCACCACACACACACACACACATACACACACACACACACACACACACACACGCACAGAGAGAGAGAGAGAGAGAGAGAGAGAGAGAGAGAGAGAGAGAGAGAGAGAGAGATCAACAGGATCTTGTGGTCACCCAGGCTTCTGGCTTCTGTATCCTTCTCTTTGCAGTTCCAGCAAATTTCAGGGGTTAAGGACACAGCTGATGAATTTCAACCCCCCCCCCCCGCAAGGGGCCTCCCTTTTCTCTTCCTTTTTGAGGATGAGGTTAGGTAGCCCCGAGCTTGTCCCTAAGAATCTTAAGATCTGTCATCTCGTTGTCACTACTTTGACAAGCTTTTCCTGTCTGTTGTCCCGGCTTGGGTGCCAGGTGGATGACCCTCTCCGGCTTTGCCTGAGGCCCTGAATCGAATCTTTCTTTTGTTGGGTGGACTCTTACCTTAATCCAATATTTTTTGGACCTCATTAAAGACGTTGACATTCATCTCCTCAACTCCTCTCTCCTCCGTGGACCTAATCCATAGGTTTAGCCCAGCTCTTTGCATGCTACACACTGCAGGGGGGGGGGGGGTTGCTGACTCTGTTCAGAACAAGGGATAAGACTTCGTCTTGTTTGCAATTTGTACATTTCAAAATGGGAGCATTTTCAAAATGGGTGAGGTATGTCAAATTTTCATTATTCCTGTTTCCTGACCAGGTATGATCTCAGTACCCACCCAAACCCCTAGATTCTGCAGTGCTCCTATTTCTAACAGTTGGTACCCGGTATATGTGGATCCTCTGTACTCTGGTCTCATCCAACAAAATGTTAACAAACATGAAAGGGTCCTCTTGTTTTCAAGTGCAAGGAATATCAAACCCTAACCTTGGAACCTGTCAATATTATCCCCCAGCCCCAATAATGGGTGTAATTGTCTTAAGAACCCCTAGGTGAGCCCATCCTGGGTTATCTAGGTGGATTATCTAGAATACGGTCTTGAGAGTCTTTGAAAGAGGCAAACAGAAAGTGATCAGACCCACAGAGACTGGAGTCATCTGCCCGAGAAGTACCAGCTGAGACCAGTGGCTGCTCGAGGTGAGAGCCAGGTTCTCTTTCAGAATAACTTTTTGTATTTTTACCTCTTCCTTTAAAAGAAGCTGATTGTGGTTTCTCTTTGCCAACAACTTGCCCGTTATTTGGTTTTAAATAAAATAAGACAACTTAGCAGGAGGACGAAGACACTAAAACTTAACCTGATCATCCACCTGGCCTCAAAGGGACTAGTGGGTGACTAGTGGGTGGCTAGTGGGTGGCTAGTGGGTGGCTAGTGGGTGGCTAGTGGGTGGCTGGTGGGTGACTGGTGGGTGACTAGTGGGTGGCTAGTGGGTGACTGGTGGGTGACTGGTGGGTGGCTAGTGGGTGGCTAGGGACTAGTGGGTGGCTGGTGGGTGACTGGTGGGTGACTAGTGGGTGGCTAGTGGGTGACTGGTGGGTGACTGGTGGGTGGGCGGGTAGTGTATTCTGTGTGGACACAGTGGAAGAAACTATTGGTTTATGTCCTTGGGTGGAGCCACAGAGCCTGAGCTCTTGTTACATCACACAGAGTAGCAAGCAAATCTAAAAGCGGAGACATTGTTTGCTTCCAGAAATCCTTTTGATAAATGTTCAAACAGCACCTGCCACAGATATTTAAAATGTCAGAAAGCAGAGAAATAGCTGACAAAGGGATTAGTGTGCAATTAGCAAAAGAAAACTTCACACACACTAACTACCCTGTGGCTTAAACTTCTGAAAATCCAGTGTAAGACTCTTAGATTGGTAGTAAATTATGTCTTAAAATGTCCTTCTTACCTGCCCCTGTCTTTTGAAGAAACACAGAAACAAATGTGTGGATTTGTCTATAACATTTTGGTCTTAGCCATCCTTCAGAATGAAAAAAGGCTAAGTTTTAGCTACTGGTTACCATAACTAAGAATGTTCTAAGCTATAAGATAGTAAAATAAAAGGTGATTTTAGGGTTAAAATCAACTTTCGGTTTTCATGAGTTGTAAGAACAGAACGACCTAAGACACACCTTTACCAGCAACCTTCCTTCCCCAAACATTCTGCCACCTCCCAGAACAGCTCTCCCAGTTAGGAATAACGTTTTCAATCTTATAATGAACCTGTGGGGAAATTTCCCCCCCCCCCCAAATAATATAATCTCCTTATATGCACTCTTCCTGTCCACCCTGAGTCTTGACTCCGACAGTCCCAGTTCTTCCTATCTTCTATCTTTGTCTCTGTCTCTCTCTGACTCTTCTCCTCTGGATCTAGAGCCCTACAGTCATTCTCTGATCAGCCCACAAGTGCGTCCAGGACCTTAGCAAAGACTGCGTTGATATTCTCTTACATTGAAACACTGAAGTTTAATACTTAATGTGAAAGTACTAAGTGTGGGGGCTCTGCCCTCATGAATGGGATTATAATGCTTATAAAAGAAGCTGTAGGGTATCTTTTGCCATGGAGAACATAAAGAGATGCTTCTAAGAATAATAAACCCTGCCTGGACACTGCCATGCTTCCTCCTGTGGTGATAACGGACTAAACCTCTGAAACTGTAAGCCAGTCACAGTGAAATGATTTCCTTTGTATGAGTTGCCTTGGTCATGGTGTCTTGACACAGCAATGAAACCCTAACTCAGATATTTATGAACGAACCAGTTTAAAGTATTTAATTAAGATGTTTATGAAGGAACCCATTTAAGGTATTTATAGCAGCTGAACTAAGATGGCCTCTGCCTCTGTCCCAACTCCCTCTTCTGTTCCACTTCTCTGGAGTTTTTGTTATTTCCACAAGTTCTTTCCTTTAGCCTCTGCTGTGTAGCATGGATCTTTGAAGTGGAAGGGACTCTGGTGTGGGTGTGTGTCCTGACTCTCTGTCTCTGCCATTGTCATGACAGAGTGAAGACCTGAGAGTTCATATTACCCGTCTCAGCTAGGTTAAAGGGGAAATCAATACAAATTGATTTTATTGTTGATAAGCCTGGTTCAGAAGAAAGATGCTTAATGATGTCCATTAAATGATATCATATTTATATAAAATAACTAGTATACTTGACCTACTATTTTAATATCTAAGACAGAATATATGATACATGTTATAAATTTGATGTATTAATATACAAAACTGTATGTAACCATACAAAGCACATGTTATACAAGGTTATTTTTAACCAAACATTATATTAAACTTTAAGAGGTTGTTGATATGCAGTTCTGTCATGGCTGGGGCTATCACATGGAAAGACTTTACCAGAACATCTGGAGCACAAAGAGATTGCTTGGAGAGAAAAGAGGTGCCATTAATGTTTTATTACATCAAAACAGCATTTCCTATAAAGAACAAGCTCTTAAAAATTATATGCAATATGCCAGATTTTTTTTACTTCTTTTTCTTTCCAATATCCACAAGGAAATTCATCCGTTTTTTTTTTGTTTTTGTTTTTTTTTTTCAAGCACACACCACATTGTACCACCCAAGAGCCTTTGTTTAAGGCCCGCCATCTGGAGATGTGTTTGAGATAGGTTGTTTTCAGTTTTCATGAAAATGTGTGGTGTCAAGTAGATGCGGCCCACGTGTATGTCTTTGAAGTGGCGGGATACTGACACATCACTTCTGAGAGCACGTGGTCCCCAGTTTAGACATGTCAGAGTATTTGGAGGGCTCTCGGTGGAAAAACTCACTTGCACATTAGCAGATGCCACTCTGTATATTTGAATAACTGAGTTTAGAGGGCTGTGCTACTGAGTAAACCTTGAAACGTACGCTTGAGTGGAAATGACTGCATATGCCTAAGATCTGGTGAGTGTGTGTGGATATCGTGCAGCACCCTGATTTGGATAGCACACAAACATTCCTAAGGGAGTGGTTTCGTTCTTTCCCTCCAGCCCTCCACCCTCTGCATGTGTGTGCTCTACCCTCTGCATGTGTGCGCACAACCCCGGGTGGAGCTTGTTCTTAGCGGAAGAGGAATGACACACAAGTGCTATGGAGTTGCCAAATCCTGCCCCCGCCCCCAGGGTCTCAATTTACCATTGTGTTATTTCTCTAAGGGGCCTTACTGTTGAATTTGGAACTTATGACAAACCTCTGTGGCCACCTGAGATTATACAGCACGAGGAATTAGAGAAAGGAGTCCCCTAGAAGAAACTCTTGAATAAAATAACCATGCCATCAAATGCATGGCGACATTCCCAAGTATTTGTCCGATTTCCTTGTTTCACAGGGTGGTGTCTACAAGAAGGAACCTCCCAGTGGGGTAGTGCTACATACAAACCTAGGTCTTTTTTATTCTCTGAGAAAGATTTGTACTTCTGGGGTCCCTGAGAACTAGGCTCACAGGGCAAAGGGTTTGAGGGGGTCTGTCAAAATATCTCATGTGCATTGATGCATGTCATGCTTTTGTGATGACAGTAATTGAGGGATACTTAACCAATTAAAAAAAAAAATCCCACCATGACACTGATCAAAAACGTATACGAGCTCTTCATAAAGGATGAGAAAGAGTGACAAGATGAGATACTGTCCTGAAGGAAGCATCCTTAACCAGGGAGTTTTGGCTCCAAAGTTTCCGACTCACAGAACTTTCCACAGTAGATGGGAATGTAAACCTTCTCCTGGTATCTAAAGGCCAAAGAGAATTGAAGGCCAATGTTGCCCTGCCTTTAATTTCCTGTCACAGATGCTCCAAAGAGAAATCACATATTCTTTCAGGTAAACAAAATGACTTCCTCTCCCCACCCATCTCCCAATGAAAAGCTAACTGACGCCCATAGCTGACCGCATCTGACCTGACTGACATCGATGTCAAGATGAGCTTAAGCATGGCCTGCAGACCCCACACACCTTACAGAGGAGATGCTTCCTGATACATTCTTAGCTATGTTCCTCGGGTTTCTAGAGCCTCTTCACTATAAAGAGCCATTGTCTTCATCAAATAGCAAGTGCCTGCCCTTGAGCCTGCTTAATCTGTCTTCTACTCCCTATCTGTATCCCTCACTTCCAGAAATCCCTTACTTAGACTTGGTTGAGTCTTCTCATGCCTTCTTTTCTATTCTGACGTCTGATTTTTTTCCATCTCCTTATTTTGCTGGCTAAATTCTTCTCTGTTGCTCTTACGGGCCTTCTTACTCTTCAGCTATCTCCTCTGTTTAGCCTAGATGATGGATTTTCCACTGTGTGTTTTATTTCCAGACTTTCTGTTTGTTTGTTGTTTTTTTTTTTTTTTTTATACATCTGTCCTTTGCTCATGGTGCCTGTGTTTTTCTTTACTTTTGTGACATCCTTGGTTATTCTAACTACGTTTAGGTGGCATTCTCTTTCGGATCACTTATGTAATGGTATGTATTTTGTTATGCTACTTCAGCTTCTTGAGAGGAAGGAACTGGTGCTGATGAATTCCTCTGTCTGCGGCACCTACTGGCTCTTGATGGATTATTTCCTTCAGCATCTGCAATGTCTTTTACTGTGAGCTCATCTCACGAGGGGCTGCAGTGTTCCTACGATGTTACCTTGTAGTTTGGATTGTACAATGTCTCTCTGGAGTGTCTTTATAACTGCTTTTGCCAGACATCCCAAAATATTATTAACCAGGGACCAGTTTTTACATTCATTTTTCCGCTTGAAAGTTTCTAGGCTATTTCAGTAGAGTAGGTTCTAAAACTAAATTTCTGTCAAGACCAGCCCAGATTTTGAATCCCCAGCAAAGGTGTTTTTGTGAATTCCCACTCCATATTGTTGTGCTAATTGAGACCATTTCCTTTCCTGGTCCACAGAGTCCCTGACAGTTCAGGTCTGCAAGGCTCTTCCTTTTTGAAGGAATCTCATTTTCTTTGTCAGTGTAGCATCAAGGTCCTGTAGTTAAAACTCAAGTTCTAGGGGTTATGTAGCTGTGTGATCTGCTCCGGTTCCAAGGAAAGAGGAAGGATCTGCTCATGCATTTCCTTGCTTCCATCATCTCATCCCCTGTGCGTTCCCTTTCTTCCTTGTCATCTCAGTTCTGATTTAGCGTTTTGTTTCATTTTGTTTTGGATACATTTTATCCTGAAATCCTAGTCATATCTGAAAGGAACATTTTTCTTTTGTGTCAGCCTGACATGCTGTCATAATTCATAGATGCCAGGTTGTGTTTTGTGGGTTTCATCTGTGTATTCTTAGACGAGGATTTTACTACCTCATGTTAAGACTTCTGTGGTAGCCCTCTGAAATACCTTCCTTCAAACAACCGAAGCTAACAACCCTCAGGTAGATCTTTCTCAAATACCACACTGACCACGCAGTTTGCTGGTTTGCTAGTTCTTAATGAGTTCCATGTTACCTGTAGAATAAAGTCTAAAGTCCCTCCCTGTCTGTGCATTTAAAGTAGTCTAAAATCCAGGCCCCAAGTAAATATATTTTCTATTAGTTTGAGTAAAAAATTTCCTTTATTAACAGATTAAGCATATAGAAAAAGGGCCAGATGGAGCCTCAAGTATAGGACAACTTCTTTTTTTCTGTTTTAGAGTGGATTACATCAATCTTGACACTACCCTAAATCTTAACACATGCTCTGGTCGCAACAGGCACGCAATGACCGCTGTTTGTTTGTTCAGAATTTCTTGAACTCTAACTCTCCTGCATCCAACTTTCAACTGCTGATATTATAGGCCTGTGCCACCATCTCAAGCTTCAATAACTACTTTTAAATTAATTACAGGAAGGACATTTAAAAATAATGTGGTGGAGAAGTTGTTGTGGAAGTCGCCTATTGTCAATCTCTGACCTCCATGTGTACATGTACACATGTGAAAACACATAGACACAGCCACATGTGCAACACACACGCATATACACATGACAATTTGCCATGTGACACAAGGAAGGCAACCTGATGATCAGGAACACTTCACATCATTTTTGTGTGGACCAGGAATATTTTGTGTATTTTTGTACGAATGGAGAACACACTTCTATTGTATTCAGAATTAAGGAGGTTCTTTATTGAAGCATGGAAATAACCTTCCAATTTCACCCTTAATGTTGAAATTCTAAAATGAGACTGTAAAAAAGGCAAGCAGAGATGGGCGTGGTGGTGGATGCCTTTAATCCCAGCAGTGGGGAGGCAGAGGCAGGAGGATCCTGAGGACAGCCTGGCCTATAGAGCAAGTTCCAGTACAACCAGGGCTACACAGAGAAACCCCATCTAAAATTAAACAAAAACAAAAAAAGAATGACAATCAAATGATCAAATGGTGTAATTTTAGCTGGGTATAGTGGCACCCTTGACAGTTCTATCAGCTCTTAGAAGATAGAAGCAGAAGGATCAGGAGTTCTAGGTCAGCCTCAGCTGGGTAGCCTGGGCTACATGAGGCTCTCAAAACATAGAAAGAACTCATTTTATTCCTAAGTCCCCTGTTAAATGATGGCACTTAGTTTCCTTATCAATGAGCTGTATGTAGAAATAATTATAATTATTAAAAGAAATACTAGAACCCCAGAAAAAGTAAAAACTCACCTATATTCAACTATCTCATAACATTTTGATGTTGGTAAGGTATTAACTAGGTATTTTTAGTACAATAGTAAAACCAGGGTACTACTCAATGAATTCAAGGCTGTTTGGAAAACCTCTCTGAAAGGTTTCGTGGCTATGTTTAAGGATGCAGAAGGTCCTTTAAGTGAACTGTAGGCTAGTCTTTCAGCCTTGTTTTGCTCAAAATTTTTGACAGTTTCCCCAGTGAAGATGTAGTGAGTACGCTGACCAAATATATTGGTGACAGAGTCTGGAGGGCCTTAAAGAAGCTCTAAGACAGGTGACAGAATCAAGATTTAGGATTATCTTGACATGTAGATGTGCCGCGCCAAAACTAACAACATTAAATGTAGTGAGAATAGATGCAAAGTCTTGGTTTTAGGTCCAAAAATGAATTATGGGAATATAGGATAAGGAGCATGTAACTTGGCAGCCATTGATATAAAAAGGCCCCAAGGGTCTTATTTGACCCCAAAAGCTTGATGTGAGCCAACAGTGCGATAGGCCTCCATAAGCTTAGACTGCAGTAATAGAAGCCTGGTGTGATGGCTGTGAGAAATGCCAGGCTCTGAACTCTTCAGATGGAATCTGGGCGCCATGTTTAAATCCCACGATGTTGGAAGAGTGACAAAGCAGAGATGACATAGTGTAGGTGTCGAGGGTGGTAACTGCAGATGTCTCTGATTCTGGTCCTTTCAGTACACGCCATATTCCTCCAGCATTGTGCTACACCAGACTGCGCCCTCTGTCAACAAAGGGGTGATAATTTCAGCACCGGATGCTTAAAGGTAACATTTATTGGGCCTTTTCTAGGTACAAGACACTTCTCTAAATGTTTCCTGTGTACTATTTCACTCCACAGCCATCCCGTGAAATGGACTCTACAAGGGTCTCCACTTTGTGGATAAACTGAGGTCTACAAGATGAAGTAGCTTGATAACTTATGAAGTCAAACACAGATTTAGGCAACCTGGCCTCTACATTAACATTCTTTATCCAAATGCTATGCTACTGTCCAGTGAAGTTCAGAAACTCTTCGGTCTCAAGCACTCAACTCATGTACAGTCATTTTAATGGGAGACACACTTAGCCCATAGAAACAAGTAATAGAAAAGGGCAAAGAGGCAGGTTACTGCCAGAGTTCTGTGGGCTCTTGATTAATGCCTACTGTATAAGAGAAGAGAAACATGGTTTGAACACAGATGGACACCTATACTTACAGTCACACCAGCAATAAGAATCTGATTCTTTTCTTTTTAAATTTACATTCCAGTCGTTGCCCCCTTTCTCGGTCCCCCCTCCTACAGTTCCTCATCCTAGTCCTCCTCCCCTTTGCCTCTGAGAGTGTGCCCCACCACACACACACACCAGGCCTCCCCTTCCCTGGGACCTCAAGTCTCTCAAGGATTAGGTGCATTTTCTCCCACTGAGGCCTGGCCAGGCAGACCTCTGCTGTGTTTGTGCCAGGAGCCTCCGACCAGCCTGTGAATGCTGTCAGTTGGTGGCTCAGTCTCTGGGAGCTCCCTGGGGTATGGGTTAATTGAGACTGCTGGTCTTCCTATGGGGTGACTCTTCCCTTCAGCTTCTTCAATCCTTCCCCTAACTCAACCATAGGGGTCCCTGACCTCAGTCCAATGGTTGGTATATCTGTCTTAGTCATCTGCTGGTAGAGCCTCTCAGGGGACAGCCATGCTAGGCTCCTGTCTGTAAGCACATCACAGCATCAGTAATAGTGTCAGGCCGTGGTGTCCTCCCATGAGATGGATCCCAAGTTGGGCCAGCCACTGAACTGCCTTTCCTTCAGTTATTTCTCTGTTTTGTTTGTTTGTTTGTTTGGTTGGTTGGTTTTTTGTTTTGTTTTGTTTTAGTCCCTGTAGTTCTTTTAGAGAGGAACAGTTCTAGGTCAGAAATTTTGGCTATGGGTTAGTAACCCTGTCCCTCTGCTTGAGTCCCTCTGGTCTAACTACTAGAGGTGGACTCTTTGAGTTCCCTCTCCCCAGTGTTGGGCATTTTGGCTAAGGTCACCCCCATTGAGTTCTTAGAGTCTCTCCCTCCCTCCCCACAATGCTGCTTATCTCCATTCATTCTCTTGGCCCTCTGGGTTTCTACCCTGTACCTGAACCTGTTCCCCCTTTCCCCTCCTCCTCCTCTCTCTCACTGAAGTTTCTCCCTCTGCCTCCTGTGATTATTTCCTTCTCCCTTCTAAGTGGAATTGAATCACCCTCACTTGGGCCTTTCTGTTTGTTACACTTCTTATGGTCTGTGGGTTGTATCTTAGGTACTCTGCACTTTTTGGCTAATATCCACTAATCAGGGAGTACAAATGTACCATTCATGTCCTTTTGGGTCTGAGTTACCTCACTCAGGATGATATTTTCTAGTTCCATCCATTTTCCTGCAAAATTCACGATGACCTCATTTTTAATAGCTGAATATAGTCTATTGTGTAAATGAACCACATTTTTTTTTTTATCCATTCAGTTGAGGGACAGCTTCTGGCTATTACAAATAAGGCTGCTGTGAGCATGGCGGAGCCCGTGACCCTGTGGCATGGTGGGGCATCTTTTGGGTGTATCTCCAAGAGTGGTATAACTGGGTCTTCAGGTAGAACTATTTCCAGTTTTCTGAGGAACCGTCAGATTGATTTCCAGACTGGTTGTACCAGCTTGCAATCCCACCAGCAATGGAGGAGTGTTCCCCTTTCTCCACATCATCACCAGCATGTACTGTCCAGTTTTTGATCTTAGCCAATCTGATTGGTGTGAGGTAAAATCTCAGGGTTGTTTTGATTTGCATTTCCCCGATGACTAAAGATTTTGAACATTTCTTTAAGTGCTTCTCAGCCATTCGAGACTCTTCTGTTATGAATTCTCTGTTTAGCTCTGTACCCCATGTTTTCATTGGGTTATTTGGTTTTGGGGGAGGTTAAATTCTTGAGTTCCTAGTATATTTTGGATGTTAGTCAGATGTAGAGTTAGTGAAGATTTTTTTCCCAATCTGTAGGTTGCCACTTTGTCCTATGGATGGTACCCCTTGCCTTACAGAAGCTTTTTGGTTCATGAGGTCGCATCCATCAGTTGTTGATCTTAGAGCCTGAGCTGGTGCTCTGCTCAGGAAAATTTCCCCCGTGACTCTGAGTAGGAAAGAACCCGATTCATATTCACAGCTAGTTTTTAAATTTTGGCGTTTAAAAAAAATCTGACATCCTGTAATTCTTCCAGTTGCCTTGTGAACTCAACATAGCAGATTTTGAAATGACAAAATATGCCCAGAAAAAATTGTATTTATTCACCACCCACTTACATATTTATTCAATAAATATTTACTTTCTATTTTGTTCCAGGCAATCCAGAGAGATCACATGTAAAGTAAAAGTGTTATTTCCACAGATAATAAATAATAAGTAAAAATGGGAGCTCTGTAGGCTGTGTCAGCACTGCTATTGGCATATGGAAATGGCTATTGATGTTCATGGCCACACACACACACACACACAC
>NC_034591.1:53973341-53978569 GCF_900095145.1 Mus pahari
AGAGAGAGAGAGAGAGAGAGAGAGAGAGAGAGAGAGAGAGAATATGTTTAGGTCCCATTGCACGTATTTCTGCCTTACTGATAGATGGGAAGCACTGGTGCGCTGTGAAGGAATTGGAATGGGGTTTGATTAGTGCTGTAGAAATTCGTAGCTGAAGTATTGGTGCTTATTGTGGTGCTCTTAAAGCTGAAAGATTGGATGTGTGAGAAAACTCAACATGACATGCAAAGGAAGGTCACTGCTAACCAAAGAGGATAAATATAGAAATAATGAGCTCACCCTTGGAGAGAGTTTTGTGTCTTTGGGGAAATGTAATTGGGATTGGGGAGGGGATCACAGTGAGACATTTCCCCTGTGGGCTCCAGACACTCCAGGCTCCCAACTTCCCTAGCTGTGGAATAACTCAACACTGAGTTTGAATCCCGGTGTGTTGTGAGCCTGGGAACAATAGGACCTTGTTAGCAGAAGCTGGATGGGACCTGTCTGGAATCTCTGATGTGGTTTAGCATCACCACCTCACCACCACCACCCAGATCTGGGAGATAAAGAGTTTAAAGGGTCAACAAGATGGCTGAGTGGGTAAATGTATTTTCACCATGGCTGATGACCTGACTTCAGTCCGTAAGACTCACGGTGGAAGGAGAGAAGCAATTCCTGTAAATTTACCTCTGACCTCTACGTGGGTGCTATGGCATACTCATGCCCACACCACACACACACACACACACACACACACACATTGTAAATAATTGTAATAAAACTTTCTTAAGGAATAACTGGAAGTGTGGCTATTGATGCTGCAGGCTCCTAAGAGCGGCGATCAGCTGGAGACACAGAGCAGACACAGATTTCTCTGCCCTTCTTGTAAATATCCATCATCTCAACTTAATTGTCAGCAAAGGCTGTTCCCAGTGACTTCCCAAGCCCTTTCTTTCTCTTCTGGAAGGCAGAGCCAGTGTCACCAACACATTTCCTGTAAATGTTGTTTCATGTTTCTCTAAGGTTAGGTTCTGTAGAGAGAGCCTGGCAGTGAAGAGGATGAGTGTCAACAGTGGAAAGACCAGCAAAGCAGGAGCCCCTCCATCACTGCAGCTCCTGCAGCTTCTCCCTAGTGACCATGTGTGTATGTGTGTGTGTGTGTGTGTGTGTGTGTGTGTGTGTGAATATAAAATCTCCAAAAAAGATTTAATAACCTTAGTAAAGATTTGCCCTATCTCCCTTGGAGACCGTAGTAACTTAAATATTTCTTGTTACTTCTTTTTGTTTTTGTTTTCCTTTGACAGGGAGTTTCATTTAGCCCAGACTGACCTTGAACTCATTACATACCTGAAGATGACCTTGAACTTCTGAGCTTCCTGCCTCCACCTCCTGAGGCCTCAGATTGCAGGTATGTGGCACCACTTGGTTTATGAGGTACTAGGAATCAAACTGAAGCTTTTGACAGTGCTACTAACTGAGCTACTTCTGCAGATTTCTGAACTTCCCAAGAGGAGAGTCATAGGAAGAATAGACTGTGCGTGAGTCCAGTATGCAGAGTCTTGGGGCTTAGCTCTCTTGGCATGGTCTGGTTCCTCTACAGAGCGGCATCTTCAGCTCTGAGTGCCAGAGAATGTTTTGCTTCTACTGAGAGGAGAAGGAGATAGGAAAGGAGATAAAAGCACAAAAATAAGAAACAAAAAAAATTCCTGAAGGTCTGGTAAGTCCTTTAACTATGTACCAAGACATAAATATTTAGCCAAACTAGTACTTCAGTTGCATCATATTTCCAAAATGAAGGTTTCTAGAACTTTGAAGCTTTCAGCTCTCGACAATCCCAAGAAAGTCTGAAGGAGCTGGGGGCTTGGAGTTCACTTCCTCCTCTGAGAACTCAGAAAATTCTCACTACCCCCCTCTAGTCCCTGGTAAAATGATCTTGTTGATTCATTGGCCATTTCTTTCCAAACTGAGATGATCTTCCCACAATGACTCTGCTCAGCCTTTTGTCAGTGAATAAAGCAACACAGACTCTGCTAGAAAATATCAGTGTGGAACCAATCAAACACCCTTTAATAGCGTCAAAGGCATGATTACAACTGTGCGGAGATTTTTAACTGGCTTTACCTTCAAGGGTAGAACGGACCATACTTTATTCCATGGGAGAGATTAAGTTGTCTGATGTGTCCAGCAAAGGAGGTTAGTTTTGTAGAGAGCGGAAACAAACAGAAACAAGAAGCAAGAAGCAGGCTGGTTATTCCCGAGTGACTTTCCTTGGATGATAAGCAAAGGATGAGGAAAGGGGAGGAAAATGTAAAATAATAATAATAATAACAATAATTGGTTAACATCTGGTATTGTTCCTTGGGTAAGGCAGAATGAGAACTTTACTATCATGGCAATTGAAACTGGTATTTCTTGTAAGGTTAGATTAGCCGCTTAATTTAACCCAAATAAACTCCATTTTAAAAAGTTTTCATTCAGGTCTATATAGAAGAAGCTTAGGCCCAGACTATGGCACCCTATAATTTTAAATTTTAAGAAGTTACATTTATTTGCCTGTCCATCTGTCTGTTTATTGTGTATAGAGGAACTATGTGCAACTTAGCACACACGTGAAGATCAGGGGACAACTTGCAGGAGTCGGTTGTCTTCCTTCAGTGTGTGGGTTCTGGGGGTTGAACTCCGATCATCAGGCTTGGCAGCAAGCACCTTTACCTACTGATCCATCTCATCCTCTCTTGTAAACAGCAGCCACTAAACGACCTGTATCTCGCGTGCTGTGAGTGAATACGATGTCTGTATGTGTTTGTATGTGCACATGTGCGTGTGTAAGCCAGAGGTCAACAATGGATGCCATCTGCTCCCCCTCCTCATTTTTTGGATAGAGTACCTCAATGAACCTGAAGCGCGCCAGTTGCCTAGGTTGATTCGACCCTGAGCTCTAGGGTTTCACCCACCTCTCTCCCCCAAGCCCCGGGGTTACAGATGAATCCCTTCTGGTTTTCATATGAGTGGTAGTGACTTGAACTCAGGTCCTCATGCTCACAAATAAGAACTTTCCCAAAAGAGCCATCTTCCCCAGTCCTGTTACTGGTACCTTAATATGTGACAATGTTATAGTCTAATTTTACCATCATTAAATTTACCCCTCAGGATTTGCATGGTTTTAGTCATGAAGTTTCTCTAGAATTTAAGATTTACATGATCTGGAGAAACTACTTTTCCCCCTCAGTACAGAAGGGTTAACTTCCATAAAATCAAGGGATATTCACATATGATCCCAAAGCAGCTGATTAATCTATTCACTACCGTCTTAGAGTAAATGCAGGAAGGAAAACCAGCCAATTGGATCTGCTGTTCAAAGATAGATGGAAGTGGACTCCCTGTTTTTTTCTGCAGCAGTCATGGTTGAAGGGGAGGAAAAGGAAAGAAGATACAAGAACGAAGCCCTGTGGTCAGGCCTTTGGCCTGTGGGAAAGTTTCTCCAGTAGCTCATCATTATTCTTCAAAGTCAGAAGAAATGAAGTTAGCAAAGCAGACAATGGTGGCGCTACACAGAGCTATTGAACAAGGAAAATGGCCAAGAAACTATTTAAATATGCATTCTGGATTGGAATATTTTGACTTTATCCCTAGGATGCAAAACTAAGGTCTGCTCCAGATATTTCTTAACGGACGCAGTGTGAGATGCTGCTCACTTAGCAGACAAGACTGGGGATTCTGCCGGTCTAGACGGCTGGAGGGATGCATTCACAAGTGTGTGTGTGTGTGTGTGTGTGTGTGTGTGTGTGTGTGTGTGTGTGTGTGTGTGAGATATTGGGCATATTGAAGCACAGGTGCACTGGAGTATATAGATATCATTGCAATCAGTCTGAAACAACCAAGGTGAGCCAATCAAAGCCAGAACAACATAACAAGATATTTTACTAAGCATGAATCCGTCCAGAACTGCGAGTTCTTCCCTGAAGGAGCTTCGTCTTCTCTTTGGCGAAATCTCAAGCCCTTGCTCTTTCTTCCTTGGAGAGTGTTAGAAGTCCTTTCTCTCTTTGCTCGTGTAAGGCAGTTTAAATGCCTCTTCTCTCTTACTCCCCTGAAGGAATGAAGGGCCCTCAGCTCTCCGCACAGCCACAGACTCTGCCTCCACCCCTTTGACAGTCGCGCCACCAAATCATAGAGCTTAGCAATCCATGTCTACACTTATTTCCCCTGGTGATCTGTAAGCCATCAGATGAAGCTTTGTGACGTGTTTGGGGGTGCACCTCGTTACTGTTTTTAGAGCCTGCTCCTTTGTAGGCACATAATGAGCTCGCGATTCGTCAATTAAATAAGTGCATCTGAAGCCAGGTCTGCGGCAATAGCCTGTAACCTAATTGTTTTTCACAAGAAAGAATATAAAATGATGAAATCTCCGTGTCTGGAATTCCAGTACCTGGGCGGCTGAGGCAGGAGGGGGGCTCCCCGTTCCATCCCAGCCTGGGTTACAGAGTGACCCTGTCTCAAGAAAACTAAAACAACAAAATCCTCTACTTCCTCAGTTAGATAAGCAAATACCTTTTTCTCCCTCTGTCACTTTCTGGAATCAAACATTTTACGTCTAGTCAGAACTGATTGAGTAGTTTAGAGTTTAATAGTTTAAGTAAACATTTTCTTTTTCATTCTTTTTTTTTTTTCCCCTGTCCTTTTGGAACAGATGAAACATAGCTGGATAGAAAGGAGGGGAAATAAAGTGTCTGGGTTGGGAGAAATTAGGTGGGGTGAGTTAAACCTGAACTCTGTTCCTGGAGTTAGTAGAAAAATACCAAGCTATGGATGTTTCCCTTGCACTGAATGCAGAGGTGTCTTCCCAGGAAGAATTGATTTGGGAGCTGAGACTCCACTGAACAAAAGGTAACATTTTAAATCAAAACATCTGCCAGAGGGGCGCATTTAACTTGAATTCCTAAGGGCAACTGTACATCGGCTCTCACCCTTCACACTATAATCTCCAATAAAATCTCTCTGCTTTTGATAAATAGATAAATAAATAAACAACAAGGGGGGTCATCTTGCCCATCTATAGAAGTAGAAACTTTTTTATTAGATATTTTCTTTATTTACATTTCAAATTTTATCCCCTTTCCTCATTTCCCCTCCAAAAACACCCCTATCTCATCTCCCCTTCCCCTCCTCACTAACCCACCCACTCCTGTTCCCCTATACTGGGGCCCTTCACAAGACCAAGGGTCTCTTCTCTCATTGATGTCCCACAAGGC
>NC_034591.1:53980004-54006016 GCF_900095145.1 Mus pahari
TTGGTAAAGATCTTTTCCCAATCTGTTGGTTGCCATTTTGTCCTATTGACAGTGTCCTTTGCCTTACAGAAGCTTTGCAGTTTTATGAAATCTCATTTCTCAATTCTTGATCTTAGAGCATAAGCTATTGGCGTTCTGTTCAGGAAAAATTTCCCTGTGCCCATGTGCTCAAGGCTCTTCCCTGCTTTCTTTTCTATTAGTTTCAGGGTATCTGGTTTTATGTGGAGGAGAAGTAGAAACTTAAAACACACTGAGGTTTCTTTAGTGTGTTGTAAGTCCTGTCTTCCATATGCTGATTGTTCTATACACTATGTTCTGTGATGTGGTTATGATACTCAAACAATTCCTGTATTTTCTGCTCACAGTCCAAGACTTGGAAGGTTGTAGAAACCTTTTAGTTATAGAGATGGCAGCATGCTCTCTGCTATGCCGTGGGTTTTGATGAAGACACCTTGGTTATTTTGGGTTGGCTGGAGGATGCTAATGGACTATCAGTGCTAAGAGCTGAATTGGGATAGAATCTCTGGAAATGGTACTTTTGGGGTTCAAACCTTGTATTCAGATGAACTTTACCACTGATTTGTCATCTGGATGTTTCTCCATGCCACTATCTGAATGTTTGTGTTCTCTTAAAATTCATATGCTAAAATCTTGATCCCCAAGGTGAATGACTTAAAGGGTGAGACCTTGGAGGAAGTGGTTATCTTATAAGGCAGAGTCTCATGAATAGGATTAATGTTTTTATGGAAGGCTGGGAAATGACTCCTTACTATTGCTACACATTAGGACACACACTGCAAGAATTTTTACTGGGCACCAAATTCACCTAAATCTTGGTTTTCTCAGCCTCCATATTATATATATATATATATATATATATATATATATATATATATATATATATATATATATATATATGTGTTGTTTATAAACTTTGCTATTGGTGGTAATTTGTTATAATAGCTCAAGTGAACTAAAAACGAAACTTGGTACTAAGAAATCAGATTTGCTTTAAGAAATACTTAAAATACCAAAGTAATTTTGGGTGCAAATGAGTAGAAGCTAGGAACATTTGGAGGATCACACTAAAAATAATAATAATAATAACATGTCTAAATGGCCATGTGTGGACAATTGGCTTTGGTGACAAGCTTCAGTCTTTTTAGAGAATGCCTTAGTGGTCTTGAACGCAGCTTGGTAGAGATATGGCTACAGCCATTCTTATGCAGTTTCACGTGTGGGATACTAAGGACAGGAGAGTTGGGCCTGGTGAGAAAGGGGTGGAGAAGTGGGCTGTTTGCAGAAGTGGGCTGTTCGCATCTTCATCCTAGAGTTTTGTTGAAGGTAGAGCTTTTAAATCACGAGACTGGGTGTTTAGCTGAGGTGATTTCTAAGGACAGCATTGAGGGTGTGCTCTGGTTTCTCTTATCTGTTTATAGCAAAATGCCAGAAGTGATAAATGACTTAAGACAGAACTTTTCATCCTTAGGGGAACAGAACTTTGTAATTAAAAAAATAAAAAAGTCAATCTATTTACATCCAGAAAAATTAGCAACCTTGTTTAGAAGAGGACTGAGGTGAAACCGAGCAAGTGTTTAATAAGGAGACTGTCCCAGTTAGAGTTAATTGTCAACTTGATACAGCTTCAAGTCCTCTGAGAGGAGAGCCTCAAAAGGAGGGGAAATGCCTAGCTCTGCCCGGCCTGTAGGTGTGCCTATGGAGGGTCATATTGATTGTTAATTGATGCAGGAGAGTCCCACCCACTCTGGAAGAATAGTCCTGAACTACTCAGGAATGCTGAGTACAAGATGCCCTACAAGCTAGCTAGTAAACAGTGTGATGTGATGCGATTCCTATCATACTTCTTTGGCTGTGAAATTAATTCTATGGTTGAAGGTAATGCTGTGTGGGATTGGAGTTCCTGCCTTGTCTTCCCTCAATGATGAACTGTAATGTGGAATTATAAACTGAAACAATTTGGCCAGGGAATCTTACCACATCAACAGAAGGGAAACTAGAGCCAGGATTAGGATAGATGATCATCACGATGGTTCAAGACAAATGGAAAACTAGCCATTCAGCTAGTAGAAGCCTGGGCCTTAATCTTAGAAAGTGTTTTCGAGATTATTAGGTAGTGTGAAGCCCCACCTTACACAGCAATGTCAACAGAGGGCCTCTGCGAGCCTCTGCAGCCTCACACTTAGTATGTCACTCCCTGAAGTCATTCTTCATCACCATGGCTCTTGATCACACCAGATCTGATTCAAAAGGATATGATGCTCTGAAAAAGCCATGGAATTGGGAGTACTTCCACCTGGATTTCAAGGATAAGTCATGGGGCCCAAGCCAAAGAAAAAAGAAGCCACCAAAAGGTCAGAGCTATGACAGATGTCTCCGGATGGTGACCAGCAGAGAATCACAGAGCAGAAGATAGACACCAAGACCGGGTATGAAAGTTATCAGCTTAGTAACTGCCATGCCTCTCGCCACTAGGACTAAGTCTTACTGATGACGGCTAGCACTGTGTCCGAGCCATTTCCAGGAAACTTCTCTCAGAAGGGAGCATTGTACCAATGGTTCCCAAAATTAAAAAAGAAAAAAAATCTACCTTCCAAAAGTCCAAGGCATATGTATGCTTATCCTTATACTTTATACTCTTAGGTGTAAAAACTAGTCGGCTTCCATTTTCTTCTGAAGTCAAAATTCAGTACTGCAAGCTTTTCAGGAGTTGAAAATTCTTAGCACCACACGTGATTCATACGTATTAGCAGTTACACATCCTACTTCTATACTACTGTTGTCAACTCTTGGGAGAGTGTGAAATGTTCTCCTTCTGACAAGGTGATCTATAACAAAGGGATAACACAAGTTATTTGTGGTCTCACCTAACTTATCCGTTCCCTGCGGCGTTCACATTGCCAGGTTACACACAAGGAAAACTTCCCAGTGCACAGGGTCATTCTGCCTTGACTATTGCTTGGGAACAAGGCATTCTCCATGTCTTTCCCCTTGGAGTTCCTTCCCATCATCCCTTGAAAAGCACATGCTGCTAACGCTCTGCACCTTACGTTGTACTTCATCACGCACGCTTGCCAGGTTAGCGAGCAAGACAGTGTGGAATAACAAGCCTCTGGACTTGACTATGTCAAAGTCACTGTCATTCTTCTGACTAGCCATACGTGTCTTTATGCAAGTGGCTTAACTTCTATCAGCTTCATTCTTTGAATCTACAAAATGGAAACAGTAATAGTACCAGTTTGATAGTTCTGCTTCTAAGATTAAAGAGAGACTCCAGGACTGAGGATAGACCTAAACATTAGGGCATGCTTACAATATGCAAGGACCTGGTGTTCAGAGCCCAGGTGAGAAAGAGCTCTTATTAGTATAAAGATTTGGAGGTTGTATTATTTCTATCTTCCTTACAATATTACTGGGGCACACATGCCCAGCAACCTCCCAGACTCTGACTCATGTTCACATCTGAGGTTTGCTGACCAACTGGTAAGTCTTCTCTCTTTAATATTTTCACATTATATCATCTAATCTCTGGCCTCTTCTGGCCAAGAGCCTACTATTGTTTATACTTCAAACCATGGCTTTAGTTTCTAAATCATATTTTCATGACCATCTCTTTGAATACTCAACTCCCAGTTCATCTTTTCCCTCCCAAGTTTCTACTGTTTGTTGAGAGCATTATAGCTCTTTCATCTAATATGGTGAGTTCTTCAATTCCTTGCCCATGGCTTGATCATTTCCTTTCAGATACTATCACTCATTTAGCACTTTGAACTCATAGTGTGCCAGCAGGAGATAGCTAGGAACGAGTTAATTGGGACCCTTAAGCAGCAGATGCATCAAGAGAAACAGACTTAATGGCTTCCCAGAGCCCGGTGATCTGTCTTGGGTAAGCAACTTAAAAACAGATAGCTTATTTTTTATGGGTTAAATGGGGAGTATTGAGCCTGTCAGCTATTTGCACAAGGCCAGAGAAATATATTAGAAAAAAAAAAGATGCAATACATTTCAAGCAAGTTACTCTGTCTTCCTTGTGTTTGCCTTTGTTTATATAGCCCAAGACTGTGGAGGGATGGATGATTGAGTCAATGTACAAAGGTTGGCTTTCCGGTGGGCTAGTGCAAACTATTCAAATTAAAAAAGCAAAACTGTATACTGTACAGCCGTGCTCTCAGTTCTAAGAGGCAGAAGAGAAGTATCACAGGTGGGGAATTTTTATGTGTTCATGCATGTGTAGAGTTCAGGCTCCCAAAGATAAACGTGTCAAGAATGTGCAGTTGCTGCGCACTAATTACGCAACTTACATTTCTGCCCATAAATGCTGAGACTGATTTATGTCAGCTTGGACTATAAATCCACTCTCTGCACCAATTATCCAAAGGATACTTTACAGTCTTGCGTACATTATTTACTGAGAGATGAGATGTTCTGTTGGGCCTGTGCTGAAAACTTTTGGGGCTTAGGGTGGGACAAAGCATGTATCTTAGAACCGAGCAGACTAAAATGACGAGGACTATATGAACCTTGAGGCTGAGGTCTCCTGTGAGGAAACAGAGTGGAAGCCTTGTTTCTTCTTGGGATGGGTGGGTGAACCATCTCATGTATTAAAGTAAAAAGGCAAAATTATTCTGAGGAAAAGAATTTCATCATGTTTAGAGACTACATATTCTAAGAGTGGCTGTTGCCCACTCCAGATTTGCAGGCCCTTGTCCGGGCATCTCAGCCCTGGAGAATAACTAGAGGAGCTTTGAAAAACCCTCATGTTTGGCTCCATCCAAGAAGTGTTAGTTTTACTGGCCAGGATGCAACCAGGCATTGCTAGAAGCATTGGCCCTGCCCCCTGCCCCAAGCCCCCTGCTCCCTGCCCCCTGCCCCCTGCCCCTTGCCCCCTGCCCTGGAAATTGCTCCTGCTATGCAAGGACCATATGCAGGGATATAGATAGAGCCCTGGGTGCTCCCATTGTTCTTTTCTGGTTTTCCCCAGGCTCTTTATGTTCCTACTTGATAGCATTAACTCTGGGGTTAGAGGCATGTGCATGGGTGTTTATGTGCATGTTAGGCTGCCTATTCGTGTATGTGTATGGATGTATGGAGGTCGGCTGTCAACTTTGGGTAGCAACTTCAGGAACCATCCACCTTGCTTTCTGAGATGGGACCTTTCATTGGAACTTGAGGCTCATCAATTAGATTACTCCGACTGGCCAACAGGCTCCAAAGATCTGCTTGTCTGTTTCCTCAGTGCTGGCATTGCAAACCCACAGCGCACCAAGCTTTTATATGTGAGTCCTGAACATTGAACTCCAGTCATCATGCTTGCATGGCAAGCGCTTTACAAATTGATCCATCTTACCAGTCCAGCATTAGCTCTTCACTGTGGATTATCCTATATCTGTTAAACTATAATTCTGTGCTTGACATTGGGGGGTTTGTTCCTCACTGGACTGCCCATAATTTTATCTTTCTGAGGTTGTGTCCACTTTGTTGAACATGGTGACTTCCAGATTTCCCAGCTTTTTTTTTTTTTTGCAAACTCCTCTATTTGCACTAACCTGAGGCAGACTTCTGGATTGGTCCTCCTAGATGGGCTGTGCATTCTGTCCCTCCCTTTGCATTGGCAGCTGCAACTTCCATAATGTGGGTGGTCAGAGTTCCCATCCATTAGTCTGTCCATTCTGCCTGTCTGCCTTGTCGTAAGAGGTAGTGGTAGAGAAACTCTGGAAAAGACTAATCTGGTTTGAGTGATGGGTTAAGTGATCTCAACAGAAGGGAAAAGAAAAAGATCAGGTGGCTAGATAATAAGGGCTTGAGCCAGAGGCAGGCAGCTCTTTGTGAGTCTGAGAACAAAACAATCCTGATCAATAAGAGAAGTTCTGGAGGCATCACTGTCTCTGACCTCAAGCTGTACTACAAAGCAATGGTGGTAAAAACTGCGTGGTATTGGTACAGAGACTGACAGGTTGATCATTGAAACACAATCGAAGACCCAGAAATAATCCCACACAACTCTGGACACTTGATTTTTGACAAAGAAGCCAAAACCATACAATGGAAAAAAGAAAGCATCTTCAACAAGTGGTGCTGGTCTAACTGGATGTCTGCATGTAGAAGAATGCAAATAGATCCATATATATCACCCTGCACAAAACTCAAGTCCAAGTGGATCAAGGACTTCAACATAAAACTGGATACACTAAATCTAACGGAAGAGACTGAGGGAATGGTGAACCAACAACCAGCCCAATTTGAAATGCATTCCATGGGCAAGCACCAATCCCTGACATTATTAATGATACTGTGTTATGCTTGCAGACAGGAGCCTACCATAATTGTTCTCTGAGAGGTTCTACCCAGCAGCTGACTGCAACAGATGCAGATACTCAGAGCCAAACACTGGGCAGGGACTGAGTAAGGAAGAATTGGGGGAAGGATTGAAGGCTCTGGAGGGAATGGCAATCCCATAGAAAGACCAACAGAGTTAATTAATCTGGACCCCTAGGAGCTCTCAGAGACTGAGCCACCAACTAAAGAACATACAGGGGCTGAAACAAGGCCCCAGGCACATATGTAAAAGACATGTGCAGCTCAGTCTCCATGTGGGTCCTCCAACAACTGGAGTGGAGGCGCTCCCTAAAGCTGTAGCCTGACTCTGGTATTTGTTCCAATGGGGCTGCCTTGTTTGGCCTCAGTGGGAAAGAAGAACCAGAGGAGGAGGGAATGGGGGTAGAGTAGGGGAGGGACTCTGTGAGAGGAGGACTGGGAGGGACAGTATGTGGGATATAAATAAATAAATAAAATTTAAAATTTATCATTATTTTTGTCCCTTGTCTTTTAAGCTGTCTTATGGTATTCTTTTTTTTTTTTAAGAATTATTTATTTTATGTATATGAATACACTGTAGCTGTCTTTAGACACACCAGAAGAGGTCATCATATCTCATTACAGATGGTCATGAGCCACCATGTGTTTGCTGGGAATTGAACTCAGGACCTCTGGAAGAGCAGAGGGTGCTCTTAACCACTGAGCCATCTCTCCAGCTCCTATGGTATTCTTTAGAGTGGAGAAGTAACTTTTGCATATATATATATATATATATATATATATATATATATATATATGTGTGTGTGTGTGTGTGTGTGTGTGTGTGTGTGTGTGTGTGTGCGCGCGCGCGCACGCACAGGCTTAGAGGACAACTTGTGGGAGTTAGATCTCTTTCTCCTTCCACCATGTAGGTTTTAGGGATGAAACTCAGGGCATCAACCTTGGCAGCAAGAGCCTTCACGACCTGACCATCTCACCAGTCACCCATGAAATCATTTATTACGGTCGCAGTGATTAGTCTTTCCTTGTTTGGTTTCCTCCTCAGTCTTGTTTCATATGGCCAGCCCCATTCAAAGGAGTGACGCATCCCCTTCGTTTCTCCTGAGCATTCTCATAGCTTAGTTTTTATGCTTGGTGTTTTAGCCTACATGAAAACTAGAGGTGCTTGATGTGAACTGGTGGCCTATACAGTATCTTATCCAAATGAATAGCCGATGACTGGATAGAGACCCTCCCCCTTATCTAAACTGCCTTTAGTAGGAATTTTCACTGGTCTCTGTGACTCCATAGTGCAGCTTGGCTTTCTGTCCTTACAGCTCAAATGATGTTTGGAGAGCTTGTTTATGTAACTCCATGTGTCAAGGGTCATCACCCCAACCTATCACTGTGTAAGAGGCTGAGACTGAAAGACAAATCTCTGCCTTGACTTCAATTCAGACTACAAAATTTGCCATTCTATGAAGCTACATAGTATAAATTATACAGACTTCTTACATCTAAGAGAAGATCAGTCAATCTCAACAATCCATTGTAATCACCTTAGAGCCCCAATATTAGAGACTGCTTTCTAAAGGCTGTTGTAGACGGTAGAAGGAGTCGCATGAAGCCACATGTTTTCACCCCACCACCCAGCGTCAGCACACATAGTCAACCACAGTAAACATAATGGTGTTTTACTGCAGCATTGAAACATTAGCAGTCTGTGACCATTGTTCCCTTTGTTGCTTATAGTTATTCAGTAATTGTGAGAGGTCCCACACATTGTTTTTAATGTTGGAGTGATATCCCAACTACACATGTGCTCTTCACCCTTCCTCCACACTGATGCCTGCAGGAAGCTTGTTTTAGTTAGGGTTTGACTGCTGTAAACAGTCACCATGATCAAGGCAACTCTTATAGGGACAACATTTAATTGAGGTTCAGAAGTTCAGATTATCATCAAGGCGGGAGCATGGCAGCATCCAGGCAGGCATGGTGCAGGAGGAGCTGAGACTTCTACATCTTTATCTGAAGGCTGCTAGCAGAATACTCACTTCCAGGCAGCTAGGATGAGGGTCTTAAAGCCCCCACACACAGTGACTCCATCTACTTCAACAAGGTCACATCTCCAAATAGTGCCACTCTCTGGGCCGAGCATATTCAAACCATGGCAAAGCTGCATTGCCATGCTTTCTTGCCTTCCAGCCTCTAGAGAGAGCTGCCCAAGATGTAATATGGGGAAGAAATAAGGCTATCTCTTCAGTCTCTCCCCTTTCTTCCTACTCTGCCTCATAGAATATTTCTGGCGATGGCTATGAGTCTTTTTATGCTAGACAGCCATGTTCCTCATGGCTTGGCCTCGGCATTGTCACACACTAATGGTTAATATTGATCATCAACTTGAGAGGATCTAGGATCACTACAGAAACAAGCCTTTGCACATGTCTGTGAAGAACTATTTAAATTAGGTTCACTGAAGGAGGAAGACCTGCCTCAAAGGTGGGAGACACCCTTCTACGAGCTGGTATTCTCAACTGCATGAAAAGAGAGAGCTAGCTGAGCCTGGATACTTATCACTGCTTCCTGCCTGAGTACAGGGTGGACTGACGGCCCCCTGCTCCCACCTTGAACAGTAATGAGCAAAACGTGGGAACACAGAACTGTGATGATCATGGTAACAGCCAACTTGTCTTTATTTCTTCCTAAACAGTGTGCTTAACTTAAGCACCCTTTCTTGATTTACTTAGATTCACAAAGAGTTCATACAAGGAATTACTCCACCCTTTACCTTTTGATGAACAGATTGTTTGGCACAACAGTCCCAAGATGTTACAAACTTGAGCTGTTCCATGCTGCATGAGAATGACAACCCATGGCACAGCCTGATAAACAGAATTAGATGTTGGCTAAACACATCGACCAGGTATCTGGAAGAAGGCAGGCTAGCACTCAGCCTTAGAAATATGTTTTGCTTTCTTCATCCTACACACTTGACTGGCTTGCTCCATTCAGTGTCTGTTTTGTTTGCCTCACTTTGAGACATGATCTTAGAGCTTGACATGAATTTGGCCTTCATAGCCAGAAAGCTTAGTAGATTTAATTCTTCACTTGGGGCTTTATTTGCACTGAAGATTTTCGACTAAATTTATGATTTATTTATTGTTAAGTTATTGGTTATAAAACAAAAAAAGGAAACCTATTATTCTTCAGACTTGCTTTCCATATGTTCCAATTCAATGAAAATCACCCTTTTTGTTCTTCCCTTCTTGAGAGGAACAGACTGTGAAGGACCGGCCTCAAGAGATCTGCAGTGAACAGCCTGTCCTTCCCTCACTCCCCCAACTTCCATTCTGTGCCTATTTTTCTAATCGGGAAGAACTACCCAGCTCTAGGCAGTGTACAGCTGTTGGCTGCCTCCATCCCACATGACTGTGGTCTTGGAAGACCTATGTCCACAACCCGCAAAGGTTATTCTCATTGTTAGTTCGGAATCTTTGAGCACTTTCCAAGCCTCTGTTCTTATCAGAATTTGTCTTACAAGGGTTCAAAAGGCCTTCTTGTGACTGTAAGTCAGCTTTAGAAAGGCTGTGCAGGATGATCGCTCACTTGCAGGAGGAACAGTATTGGCTGCATGAGTGTCTATTTGGTGACAGGGCTGGGTTTGTGTCTTGAGTCAAACTTGGGATGTAACTTTTCATGTTGTGAGTCAAACTTGGGATGTAATTGAGAACAGTGATCCTATTCAGTCAGTGTAACAAGCATTGTCTACATTTACTCACTCAAACTACCCACAAGGATAGAGCACAGAATGATCTCTCAGCGTGGTGCTGGCTAATTTGGACTGGTGTGTGGCAGCTTTCTTCCTAAGGCATGTGTGTGATGATGTAAACTCCCAAGACTCACAGAGACCACCTAATTCAATTGAGGTGTATGTATGTATGTATGTATGTATGTAATATATGATTTTTATATATTCAGAATATAAATTTGCATAAATATATAACTACTTAAATATTTTATATAAAGCCATATTAATCGTATCAATTGCAAATAAATGAAAATTGATTAACATACATTTAAACTTCCTCAAAAAGGAAATGAACATTTGATATGAGTCCATAGGCATTTATGAATACATTGAAGTGAACTGTTCTTTTAAACATCAACAACTCCCAGAATATTCTCATAGTCTTTCTCTCTCCCTCTGTCCCTCTGTCCCTCTGTCCCTCTGTCCCTCCCCACTCTCTGTGTATTTTAAAGAATATCGGACTGGGAGGTTACTGATTACCACCCATTAGACTGAGGGCAATGGTTTAAATTGGAAACATTTCCCAGCCACACGTGGGCTTCTGGGATTCTGGCTGGCCATTCTTGACTATGAGTCTGTTTTAGTTTGTGGAACAGTTCCTTATCACATTTATTTATTATTCCTTCAAGGGAGGCTGGAAGGGATGGCCTTTATTGAAATTCTCATGCTACCATGGGAGAAAGCTGAGCTCACAGAGAGCTTGGCGTGCATGCTCTTCCTGGGAACAGACACTTAAAATAACCCAGAGGACCAGTGGACTCCTTGTCACTGAGCTCAACAGACTCATCAGCCCTTCTCTCACCCTTCACACTGATGAAAGTGATGTCACATGGAAAGTCCCCACAGCCAGAGTTGTTTAAAATCCCCATGAGGGAATGATTAGGTATTATCTCTGTGTGGATATTTCTGGATGCTAAAAACTGCTTTGGGGGATATTCTATGGCTCTTTCTCACTAGTGCAACGTGATCTCCATGTATAATTCACCCAAAGTACTTGGACATCATATTCATTAAGAGCCACTCAACAAATTAGTTCTGGCAGTTGAGTTCCAGCACTGCAAGAGTTTATAGCTATGTCTGTGAGAGGCTGAGGCTCTGTACCAGGCAATGAAGAAATAAGGCAGACCTTCCTCTATCTTCCAGAAGGTGCAAGGTACAGAAATGATGCTGATAAATAAAGAGGCAGGTGGGGAGGATAAATACAATGACTTTAGACACTCACAGTGCTGTGGGTGGGAGGGTATTTAGCTCAGACAGAGGCAATCAGAAAGGCTTCCTAAAGGAATACCTGAGGGACCCGTTGGACATACATGCAAGGACAGTGCTCAAGGGAGAGAGAGCTGTATGCATAGAAACCTGAAGACCAGAAGAAGCAAGATTCATTCAAGAGCATGGGAAATGGTACAATGTGGCTAGAGCTTGGAGAGAAAGCTGACTGTGGGCATGGACATGCCGGAGTGGATGGAGCAGAGGAAGGCCAAGGAAGGATGGACTGCTGGAAAGATGACTAAGAGGCAGGTGATAATGTTCATTTTAGAAGAATAACCTTTATTCACGAATCAATCTTTCACTCATCCATCAATTCGCACAACCGCGCTTTAAGAACCAATGTTGAGGACACTGTAACAAGTAAATCAAAGACCAGGGCTTTGTGAAGCTCTTGCTCTCATGAGGGGTAGAGGGAAGGCAAAAAGAGAACAATCCAGTTAGACCTATGCTGTGTAGAGAGGAAGAAACTAACACAGGTGGGATAAGCCATGTCTTCATTTTTTTCTTTTCCTTTTTCTGGGGTGTAAGGGTGGGGAAGGGTGGGTGCAGTGAGGTCTTGTTGACATGGTAGTACACATCTGAGGAAGGGCAGGAAAAGCCAGGGAGATATGTAAAGGGGAAGAATATTCCAGGCAGAGTAAGACACCGTTGTAAAGGCCCACGCAACATAGTGTGTTATTGCACAGTAGAGCTACAGTGGAAAAAGGGGGTCAGGAACAGAAAGAGACGAAGTCTGATGTGGGGTGGGGCAAGCTGAGACATGCAGTATTGCATTCTAAACATGATGGAAAAGCAGAGGACAGTCTCCACTAGGGTAAATGGCAGAATTCTGTTCCATTCCTGATGCCAAAGAAGCATGGATTGGGGTTGGGGTTGAAGCTCAAGAAAGGATGCAAAGAGAGTAACTTACAGCAAAGTCTGGATGACCAAGCAGGTGCATAGCTGTGAGGATGCTACAAGTAGAGGCAGGAGCAACAAAGACAGAGACAAAAGATACTAAGAGGCCCTAACCGTTGGTTCATGCACACATTTAACCACAGCTTGCACTCAGCCTGAAATTTCCCCTATCTTTTGAGTTTAAAATGGGAATCATATTAAGGCAAATTCTGTTGTCAGGTTTTTTTCTGTTTGTTTGTTTTGTTTTGGTGTTGTTTTTTGTTTTGTTTATTTTTGGATCATAAAAGTGTAACAGCTAGAAAGACAAACAAGAATCAGGATGATATACAGTAATGCCATTTACATAAGTCAAGAGACTCACATGCAAAGCAATATTCAAAACTTTGAAAGGAAACATACAGCACAAGGACAGAGCAGAAGAAGATGGTTGCCGGCAGTGGGTACGGTTAAGAGGAGGGGTCACTGTAAGACAAAACACGCCTAGAGCACAAGGGCCTTTTAGACAGAAAAAACAAACAAACAAAACAAAAACAAAAACAAAAACAAAAACAAAAAAAACCCCAAACACCATTGAGCCTTAGCAATGCATAGTAACTCATTTGTGTAGTTTGGCACTGGCCTCTTAGAAAACAAGTCTTCAGACCATTAGGTTCTGACAATGACTGGTGGAGGGCAGGAAGCCGTACAGAGCGTGCACAGAGGAGGGGCGCAGTCTTTAGTGTATTAGAACATTCTATTTAAAGGTGATCCTAAATCACATTTTTTCCCTTTTATTTCTTAACTCCCTGACTAGCACTTCCAAAACACAGTCTATCCTGATGTTGATGGAAAACTGTGTGCTCCCCTCTCAGTGCCCAGTGGAACGTCACCGATCTCTTTGGAATGACAAGTATCAGGAAAAGTTCTGTGGCTGCAGAAAGCAGTGTTCCGTGGTCTCCCTAGGGTCAAGGTCTCATAGTCAGGGAGTTGGCAGCGATTAAAGTTTAAAAGAACAAAACTCGGAGGGTGAGTTGGATTCCGGTCTTCAGTTTTTGTATCCATGTTGTATCCATGGCAATCACTCAGAGCTGAGCACCCCTGTTTACAAGGTATGTTTGCGTTTGTTAGTGTTTGTGCTCCGCATCGACTCTGCGAGATGGCTGGCAAGCGCTGAGAGTACTCAGGAGGCTTAACTTGCAGTGTGTATGCTTTCTGTGTTCTAAGATTCTCTAGGTTCTGAGGTTGGGTTCTTAAACTTGTTTCTTGCCACAACGCTTGCCTACTGACTTCGTGGAGTTGTGAGAGAGAAGTAAAGATAACACGGATGGCCCAGGGTCTTATTTTAAAAGATGCCAGCAAGCTAATTAAACACACAGAGAAAGAGATAGTAAGATATATTTCTACTTTTTAAAATATTTCAAGCATCTGTAAGCCGATCATTGTAGTTCATAACTATCTTAAAGAAACAGTATTTAACACGGAGCTAGGAACGTTCAAACTGATCCTCCACCCTCAGGTACTGTCCCAACAGAAGAGATATATAGTACCCAGAGAAAGGTTGCTTTATCTATTACACAGAGCCTTGGTCTAAATTCAGGATCTGTCCAAAGTAAGTTTGACTGAGTTCCGGGGAATCTTGAATCTTCTCATTTCACTGAGAAAGTCCAGTTCAAAGCCCATCCCAGCAAAGCGCAGTCTTCGTATGACAACAGAAATGAACAGGAGGAACGGCTAGACCTTCTTCTGAGCCTAGCCCCAGACTTCCTGATCACTTTTACTCACGCCTGACTAATGTCCCCATTTGTATCTGACTCCAAATAGATATGCTCCAAGACATAGGACCCTGCTTCAGAGAAGGTGCAGACCAGTCCTCTTGAACTTAGCCCATCTCTAGTTCCATTTTCTTCAGGGAAGGGGAAACACATTAGAATGCTAGGTTAGAATTGGCTTGGAGATCTCTAGCTCATAACACCCACAGTAAGATGGATCACTTCATCTGAGGACCATATAAAGAAGACCAAATGATTTTAAAAATTTAAAGTATCATTTTATGATACTTTGTGCTAGTCAGACACTGAAATATGGAGACTAATAATTATTTATATACCTCTGTCTCCATACCTAAGTCTGTGTCTGTGTGTACAGCTTGACTGTCATGTCTTTTAGAGCGACACAGGCTTTGAATAGACAAGTTAGGTAAAAATTTCCTGGAATGTCTCTATCCCAAAGACTGACTTAGAGATAATACTTCTAAAGCCAGGTTCATGTAGAACATCATGAAATTGAAAATTATACATAAGTACAGGATCTATAACTAGAAAATCACCCCGTGGAAATGGCGAGCAAAGAAGAGGCGGCCGCACTGGGAAGAGCAAGCTAACCCTTCCCCAGGAGTTTGGCCTCCACCTCAGTTCCCTCCCTCACAGTGGAGCTCCTAGGCTGTTGGTTAATTGGCCTTCAAGTGTCTACATCAAACCCTAGCCACACTTAGGGGTTTTCTGTTATTATGACTATTATTATCATGGCTACTCCTCTCCTTTCTTCCAGAAGAACTCTGGGAACAGTGTATCTCCAGTGTCTCCAGAAATCCACACACGGACTGTTCTGTCTGAGGTATTCCTGGTATTCACGAGCATGTGGGAGGACCAACTCATTGGTTTGCTTCCTCCAGCCACCTGCACCTCTTAATTAGGGTATCGAACAATGAAACTCCAGGGTTTCTGGCCTGCCCAAACTCACACTCAATCAATGTCAAAGTGCCAACTGTTGCACACAGTTGAATATACACAGTACGTCAAGTGCCAATTTCTTTTACATGATTAAATTATAGCTCAAAATGGTGGTAGAAATACAGAGAAATGTAAAATGGGCACATCACCAGTCGTGATATAATGTGGTCTCTGTTAAAAGATTATATTAAAAGTTCTGTGTCTATTTTGTTGGCTACAGTATCGCCAGAAATGAATAGAATTAGCAGCCCACAGAAGTATGTATTAATTAGGCATCATTCAATCAACTATTAATTAGCAAGCTATTACTTAATTAATCTATACAGACACAAGGATGAGACATCCTTGAACCGAAGCAAATAATTCAAGTTAGCAGACAGTTAAGGTGCAGACAGTATTTCTGAGGCCATAAGTAGTCCAAGGATTGAAGTTGAGCACTGGAATTGGAGGGATTGGAGGAGGGTGTCTGGATGTAATGGTGACAGCAGGAGAGGGCTTAAGTAATTATGAAGGGCAGAAGCACCGGGGCTTGGGTTGTTGAGGCAGGAGGGTAGAAGGGGAACTAAGCAGATCAGCATGGATGGGAAAGGGGGTCTGTGCTGGTGTTTTAATTGGGGGTTTTACTGCTGTGAATAGATACCATGACCAAGGCAACTCTTTTTTTTTTTTTTTTTTAACCTTTTTTTTTAGTTAGATATTTTCTTTATTTACATTTCAAATGCTATCCCAAAAGTTCCCTATACCCTCCCCTGCCCTGCTTCCTCAAGGCAACTCTTATAAGGGCAATGTTTAATTGGGGCTGGCTTAGAGGTCCAGAGGCTCAGTCCCTTATCATCAATGTGGGAGCATGGCAGCATCTAGACAGGCATGGTACAGGATATGAGAGTTCTACATCTTCATCTGAAGGCTGCTAGCAGAATACTGGCTTCCAGGTCGCTAGTATGAGGGTCTTAAAGCCCACACCTACAGTGCCATGCTTACTCCAACAGGGTCACACCTTCTAATAGTGCCACTCCCTGGGCTGAGCATATGCAAACCATCACAGCTCAGAACCATGAGTGAGGCAGTGGGATGGACATTATAGATCATCTAAAAAGCTTCAACCATTCTTTGACTTCATCCTGCTGGTAAAGAGGTGACATTGGCAACTTGGGCAAGGGCACAAATCTATGATGAGAGCAAAGAAGCAGGGGTAACATGTATCTTATCTGATCTATTACCCCTAATCCGAGCCAAGGAGCTGAGAAGTGACTATGCGACCCTCATTGTCGCCAAAACCATCGTCACTGTCGGGACGAAGAAAAGTTTTACAGGAAGTCATTTCACTTCATGACTGTTACATGAATAAATACGTGGTCTTCATAGGTATTTTAACACATTTCATCCTTACATCAGCCCCAGGAAGTAAGCAATTGCCGGGTAGTATTGGTCTCTAAGGAGGAGATCGGGTGTGAGCACTGTGGTGTGCCTGTATTTAGGAGAGTAAAAGAAAAAGGGAAAGACAAGGAGTTGTAGGGGGCTGCAACCCTGTAGGTACAACAACAATATGAACTAACCAGTACCCCCTGAGCTCGTGTCTCTAGCTGCATATGTAGCAGAAGATGGCCTAATCGGCCATCACTGAGAAGAGAGGCCCCTTGGTCTTGCAAACTTTATATGACCCAGCACAAGGGAACGCCTGGGCCAAGTAGTGGGAGTGGGGTGGGTAGGGGAGCAGGGGTGGGGGAGGGGTATAGGGAACTTTCGGGATAGCATTTGAAATGTAAATAAAGAAAATAATAATAAAAAAAATTTAAAAAAAAAAGAAAAAAAGAAAAAGGGAAAGAAAAAGGGAAAAAAATAAACAGAAGAAACGAGGGTCAGGAGACATCAAAGACAGAGAGGACCCAGGATGCTTAGGGAGACAGGTCAGCATGCAAAAGGCATCAGTGGGAAGAGGGAAGGTAGAACGGTCAGGGACACAGTCAGGGACAAAGACGTGAGGTCAAAGAAGATGGAGAGGTGGCCTGCAGCATACAGTAATGTGGAGCAATTTGATACTAAAAAAAACAAAACAAAAAAAAAACGAGTGAATCTAAGAGAAACAAGAGAGGGGCAGAAGCATTTTCCCTTTAGCCTTAGATGTATAGGCAGAGGGGAGAGGCCACTGAGAAAGAGGGAGTCTGCTGTAAGACCAAGGTGTATGACGTGTGCAAAGTTCTGAAAAAGGAGACCTGGTGTTTCATTTCTTCCCATTCCCCAGCCTGATATAAAATGATCAACATCCTCGTACAGCCGGACCAGGACACACACACACGTCACATGGTTCGTCTATTTGGTCCACACAACCATCTTTCTCTAGTTAACAGACTCTGTTCTCTTTGAAAATATGTTTTCTCTCCTCATTTTTGGATCTTGAAAACAGTCTACCCCCCAAGAGAAATAACTGCCTTCTTGCCTCTCCTCCCCGATGACAGCCTGTGAGGCCAAGGCTACAGAACCTCACCCAAAATAGATCAAATATTTTAAATGTTTTCTTCTTTGCACCCCTTACAAATATGCCTGCAATGCAAAGCCAATTATGAGATTGGCTTTTTTTTTCCCCTTGAAAAGAGTGAAGGATGTGTTTTTCTGGTTAGGAGGTAAGGCCAGACTCTGCCACGTGGTCTTGGTTGGAGTTCAGACAGCCCTCATTAAGTACAAACAGGAAGACACACCGTGCACAGCTGGGTAAATAAGTGTGTGTAGAGCGAGAGGGTCTGTCAAGAGTTCTGGTCCTACATACCATTTTACACAAGTTGGAGACCTGTGTAAAGCAAAGCAGTTCTTTGAAAGCAAGCATGGGTTTTTATAAGATGGTTAAAGGCATAGAGTCTGGCACTGTGCATTGTAGCTAACATATGATGGGACAGTAGGAAAGATGGATGAGCAAGGGAACTGAGAAAAAGCCAGCAGAGTGCCTCGGATGCTCATGGCAGAAAGCGGCTCATTTCTGTGTTTTCTGACTGTTTTATAAATCCAAGAGTAAGACTCTAAAAAAATGGACACTACAGAGACACCCATGACTCTCCAGGTCAAGAAGTAAAGGGCAGAAGTTTCCCACAGGGAGCCCAAGGAAGTGGTCAGTCCTGTTCTGTGATAGGGGGAGGGATGCGCCCTTTGTCCCAGGTGCTCCCCCACCCCCCCACCCCCCCACCCCCGTCCCAGGGGACATTCTCTGTTGACTCATTGTTTCTGTTTTGTCAGATCTTCATCCTTATTCCTGACCCCTCAGATGGGTCTCTGCAGCTCCCATTTCAGTGGTATCTCACATCCCCATTAAGCTGCTGGCTAAGGTTAGCAGGCCTCCCAGAGTGACTCTCACTGTGTGAGGCACATGAGTGGCCATGTAGAAGACCTCAGGCAGGGCAGATCAGCTCATGCTGGTCAGGTGGCCCTGAACTAGTTCTACCTCTGGTCTGAGGATAAAGGATAAAGCTCTTTCCCAGAGCCACAAAATGACCAAATATTAGTACCCTGAAGGAAGAATTCCTTGCCTACAAGGAAAAAAAAAAAAAAAAAAAAAGTAAATAAAACCAAAACCCAAAAGTTAAAGATAATATAACAAACACCTTCATACATGGTCTACAGGATTAAGGAAAGTGATAGTTTTTGTCATCCTAATTACTGACTCTTCTTTTATGCATGGTAGATGTGTGTGTGTGTGTGTGTGTGTGTGTGTCTGACTGACTGACTGTCTGGTGTGCTGTCTGTCTGTGTGATATGTGTGATATTCCCATGCACATGGGATATGACCCATGAAGAGGTCAGAAGAGGGCATAGGATGTCCATTACCACACACTACTCTATCACTTTGAATCAGGGTCTCTCACATAGCCTGGATCCTCCAATTTCAGGTAGGCTATCTGGCCAGGGAGCTTTCCGGATCTACCTGTCTCTACCTGCCAATGCAGGGCTGTAGGCACCTGCAGCCACATCTGACCTTCTCCTGGGTGCTGGAGATTTAGACCCAGGTCCTTATGTTTACTAAGCAAATGCTCTTGCCCACAAAGCCATCTTCCCAGCCCCGGATTTCCTAACTCAGAATCCTTACCGTTCTCTGTTCTTATACAGCCACCATCTTGAACATGGTTCCAGTCCTCCGATGTACCCATCCATGAAGACGTCACACAAAAGGGACCATTTCAGCTGCACTTGCTTTTCTGTTGTCTTTCACCCAGTGTGCGTTTGAGATTCAGGCACATGTAGTTTATGTGTTTTAGCTGCTGTGTGTTAATCCATGCATTTTCCTTGCTGGATGCTCTTGGGACTTCAAACATCATTCTCGTGATTGCAGACAGCACTTGACTGAGCTCCCATTTGCTACAGAGTACAAGAATTTCCCAAGGGGATGGACTTACAGGGGCATCCCTGCTAGAAGAAAGCACATGGCAGTTGTCATGAGATGTCGGCCAGCTCACTCTTTGAATCAAAGGCACCGGTTTAGTTCCTTATCTGAAGTGTGCAAAAGTGTTTGCTCTGCATTATCCTGGTCATTTAGTTTTGTGTGATTCAAACTTTGTTGGCTGTGAAAGAGTTCCATCTAGAACTTGGGCTTTTCTGATTACTGACAGGGTAGAATCAATTTGAGACCAGCTCTTGCACTTTCTAATGTGTGAGAGGTGGGGACAAGGTGACTGAGTATTTAAGGGATGGACCACTAATGTGGATGGATAGTTTTTTTCCCTTCATTTCTTCTCTCTCTCTCTCTCTCTCTCTCTCTCTCTCTCTCTCTCTCTCTCTCTCTCTCTCTCTCTCTCTCTCTCTCTCTCTCTCTCTCCTCCCTTATCTCTCTCTTTTTCCATTTGGCCTCCTTTCTATTTATTCTCTTTTTTCTCTCTCTCCTTTTCTGTCCTTTCCTTTCCTCTCCCTTCTACTAGCCTTTCCTTCTCTCCCCCCACTCTTTCCTCCCTGTCTCTCCCAGCTGGCATAGATCCTTTGATATTCTAGATATTTATTTTTCTTTTTAAATTTGGGGTGTGTGTTTTGAACTAAGGTGTTTCTATGTAAAACTCACTCTGTAGACCATGCTGGCCTCAGAGATCTGTTGCCTCTGCCTCCTGAGTGCTGGGATTAAAGGCCTGTGCCACCACGCCCAGCACCTTCTGGGTATTTCAAATCTCTTGTCTTTATACATTGAGTTATTCCCTGTCAAGTGGGCTTTTTACTTAACATGTGGTGTCTTTTGGAAACAGACATTTTTATATCTTAGTGCAACCAAACTTTTTTCATTTAATTTGTATTACATATTTACAAATACTAGTCATTTCTTTGTAAAAATGAAATCTTGGTGGCTTCCAACTAGAGCAGTTTTTCTTGCTCCTTTCCCAGGAAGCCTGGGCACAGAGCTCTCTGCTGAGCTTGGCAGGCTCTCAGACCCAACCCACTTCCATCGGCCTCATCTTCTCAAGGCGGCAACAAGGCTGAAGAGCAGCTACTATCTGGGGTGTGTTGGTTTCCTGAGCTGCTGTCACAAATTAACACTGGCTGGGTGGCTTCATAAAGCAGATGCTTGCTCTCCCTCAATTCTGGTGGGAAGGACTCCAAAATCAGAGCCTCAGCAGACCTCTGGCTTTTTCTGTGTGCTCTAAGGAAGCGTCCATTCCGTGGGTCTGTCTTCGCTTCTGGTGTCTGTGGTTTATAGGCGATCACTGACTATCCCTTCTCCCTGTCTAGTCTCTCTCAAGTCTCCCCCCATCTATGCTTTCCTTATAAGGACTCTGGCATCAGGTGTAGAGCTTCTCTATAAGCACAGAACTCAGGAGGTTGTGGCAGGAGAGTTGTGAGCTATACAGCAAGTTCTAGTCCAGGTTTCGCTGGCCTTGTCTCAGACAAATGAGCAAAGGGAAGACGATGCCATCATTGTAGGATCAGAGTCTACCCAGGTAACCCAGGGTTTAAGATCCTCTGTTATACCTGAAAACACCTCTGTTTCTAAATCTAAATCTAGATTCTGTATCTGAGAGAGGGTGTGCTACCTTAGTCCTGACTGCTTTATTTCACATAACATAAATGATCTCTAGCTCCATCCATTTTCTACAAATGCCACGCTTTCATTCTCCCTTACCACGGGGGGGGGGGGAGGAAATCCACCTTTCCTTACCCACTCTAATGGATCTCTTGGCTGGCATGCCGGCATCTCTAAAGTGTGCCGATTGAGAGACATTAGGATGTGCACAGAGCAGTGTCATGCCTCTGTTTACGTTCAGTTGTTTGAGGAATTGTCATGCTGACCTCCCTGTGCCTAGAGCAGGTTACTTTCCCACTGTAGTGAACCAGGGTTCCTCTGGCCCTGCATTCTCTTCAGCCTCCCTCGTCCTTTGTCTGGTTAATAATCAGCCCTAATGGATGGAGTGAGATTGATTTGATTTGCATTTCTCTGATGGCTAAGGATGTTCAACACTTTCTTCCCAGATACTTACTAGCCATTTGTATTTCTTCCTTGTGAACTGTTGATTGGATGATTTAGGGGCTTGAATGTTCAAATTTGAGTTGCATGTGTGTGTATACACATGTATATGCATGTAATTATATAGTATACGAATATGTATAATATGATATATATTATATATATACTAGCTAAGATATATTAGCTACTATTCTCCTGTCTGGTGCTTAGTTGTTGGCCTCAAGTTCTAAAACCCAGTTCAAGCCGGTGCATCCCCCTGACTCCACCCTTCCAATCTTGTTGCATATGCTACACAGGGCAGCAGAAGTAACTTTTCCTCAGAGCTCAAAATCACCCAATGACTCTCCACCTTACTTAGAACGAAACCCAAAGTCCTTTCCAGCATACAGAAGCTCTGGATAATTTGACCAGCCATTGGCTATCACTCCTTCCTGGTAACACTAGACTTGGCTTTTATTTTAATATGCACCTGCTGTTCTTGCTTGGCAAATGCTTTTACTTTGTATAGTCTGGCTTCTGGCTCCTTTGCTTGTTTGCTTTCTCTGTGTGTATGCACACGCATGTGCCTCTCTCTCTCTCTCTGTCTCTCTCTGTGTCTCTCTCTCTCTCTCTCTGTCTCTCTCTCTCTCTCTCTCTCTCTCTCTCTCTCTCTCTCTGTGTGTGCGTGTGTGTACTATGTGTGAATGGAGAGCAGAGCAGGACAATGTCTTACTCGGCTGATGTCTGCATTCTTATCATGATACAGAGTCTCTCACTGAAATTGAAGCTCAAGTTTGACTAGGCTGGCTGGCCAGTAAACTCCCAGAATCCTCCCTTCTCTACCTGTCCGTGCTGGGGTTATAGGCATACTCAGTCAGACCTGGCTTTTTATGTGGGTCCTTGGCTTCAGACTTGGATCCTTATGCTTGCTGAGCAAGAAGTCTTCCCCATTTGGCCATTTCCCTAGCTGCTCTGTGCTTTATTTATGCCTCTATTCTAGAAGTTCTTGAGAGAAAACTTCTGTCTTGACCTTTAGCGCTTCTCTCTCTCTCTCTCTCTCTCTCTCTCTCTCTCTCTCTCTCTCTCTCTCTCTCTTTCTCGCACTCACCACTGAGTGATGCTACATTGTTATGGATTAGTCAGTGTTTATGGCTCCTCACCACCAGAGTGTATTTAGTTCATAACATCCAGGACAGGCCTTGGCGTATGATAGAAACTCAATAAATATTTGCCCAGTGAGTAAATGAAAAGTGAGCTATTTTGTTATCCTTTTAGAACTTTAGTTTCATATTCTTGAATGATATCTTTATTCTTTATTATATTTCAAGTTTTCAGTAGTAGGCACTGTTGACTTTTTAACTAAGCAAAGTTTTAGTACTCCCATCCACTGAAACCCTGTGAGCATGTTCTTGCCAGTTCTCATTACATCATCATTGTTTTGGTGATAATTATAACTCTATAGACTTCCTTCATTGTTAAGCTAAACTGTTCCATGGTTACTGTCCCTTTCTTATACAAACGTCTAGTCCTTATGTTGGTTTGAAGTGTTCGTTTTCCAACCTGACACAAGGTAGGGTATTGTGGAAAAAGAAAATGTCAGTTGAGAAATTGCTTCAATGAGAATGGCCTGTAGTTAAGTCTGTGGGGGCATCATTTTGAATAATGAATGATGTCAGAAGGACACAGCCTACTGTGGGCGGAGCCACCTCTGAGTATGCAGTCTTTGCTTGTATAAGTGAGCAGGCTGAGCAAACTATGGGGAGCAAGCCAGTAAGCAGCATTCCTCCATGGTCTCTGCTTCAGTTCTTGCCTCCATGTTCTTCCTTGAGCTCCTGCCCTAGGGTTTTCTCAATGATGGAGTATAACCTGTGAGTCAAAGTGAACCTAACCCAGCAATGGAAAGGAAACTAGACTGGTCATTTCTGTAATGATGGTGATCTCAATTGTCCATCATCTTATTTGGTGTTAACGAGACTTTCTCCCAAATCCATCAACTCATCTACTACTTAAAATGCCCTTTTCCTGATGTCTGATGGCTACTTTCTCACCCAGCCATGCAGCTAGGACCTGAAATTTCCCTACACCATCACTGCACCACTCTTTTCCCGGGGTTGCAGCTACTATTATTCCTTGGTTTCTAGCTTCTACTGTAACATTTGCACCTTCTGATAGAGGCTATAACCTCAAGCACTGGATTACTTCAAAAAGACGTATTTTTGTCTTACGTTGTTTTTCATTTCTTTATCTGAGTACCAGAGATAGAATAAGTTACTAAAGAAGAGAAGGGTGCTCAGGGGGAGGTTCTCAACCTGTGGGTCATGACCCCCACAAGGGTTCCCATATCATATATTTACATTATCATTCATAACGGTAGCAAAGTTACAATTATGAAGTAGCAACAAAATAATCTATGGTTAGGGGTCACCATCACAAGAAGAGTCATATCAATAGGTCGAAACATTAGGAAGGTCAAAAGCAGGGTATCTGTAAGATTTTTTTGCTGCATATAGCTCCACAGAAGGCATGTTGGCTCCGGAGTCTCATAAGAAGCCACTAACACCACCTTAAGGGCCTCGCCCTCATGGCTTCACCTAACCCTAGTTACCTCCCAGAGTCCCCACTTTTGCCTTCCCTTAACCCAGGAATTGGGGCACTAGATTTCCAAACACTAGAACTTTTGAGCACATATTGAGACCATAGGCATGATTCCACCCATACACTGTACCAGCCCAGTGGGCTTTCCCAATCCAGAAATGATGTGTAGCCTTTAGTTTGGAGAAATCATGTTTCTCTCCTTTCTTTCCTCTGTTCATATTCATTCTCTCTCTCTCTCTCTCTCTCTCTCTCTCTCTCTCTCTCTCTCTCTCTCTCTTCTCCCCTTCCTCCCTCCCTCTCTTTTTCTCTCTAATACAAGGTATTGAAATTTTTTAATAATAAAAAATGTATGTGTGCATGCCTGCATGAATTTGCATTACCATATGCACACTGGTGCCTGTAGATACCAGAGGACAGAGCTGGATGCCCTGGAACTGGGGTGACAGGTAGTTGTGAACCTCTAGTGTGGATGGATGCTAGGAGTTGAGCTCAGCAAGCCCTGTCAGCCACTGAGCGTCCCCTCCCTCATTTCTCTATTTTTATCTTTTCTTCACTTTTTCTCATCTTTCTTTGTTGTTGATTTTTTTTCCTTGCAGGATTTTCCCCCACTAGACTTGAATTTTTATTTCTTGAATTGAATTTTCAAACAATTTTGTCACAATATTTTTATTTACAAAAGATCATTCTTAATTTTTGAAAATACCTCTTGATTTTACTTTTAAAGTATATTCTAATATTAATAACATGTACTAATTGTACATATTTATTGGATCCAGAAAAGCATCTCAACACACACACATGCACACACGCACGCACATGCACATGCACAGTGTATGAATGATGACACACACACATGCACACACACACACATACACATACACTGTGTATGAATGAATGATCACACACACATGCACACGCACACGCACATGCACTGTGTATGAATGATGACTAGATAATACGGTAACTGGTATATGCCTCATTGGGCACTTATCATCCCTTTGTGTTGGGGATATTTGAAGTGCTGTCTATTGGCTACTTTGAAATTATTCATTGTTGTCAACCATGGTCATCCCATTTTGCCATAGGTCTAGCTTCTTACTCTGTAGGAGTTGGGGAAAAAGTCAGAAAACTTTGTATGTCCCATAAAACACTGTAATTCATAATATAGGTCTCAGGTCTGAGTGGAGGGGTTTAAAGGGTGAAACTTGGGTGCCAGGACCCACTGAAGTTCATTACTGGTACACAAAGTCTTCTCTTCACAGGTTGCCCGAATTTTAGTGTGAGGTTTTAAGCCGTTGACTGGAAGCTGCTGTACCTGCCTTGCTAAAGCCTCCAACAGTCTCTCCTTTTAGGTAAACTCCCACCTTGTTCCCCATGACATGTTGGTTTCCCTGGAGTGGAATCTTCCAGACTGATTTCCTCTGCAGAGAACAAACCTGACGGGTAGGGTGCTGGGATCCTTCCATGTGGGTGAAAGAGTCAGGGCTGGGGGTATTTCAAGGCTCCTGGGACATGGTTTTCACTTGAACATTGCCTTGCTGTCTGCTGCCCTAAAGCTTGCCACTTTTCTCCAGAAAATCAAGAAAACCAACTTCCTCTTTTCTGTCTGGTCCCCAGAAGAAGTTCACCTGGTTGTGCCTGGGGAGTGGATCCCATTTGGGTTTTACACTGATTTTTGAACTGAATGTCTTTTCTGCTCCACCCCACACCTTCAGAGACTCGCGGGACTTCAGAGTCCTAATTCTCAGGCTCAAACTGGCATCTTTTCATTGGCCTACCAATTTACAGGGCCAGATGTCAGTCTTTCTACTGTTAAAGCAATTACCAACCATCTGTCCATTTTCCATATTCCAAAATTTGGCTGGAACCTGGCTCTCTGCTGGTCCCTTTCCATTTGCCTCATAGGATTTATTTCTGATCTTTACTTCTTTCCTAGCCTTTTTTTTTTTTTTTTTTTTTTTTTTTTTTTTTTTTTTGTGGGGTGTGGAGGGAGGTCAGACTGAGGGAAGAAACATAA
>NC_034591.1:54006047-54013695 GCF_900095145.1 Mus pahari
TCAGTCTTTCTACTGTTAAAGCAATTACCAACCATCTGTCCATTTTCCATATTCCAAAATTTGGCTGGAACCTGGCTCTCTGCTGGTCCCTTTCCTCTTGCCTCCTATGATTTTGTTCTGCTGTGTACTTCTTTCCCTGCCTCTTGCTTTTTTTTTTTTTTTTTTTTTTTTTTTTTGTGGGGAGTGGAGGGAGGTCAGACTGAGGGAAGAAACATAAATATGTAAGTGCTGCTCATTCAGTTAGCCATGTTCAACCATGTCTCCCCATATATCATTTTCTTCATTTGTGTGATGTTTATTATGTTCCATATCCTATTAAAATATTCACCTATCATTTTTCCTCACCATCTCCAGTTTCATTGCTTACCTGGTTTATTGTAGTGTAGGGTAAGAATTTTGCACACAAGTTTATTGTGTCTGTATAATTGAGATCTCACTGTTCATATATTAGCTGTTTCTCATCTGATCTCAATACTTCTATTGCTGCTTTTGCGTGTGTCCTTGGGTCTGCATATAGGTTTTCTACTTTATTCTATAAACTCGTTTGCCTAGTTTGGTGCCTGTAGGACCCACTTTAACTGGGACCGCTCTGTGACAATCACATTAGTGATTCTGAGATCTCTGCTTTTCAGATTTGCTATTATTTTGTTACATTTTATAAAACACATCATTTGGGAATTTAATTGGCAAAGCTAATTATATTCTTATATCATGACAACTTTGAGGTTTGCCATTTGTGAAAATGGTGTGTATTACCATTCGTTGTTTTTAAGTGTTTGCTGGTTTCTGTTTTGTTTCTGGGAGGAGTTTTTACTTTGTAACCTTGGCTGGTTTCAGTTATGTAAACTGAAACTCACAAAGTTATGGCCTTGAACTCACAAAGATCATCTGCCTCTGCCTCCCAAGTTCTGGGACTAAAGTGCCCAGCTTAATTTTGGGTGTTTTATGGCATTAAATTAGTTTTGGGAACTTTTAAGTGCATTTTTTTATGTATTTAACTACATTAATTCAAGATAACATATACTATACAAACAGTATATTTTCCCATTTTAAAAAAATTAGAGCTGTCTGGTTATGGGTACTTTAGATTCTTGTGCCCTGAATTTTACTAAGTTCTTTTTATCAATGCTAAAATTGAAGATCTTGTGGTAGATAATCTAGGTTGTCAATTTGTCATACTTGGGAAGAGGGAATCTCAATAGAAGAATTGCTTCTATCAGACTGCCCCAAGGGCGTGTCTGGGGACATGATTGATTGATGGAGGAGGACCTAGCCCACTAGAGGGGTGCCATCCCTAGGCAGGAGGTGGACCTGGACTGTATAACCAGGGTGGCTTAGCAAGCAGGTGAACAGCATACCATTGTGGTCTTGGCTTCAATCCCTGTCTTCAGGTCCCTGTTCTTTCTAGCCCTGGTTTCCCTGTGTGATGTCCTATAAACTCTACACTAAATAAGCCCTCTCCTCCTTGCTTTTGTTTAATGTCTTATCAAGGCAACAGAATGTAGACTAGAATGATTCTCTTCCATTTTCTACACAAATAACCTACCACAGCAAATAGAGACATTTCCTGATTTTGTTTATTTTTGTTTTGTTTTGTTTTGTTTTGTTTATACTACCCTAATGGCTCATTCTTCTCTTTCATAAAAGGGACAGTGGTGATTCTTGTCTTTTTAGTAGTTATAATGGAGTCATTTTTAACATGCCCTCATGAAACATGATATGCTGTATATATTACTGATAGATGTTTCTCAGGGTGTTCATCAAGATTTTATTCTCAGTTTTCTTTAAAATTTTCTACAAATAATTATTAATTTATTCATTTTTCTACAAATAAATATTAATGATTTTTCCTTTTTAAACACTTCGGATTTTGGACCCCTTTTGCATTCACTGTCTTTTATACTATTGGATGAAATTTGATAATTTTTCAACTTTAATTTTGTAAGTGCAGTTAGCCACTCTAAACTCCCACTCTCTGTCCTTTTGAGGATATGTCTCTGTGTGTACTTTGTGTGTACACTTTGTGATCTAATTTCTATAACAAGACTCTCATTTTATAAGTTTGGGAGTCTGGAAAGATTTCATTTGACCAAAAGAAAGTGGGAAGGAGTATTCAGCCTTAAAAAAAAAATCCTCTTGTCTGTCCAATAAAGTATATTTCTTAAATATTAAAATCTCGTCTATTTTTATGAACTAAAGGGAGTGGATTCCTGTTTTGAATGAAAAAACAAAAAACATAGACTGCTTTTACTTTTCAAAGTCAAGCCACAAACAAAATATAGTTACAGATGCTGATCTGTATGACAGTAAGCTATAGGAACCAAAGAAGGAAAAATGTATAAGGAGTCATGAAAATGTTTCTAAGAGTCTCTTTATATCCATTATGGTTGGCTAAGTCCTGTGATAGACAAGCTGTTCTGTATCTGGGATGATACTATTGGGAAATATATTCCACAGGAATGTCCTATATAAATCGTGTGTGTGTGTGTGTGTGTGTGTGTGTGTGTGTATGTGTGTGTGTGTGTGTGTATGTGTGTGTGTATACATACATTTACACACACACACATGAATAAATTGGAAAAAGTAAATACAATGGAAGTGAAATGCCCATGGATGAGATTAGGCAATATGTGAACATGTTTTCTCATCCCTTTTCTTTTTAGCATTTCTGTTTTCTTTTAACGACAAGGAAAGATTATTTTCTCTATTATGATGTATTTCTATAAAAATGTGTTGAATCTATAGTTCTTCTACAGCAGTTCTACTACAGATATGTAAAATGGGCTTCATGGCTCTCCATGTGCTATACTCCATACATGAAATGTCTAGGATTTATCTAGAGAAGCATACTTCTTCCCCCAAAGGCGTGACCTAAAACATCCAGCTACTTATCTTCTGCAACCACCCAGCACGCTCGTCCCTTCCACGCTTCCTGTTGATCGTATTTCCCCCCTGTTGTAACATAACTTCTCTTTCCTCTGGAAAGCTGGTCCTTAAAAAGAAAACCATAAAGACAACAACATCTAAACATAATCCTCATGGACTGCAAAATGTCACCCTGCTGCCGGCCGGTCACCCGAGGGGCATCCCTGGCGTAAGTGAAGAGTTGCTCAGGCTGCCCCGCTGGGGATAATAGCCCTTTCACACAGCCCTCCCTAATCCAGCCTTGAGTTCATGCACCCAGAAAAATCCCTGGGCAGAGGTCGGATCCATATGATTGAGATGTTTGCAGAAACTCATGTCTGTCTGCTATTGTCTTCAAGTTCAGTCTTTTGCCAGACGAAGAAGTATGACTCTGTCTTTCAACCTGTCCAGCCAGATACAGGATTTTCCCAGCTGCCAAACTGGCTATGATCCAAAAAGTTTATTTTCAAATCATTTATCGGGGATCAGAAAGAGTTTTCCCAAAAGAACAATTTTGAACATGGCTGTGCTCACGGACGCCTGGTTGAGCTACAGTGAACTTGAAATGCAACATTAACAGTGTGGTTCCCACCAACAAGTTATTTATCTTGTGTGTCTGGGAAAGTTCACTCTCAGTTCTGGTTCAGGATGCTTTAAGTCCAACTCTCCCTGGACCCTGTAGTCTTTGCTGTAACTTTTTTCTTTCTTTCTTTCTTTCTTTTTTGGAGCTGTTTAGTAGAAGAAAGCAAGAAAAGCAGAGGAGGTAAGTTACCTCCCTAAGAAGTGTAGGGGTTCATGTAGACACTTCTGGGTGACTGGTTAATAACTGGGGGCTGGAGAAGAAACTCACCCATGTGGACCGGCTGCTTCCCAAGCATTCTCAAGGAAGCACAGAGGGTGGGGGCCGTTTCCTGAATAGAGACAGCTTCTTCGTCAGGTCATTAATAGAGAAAGGCTTTTTCAGTCAGACGGCATGTGTTGATTAAGCTTCTGGACTTGTAATTAGCCAGGGGAAATATTTAAAACGTCTTGGTCAGTGATGAGACAGTATCAGTAATGAAACATGGATTTCGTGCTAAGCCCCAGGTCTGACAAACAGTAAGTATCCCAATTTTTTTTTTTTTTTAAGCTAAGTATCTACTGAATGAGTTCCAAAGACTCCAAGACCACAATTGGATGCATGTGTGGGCCAGTGACCTGCATTGTAACTCAGCATCTTTCAGGGCTCCCGAGCACTGGCTTTCTAGAATGTTCTAGGACATCGGTATCACCTGTGAGGGCATATGTGTCTGTCTATAACTGCCCCAAAGCAGGTCCTGGGTCTCTCTATGTCCTTTTCTGCACATTCGTTTTTACCTATTTCTAGTACATCTCCCCGTTGCCAAGACAGAGGAAAGAAAGGAAGATGGGTGTTGGTAGGAAACACCAATAAAGCCCTCTCTTAAGCTTAGGACTCTATCTGCTAGCTTCTGGCCTCACCTTTTTTTTTTTTTTTCCTGGCCAACATTATGTACTAAAAAGACTGATACATTTTATTTATACTTTTTGTCAGTTGTTCCCATAACACACATAGACATATTCTAGGCTAGGGCTTAGCCTGTGCAGCCAGCCGCCCTGCTTCTTATCCACTTCAGGTTTTTAACTCGTGTAATGATGTAAATTTATTTTTGTAATGAAACTGCTTTGAAAAGAGATACACTATTACAGCTTCTTCGACTAAAATGTCTCCTCCCGCCCCCCAACCTCACCCCCGTAAGCGTGGCTAACTGTTCACTTATCGTCTCGTGGACTGTACTTTCTTTTTAAAGCTCTATTTGTGTTCTACAAGACAGCCTCTTTCTCCAAGATTAACGTTTCTTATGATTGTTCCTGACAATGGATCTGCTTCCAGGAGGCCCTGCTTAGGATAACCAAAAAAGGGCATGGAGCCGGCTGGTTTTGGCAGCCTGCTCAGGGTTTCAAGCTTTTTAGGACTTGGTTTTTCTGATGAGTGATATCCTGAGCATGCCTAGGGAATGACAGGCATCTGCACGGGCAGACAGCATCACCTTGGCCAGGGTGTCGTCATTGGCGGCCTATTAGAAAAACTACAGGACAATGCATACCACCGCCTGCTGACTGTAAACATAGGGGGTATGCGTTCACTTAGCATGGACTTCTGGGAGGGGCCAAGGAAGGGCGGTCTACAGTTTTATTGAATAGAGCAGTGTGCATTAGGCTGCCTGCCTGCCTGCCTGCCTGTCTGCCCGCCTGCTTGCTCTCTTGCTGGGTTGCTTAAAGGAATCCCTGCTTTCAGGCAGCGGGACGTCCTCCTTGGGAAGAAGCTGCTGCCCTAAAGGTAAGAGACAAAGTCTTTTCCGCCTTTGGGGAAGCTGGAGCTGCTTTACTGGTTTCAGGCAGCATTCCTGGCTAAGGTTGCTGGATATGCAAAATCTTTCGAGGCAAGCAACAGACCACGTAAATTCCCTAAGCCAGCCTGGACTTCCTGAACTGCTCCCAGAAGGTCAATGTGATGAAACTTCAAGTTTTGTTTCTAGAGATGGCACAAACGGTGTCATCTCATGGTGACAGGATCAGGGGAGCACGGGAGCACCTTTGCCCGGGATGCACTTTTGTTCCAAGGGGGATGTGGTCTGTACCTGGAATCCTCAGGCCAGCAGCAGCGGGAGGGCTCTGTCCCTTCAGCGGTTTCTTTCCCATCTTTGGTCAGTAGACATTTAAAGAGGATTCAGGTTTTAATTAAAAAAAAATAATAATAATAACAGCAATGGCTTTTTACGTTGTTAAGACAAAGAATGTTTGTTTTGTTGTGGTTTTGGTTTTTGTTTTAAGCTAATTTTAAGCTAAGTAATGGGTTCCTCTCACTCCACTACCAGGAATTTAGAAGTGGGTTTTCAGAGATGTAGAGAAATAAGGTCAGAGTTCCACCACTAGCACCAACTCAACGAGTGCCACTCGTCTGCTATTTGCTGAAATAGAAGACGCCTGCCGTGTCTGCTTTCTATAAACCCGAGCAGCAAGAGAATGTGTGCATGAGTGGGCGTGTGTGTAGAAATCATGGGTAACTAACTGCCTACCAAAAATATTTCTTGAGAAATCTTCATTTCTGTTGGAAAGTACGCCCCCCCCCCCCCGAGGGTCTAAAAAAGCTGGAGGAATGTTCCAGAAAGGAAGGAAAGGAGCTTTTATTTCCAGACAGACGCATTTGGGCATCTCAGACAGTAGTGCAAGATGGTAGTAGTTGGTAATTCCTTTTAGACAGAGCCGATTGTAAAGGGTGGGAGAGTTTGAGTGCCATGGCAATCCATGGTCAGAAACAGAGAGCGAAGTGCTCAGTGTTCCCAGCTCCCTGCTGGCAGCAAGGCTCTGTACACGGGGCTGTAAAGAGAAGCAGCACAGTCCTTCAGTGTTAGGCAAAGCCAGACATGGGGACAGAACTAACTGAAGACAAGGCGCCCTGCAGAAGAAGAGTAAGTCCGATCAGTTATAGAGTAATACTCATAGTAAGGTCTAGCGTTCCCAGATGGCTGCTTCCATTTAAGTTTGCCATAGACTGTGATGCCTGGCGGTTGGGACTTGCTAAGGAATCCTTGTGTGTAGAAGGATGGGGATAATTTCTTGAGAAGTGACACATGAGAACAGACTGCCCTGTGAGTTTCTTTCCCTGGACCGTCTCTGTGTAAGTGTGTAAGTGTGAGGGGAAGGTTGCAGGCAATCGCTAGCTCTGCTCAACTGTTGTCCCTCCTTGGAAGACATCAAGTTCCAAACTTTGTACGTTTGTTTTTGTTTGTTTGTTTGTTTGTTTGTTTGTTTGTTTTTATGTCAATGAAGAAACGGAGAGCTATTTCTTTCTCAAGTATTCTCTAAACCATGAAGGGAATGCAGTTTGGAAGAAAATCTATAATTTTGGATTTGAGGATAAATTCCATTTTGAAGCCAACATCCTGGAGTCGATGAAAGTTCATTTTCTCTGTGACCAGTTTCTCCCATCCCCCTCACGTGCTCCCCACCCCCCCCCCCATCACTACAAAATAACATTTTCTGGAATAATACCACGCGTGTTCTCCTAACACAGAGTGAGGGGCTTCAGTTCATGGTGAACGTCAGGCAGTTCTTGATGCTGTTTTCTCCTGGTGAAGAACAATCCGGGAGAGGTTTCCCCTAATAGGGAAGTAAATAGAGCTCTGTGAAGCCGCAGCCTAGGAACTTTGATTCCATTAAAACCATCTAATGAAAAACATAAAGGAGAAGCTCTGGGTGCAAAAAAGAACTGCAGAAAAGAATAGATCTTAGAACACGTGAGGAATATATATACTTAACTAGTTTACAGGCTAAGTGTGGGGTTGTTAGCGTTTTTGAAAGTCAACAGAATGTGCAGTTTAAAGCCTCCAAATCGAAGATTGCATTAGGCATGTGATTTATTTTTACGAGAGAGAGAGAGAGAGAGAGAGAGAGAGAGAGAGAGAGAGAGAGAGAGAGAGATTGAGAGAGAGAGAAAAGATGAAGATATAGGTTGTGATTTCATATTCAAGGGCACACCTGAATGGATCCCCTGACAATTGGGACTATACCCATTCTCCTTGGTTCCTCACGAGTCCCAAGCCGTGTCTGTTCGCTGCAAGTAGAATAGGCTGGTTTAAAGGTGTTCCATGGTGGCGCACGCCTTTAATCCCAGCACTCGGGAGGCAGAGGCAGGCGGATTTCTGAGTTCGAGGCCAGCCTGGTCTACAGAGTGAGTTCCAGG
>NC_034591.1:54013770-54022585 GCF_900095145.1 Mus pahari
AAAAAAAAAAAAGCCTTTTTTTGAAAACTCACATAGTCCTGTCCACTTGTCATTCCCGGTAGTTGATTACTGGTTAGTCACTCTTCAGTGAGACGAGAAGTGACTTAGAGATGAACACGAGAAGGGTTTTGCTGGCTCTCCATCTGCCTGGTGTCTGTCACATGGCTTGGAAATGTGGTGGGGTGAGGCCATGGTTGGGGGTGGTGGGAAGGCTCGAAATGCTGACAAAGCGGAATGTAAATTGCATGGTAGGCCTGGGGAGGAGGTTAGGGAGAAGATGCCAAAAGGATCTTCAAACTTTAAGGAGGCGTTTTCTGGGTAAGTCTCTCGGAGCCCCCAAATAGCACCATTAGCTTCTTAACAGAAAGCCCTTCATCTGTCAAGCCGATCTAGATACTTGGAGACTGGGGAGCTGCTCATTTTAAAGAGATACTCTTAGTTGAGGCTTAACTCATGAGCTCCAAAGTGAGAGCTTGATTCTAGTTTTGGTTCCTTTGCTTAAATAACCCTGACCTTTAAGGATGCCACCAACTCTTTAAGCCTCTCCTAGCATGGCCATCGGCAACGCCTCTCTTCCACCCCATAGTGGTTAAGATGTCCAAACGAGATGACAGGTTTAGGTTTTGTCTCTTCTCCCAATAGGCCCATAGAGTCTAAACTGCTCTCAGTCTGAATCTTAGGACTGTTACGCTAGCTCTGGGTGGTGGTAACCATCATTTCTTGTCTTCCCTGAAGATCTCGCCTCCTTTCTCCGATTTAAGGAATCTTACATAGTACTTTCTAGGACCCTGATCCTAGAACCTTAAGGAACTGGCCTACCCCAGGGCCATCTGAAATGTGGCTCTGTAGATCAGAGACTGGGGAGGCGACAGAAAACAGAAGGCAGAACAGGGGAGGCTATCTGTGGAGCAGAGCAGTATCCAGGGACCAGGGAATGTAAGGAGCCAGGTGGACAGGCCAACGACAAAGTGCTGACAACAGACAGGCCTTAGTGAATGAGGTGGCTTCTTTGCCTCCAGCCGAAAGGATGGAATTAATCCCAGCCTGTCGTGCCTGGGCCTTGTAGGCAGGATGAGGCAACCAGCTGCACCTGGTGGGGTTTCTGCCCTTATTGAGACCAGATTTCTCCAGGAGCTGTGCTCTCTCCCCTCTGCTGGCCTCATTGTTTAGTATTCTCAATTTTAACGAAAGCCCGGTGCCACCCTAGCATCCTTATGCCTTACATGCTCAGCTCCCCCATCTCCTAAGCAGATGTGGAGCTTTCTTAAATTCCCTGAGTTGGAAGACACCAGGACAGGAGCCTGGCTCTAGGATGAGAACCAGAGAGCATCGAGTGTCGAGCAGAGAGGGCACAGCCAGTTGTCTTCAAGCNGAGAGAGAGAGAGAGAGAGAGAGAGAGAGAGAGAGAGAGAGAGAGATCTTAGATAACTTCAGATAGTGTTTCGAGCTAGCTGATCTAGTCTGCTTAGAAACTCACAAGCCCCCTGCCTCAGCTTCCCAAATGAGTGCTGGGGTTACAGATATGGGCCTCTACACCCAGCTCTGGAGTCCCTCTTGTTTTCCAGATCTGGTGGGGGAAAATGACTATGAGCGTACAGATATGTAGGAGGAGGGTGCTCCCATTCCAAAGAAAAGGAGCCAGGAGACCCATATCCAGGGAAGAAGTAGTTTTCAATAGGAAGTTTGCCGGGGTTAGAAAACCTCAGAAATGGCTGCTTGCAAGCAGGTTCCAAGGGAAGACCAAGGACTCACGAAAGGATCGCTAAGCAGCAGTGGAGAACGGTTGCACTTTGTGGATTGGGTGTTCTTCGGAAGTGCTCATCTTTATGCGTGTTTTTGATTTTTTTTTTTTTCACACATATGCCACAATGATGGTAGCTTGATACTGTTTACATCTTGTCTCCTGAGGCTTCTGGCACAGCTCTGTGAGTATGCGGATGAAAGCACTTGACCACCAGGAAATCATTTTACTTGGAGAGGAACATATTAAGCAAGAGTACATAATTGGTTCCCTTCAAGCCCACACAGGACAGTCTCTCTCTTGTCTCCCAAGACATTTTTCTGGGGAACTAGTTAGGCTCCACCAATGGGCCAATGACAGGGCACCTACAGGCAGGACCAAGGTGAAGGGACAATAGGGACAAGAGCCAGTTGTCAAAGGTGGAATCCGGAGGGCCAGTCTCAGCCAGAAAGGACACAGAATTCAAGGTAAGCATTGTCATAACTTCCAGCCAACTGAGTGTAAGACAGAGACATAGTGAAAGAAAAGAGCTGAGCAAACTTTCCCAAACCGGAATCTCCTTCAACAAGGCCGTGTGGTGAAGCACAGGAGAAGACTAGTCTCAGAATGGGGACCAGTGGGCCCTTCTGTTACTAAGAGTCAGTGGTTCAAGGAAAAAGGCAGAGCTATAAAATATAAGAGCAATAATAAAGGGGTCTGAGATCCAGAAGCCAAACAGGGCTCGGTTCCACAGAAGATAGGGTTAAAATCCAGGTGGGTCAAGGACGCCAGCAGGGAACTGTGGCTCTCAACTCTGTGCTCTGATTCACGTAAACTCGGCTACTCTAGGCAGCTGTTCTACCACCTGGAAAATTCCTTGCTTGCTTTAGGTCAAAGTAGGGGAAAAGACATTTGATTGGCTCAGGTCCCTTAGCAGAGCAGATGGTCAAAGGCTCTGGCGTACTCAATGTATTACTCAATGAGTCTGGCAGCTGCCCTGCCCCTATCTGGGGATCATCCTTGAATTAAGAAAAGCTAGGGAGGGTTAATTTAAGTTGAAGTTGGGTGCAGAGGCAAACATCCTAAATGACCAACAGCTCTCAATGGCTCTCACTTGAATTTTTCATGCGAATGAGTTTGTGGATAGGCAAAAAACATCCAAAGTTGGGCTTATATCGTTCTTAATGACCATTTCATATGGCATGGTGAGCCTACCTCAAGAAAGGTCAACTTGAAGTTGACACTACTAGTAACTGAAAAACTCTAGAGAAAAATATCATGAGGCATGTTGTTGGCAAAAGTGCTTTGCTATGGGCTCCTCCCCTGAAGGAGGGCAATCTTTCCAAGTCAGTAAATTAACAACTGAACAATTTTAATAAAGAAAAATGAGGTGTCTAGGGACATGCCTCAGTTGGTACAAGTGCTGGCTGTACAGCAGGAGATTAAATTCTCAGCATAACCAGGAACCTGTAATCCAAGCACATGGAAGGCAGGAGCTGAGGGGGTATCTCTGGGGCTACAGATTCAGGGAGACACCTGCCTCAGAGAACTAAAGCAATGACAGAGAACACTTGACATGCTCCTTTGTCCTTTGCAGGGCCATGTACGGGCACGTGACACCGCCACAAACCTGCGCACATACTACACAAACGTGCAACCCGAAAACTCATTTATCTCAGGGTAAATCACAGTTCTTTAGCGAACCAAATACATTATGCTAACATATTCGTAACCAATGGAATTTGTGATCTAAGTGATATTTACCTCTCTGCCTCTCCTTCGCCGAACCTTCTCATGACCAAGAAGGAGAACAGACGCACTATACAGTCTCTCAGTTCCAACCATGTTGCTCTCTTCTGGGTCCCTCTTCAAATAAACACTGACAAATATACACTCAGGAATGAGCATCAGTGTCTAGGCCAGGAGAGCCAAACAAGCAAGGACCAGATAGGCTATCTGTAGGTGGGGATGGACAGGACATGGAGCTGCATACGAACATGCGTCCTAGTGTGTGGAGCATCTTTATACAGGGATGAGAGGAAGCACCTGTCTAAAGAGAGTAAAAGTTCGTGGAATTTGTAAGATGCCGGTACTTTGGGAAATTACTTAGCTGAGGGAGTGCATACTTGCTCTACCCACAGTTACAATGATTTCCTGCGGTGGCTAAGTCCACATGGGTGGAAAATACTACCGTTGGCAAAGATTCCCAGAAAGAGCCTTGGTTGCTAAAGAGGTATGCTTGGCACATCACCTATACAATCTATAGGTTCCCAACCCCCGGAGCCCACCTCTGGGAGGCCACAAGTTGTTGCAAAGAGATGAACATATCTATCTTTATATACAGGAAGTGATTTTGGCAAACTGAGTAAGTCCCCCCCCAGGACATCCCCCTCCCCGGACATTAGCTACATTATGAGGAGGAGGAGCTAAATTATTAAGGAGCAATTGAATTTATAGTCGCTTCTACTTAGATTTATTTATTTATTATTTATTTCATTTTCTCAATTCCTGGAGCTGTGGCATGTACTATTTGCTATTGTGCATAGGAAAGAACATCAAGAAATTTGGGCATCTTAAGGAAAGAAAAAAAAACATAAAGGAACTGGGCTTGTGGATGTTATGCAGTGGTATGTCAGTTGGCTAGAATGGGTAAGGCCTCGAGTTTGATCCCTAGCCCAGAAAGATAAATAAATACCAGTAATCTGCTTTTCAAGGCATCCGCAGCAACTAAAATTATATGTGTACTGTTAGGTGCCTTTGAGTAAGGTTTGCCTGTTGTGTTAGTCACAAGATGCAGAAAGCAGGCAACAGCAATCTATTGGTAGATGTTCATTGGCCTCACATGTAGCAGAATCCCAGTAAATATTTGTTGAGTGGAAGAACAACGCATGAGTTGACCAAGGTCGTGTCCTTTGTTAGTGGCAGAGATGATTCTGGATCACCCAGCTTTGAAGTTCCAAGTGGTTCCCGATAAGAGAAGATGCTCCACTTCAGAGATTCATAGGTTCAGCCTGCCCTCGTCTGTGGTTCTTAGGCAGTGTCGAAACCAGACTCAATTTCAGAGCCTTTTGACCCAGCCCTGGGATTCCAATTCAGTAGGTCTTGGTGGAGTGGGGTCCAGGCATCTGCAGTTTGTAAAAGCTCCTTCCAGGCTCTCATGAAACATCCTGCCTCAGAAATAATTTTGGTCACTGGTGTTTACGGTAATTTACGGCACATGACGGAGATCATTATTCCTCAGAAACCTATTTTTGTTTAGATGATCCCCACCCCCACCCCTAAAAGTTACAGCTGTGGATCCCAAATGCTCCATTTTGCCAGGCCTCTTTGGAAATATCTGAAACTCCTCCATCTTCCTCTATCCTTTTTTTTTTTTTTTCTGGCTAAGCACAAAACTATCACTCCCATAAGGTCGAGCTTGCTGATGAGATTTCCAGTGTTTGCTTTTGTAAAGTTTGCACTGGAAATGTGGGAAGAATAAAATTTCTCATGGTGTTTCCACGTCTCGTTCCAGCCCCTGTTTCTAAGTGGAATTTAGGCCTTGGGGGAGGGGCGACTCTGAGAATTTTTCTCTTTATAAGTATTTATGTCTTTGAGCAACTTTAAAGATCAGTTACTTCAGCTAGTTCCCTTGGCGGGGGGGGGGGACCCCAACAAAGTATATTCTCTCTCTCTCTCTCTCTCTCTTTCTCTCTCTCTCTCTCTCCCTCCCTCCCTCCCTCCCCCCTCTCTGTGTGTGTGTCTGTGTGTCTGTCCTCATGTCTTTCTTCCTTTCCTTTTTGTAGTAAGAATAAAAAAATCGCAAATGAGATGCATCCTGCACTCCACATCCCCAGTTCCCCCTAAGTTGGAACTTGCCCAGCCCCTGGCGTAGATGCTCTCTTAGGAGGCCCCTTCAGGGGCATTTGGGCAACAAGGGACAAGTTGGTTTTTGCAGGACAGAAAGTTTACCTTAAGGCTCTTCTGGCATTCAGTGGCTCGGAGTAGAAAGAATGTACCATATTCTGAGCACGATATACACATACGACATTCACTAAAGATTTTACAGCTTAATCTCTCCTGTGATTGGCCTGGTCCAATAAGAATGCCAGGATCGGGCTGGTGAGGTGGTACAGTGGGCAAAGACGCTTCCCTCAAGCCTGAAAGCCTGAGTTCAATTCCCAGTATACACGTGGTAGGTCAAACGAACTCAGCAAGTTGTCCGCTGAACGCCACACATGCGCCGTGGTGCGTGCCCCTTCCCCACACAAATAAAACCTTTTGAAAAACATGTCATTGAAAAAAACTGAAAAAAAGAGATAGCCAGGATCAGTTTCTGGTTTTGCACAAAAGTTATTTGCTTTAGGAGAGCAGGTGCTTCCGGTGTGGGGGGGAGAGGGGGCGGGGATGGGGGGGGCAGGGCAGAGCTTTCGGAAGAGAAGCTAAAAAGGATTAGCTCCTCCTGTTGTACCCAGCATGCCCTTTCTCCGTCACATCCTCTCTTTCCAAGTTCAGAGTAGCTCCCCAAATCGGAAAGTTAAACTTTCGAGAATTTTGAGAACTAGTTGTAAAATATGACCAGTATTTTAAAGCGGACCATATAAGCTCATTATTCTGTATATAATATTAAAATATTATATTAAAAATATAAAAATTCACCCCTTCCTAATTAGCTCACTATATTCTGCTATTATCTGACCTCTGGTGATCAGTTTTATCTGCTGAGTCTATCCAATGAAAGCGCGTGTGATGTTAGAAGTACTAATTGCAAACTACATTGAACATGATTGATACTAGACTACACATTATTGGCTTGTCCATGGAGGAGGCTCTCTGCAGGCATGTGACTTCCTTTCTAACCCCTACTCTTTGCCACACACTTCCCCATATTCCTTCTCCTTGACCTTCATGTAGATGGAAGGAACAGGGTTGATTTCTTTAATGTTTGGGCTTTCCAGGAAGGAAGACAAAGACCAAGTTCTAGGACATCCTGATTCAGACTGGCAATCGTGGATTCTAACTGGGACTGTCTCTGAAGCGTGGATCTCCTGCTCTGCAGAAGACAGCCTCTACTATTGTCTTCACCTGATCTGTTTCCTTTACCCTTATTAATGGGCCTGGAGCTGCCTTTTATAGTTGAAGAATCAATTATGTAATATGGTTAAAGGATTTTATTGTTTCTAAGGCTACATTTTTTTATAGATAGATTTTTTTTTCAATATTTTAGACCTGGAATGGGAAATGGAAAGAAAAGGAGGAAGGGGAGAGAGGAGGAAGATGAGATGAGGGTGTGTGTGTGTGTGTGGGTGAGAGAGAGAGAGAGAGAGAGAGAGAGAGAGAGAGAGAGAGAGAGAGAGAGAGCACTGGGCTGCTGCTGATTAACTTGAAGCCTTACAGCTCCAGGAGGGTTGTTGAGATAAATGATTTCAATCCGTCTGTTACCCTACTGGGCTCACTGTATGTCACAGCTCTTTTAGCAAAGGTCATCTAAGAACAGCAAAGTAAATTAAATAGCTGGCCCCAAGTGACATAAATGGCAAATGGCAGAACAGGAATCAATGCCACTCCCTGATTCCAACCCTATGGCTGTCTGTTCTGTCTTCCTGGGAGAGTGAAGGAAGCCAGAGCACAAGGTTTCCATAAGCAATCATTAGAACTTGTCATTGAGCCATACTGCAGTCCAGCTGGACAGACAGGCATACTGTCACTCCCTGCCATATAAGGAAGCAGAGCTAAACACCATGCCTTGCACTACTGACTCAAGTCAGTAGCTCTGCTCAGAGGCAGGCAGGATGAGAATCTGGCCTGGAGCAACTAGGAGGAAACAGAAAGTGGGCTGCCCTCGGAGAAGCCCAAAGATGTCAGCAAACAGGTTCTCTGCCAGACCAAGGGGAAACATCGTGGAATTAGGTACTGAAGGAGTCGTGACTTGGACAAACATTGTAGCCGTGACTGTAGCTGTTTCAGGTGTTCCTTTGTGTCAAATTTAGATGTTCAAAAGATAGAGCTGACTGTGTGAGAACTGGATGGATTGTTGAAGGCTCTGCCTCTGCCCAGCTGAAGTTGGGGTTCCCTTGCCTTGGTAGCCACCCCCCCTCCAACTCAGCACATTTTGGGTGAGCGCTCTTCAACTTTATAATCAATTACAATAAGAACTTAAGAAGGCAAGTCTAGTAGCCAATTTCATTGGAGAAACTGAGGCACAAACAATTAAAATTATCTGTTCAAGATCAGCTGGTCTAATCTTGTTGCTAAGAAGTCCCACGCTTCCAGATAAGGCTAAGATAACACATAGTCTCCTCAGAAGAAGTTGGGGGATGGATTAAACAGTCCCTTCAACTCCTCCTAACATGCATCTTTGGTCAGATTATACCTGGGTATTCATCTCTGAGACCTACCTTAACAGAGCACTACAAACAGAAGCCAATTTTGTCTCAGTTCTAGGTTAGAAGGCCAAGGCCAGGCCATCCCCAGGGCTGGCTCCTTCTACTCTTGTGAGTAAGGGTGTACTCTAACTGTTCCCTCACAACTAGATAGTCCTGTCCGTGTTCCTGTGGCATGTTCTCTGTACGCGCCTGCGTCTCCGTCCCTGTTCCCTTTCTTAGAAAGCTTACTGTATTGAAACCCATGCTTTGGACTGCCCTTTAACTTGATAGTCTCTGTAGAGACCCTGTTTGAGGTGAAGGGCTTAGCGCCCCAATGATGAATTGAATCCAGAATATGCCCCAACTCAAAATCTGGGTAGAAACCCATGCGGCACGGGTTCTGAAAGTCCAGTTGCAGAAGACCCTACTGCTGACTGGATTCTGCCTTCCCTCTAGGTCTGGGGCATAGCTTTGCTAGAAGTCGCTTGACCTTTTGAACTTGCCCTTGAGATTTACTTTACAGCCTTTCACAATATGAAATTCTGATCTGGTGAAAAGTCAAAAGAGGTCTCCGAAATGACGCACTGAGGCACAGCTTCGCTCGCTGTGGCCTATCTGTGGATGGCTGGGAAACCACAGCGCAGACAGTCTGGTATGCGGCCATCGGGAGTGGGGGAGGGGCTGGTGGGAAGGCTGAGCCAAGGCAGAGGGGAGAGAGAGAGAGAGAGAGAGAGAGAGAGAGAGAGAGAGA
>NC_034591.1:54022619-54043624 GCF_900095145.1 Mus pahari
AGAGAGAGAGAGAGAGAGAGAGAGAGAGAGAGAGAGAGAGAGAGAGAGAGGACTACTACCCTGTAACCCTGTAACAGCCTGGGAGACAGCCACCACATGGGGCTGTGTGGGCGTCTGCAAGGGCCAGAAGGAGCCAATGGCCATTTTCAGTCAAATTTGCAAAGGCTGATCTCGGCCAGTAACCGTGTCAATACAGGGGAAAATATTAGGAGCCTACACATATTTGTGTTATGAATCACCTTGAGACTTCGTTTCTCCTGTCTCTTCTCTGTTTAAGCTTCAAGGGTAACCGCTTGTGCGCTCTGCTTTCGCTGGCCTTCCTCCCTTTATCTACATTTGCCCTGCCACAGTTCATAGTTTGTGTGTCCTGTCTCCTTTTCCGGTTTGTTTCCTGCCGCATCGTGCCCCTCTTCCCCTTCCTTCTCCATGTGTGTCCCAGTTGCGATCCTTTCCATCAGTCCTCTGGCTCAGGACAGAACTATCGAGGAGGTGACTGTGCCAATTGTCGTCCAAACTCGGGGACAGGAAGAGCTATTAATAGCTTCCCTAGACTAGCAGTCACAGGCGGGGAGTGCCCAGGCGCACTGGGAGGGAGGGTCATCCCCTCCAGAGTTTAGCTTCTCTCCTCCCTAAGCCCCTCTCCTCTTCTGACTGCTCACTGTTTCTGTGTCTTTCTTCAAAAGGACTTGTATTCTGAGACTTTTACATTTCCATTCTAAGAGCCTGCGCCTTGACTTCCCACTCCCTCATCTCCCTCTCTGCACCCCTTACTGGCTCCCACGCCCCACTGTGTGAAACAACCTTTTGTTTTTGTTTGTTTAATGTAATTTTTTCTTGGCTTTTTTTTTCTTTTGAGTCAAAGTTACGCCATATATATATATATATATATATATATATATATATATATACCACTTCAGAGTAGAGCACCGATGAGACAAGTTGCTTATGGTCTCCTATGAGCCGCAGCTGATCTGTACACCTACTCTGGGGTTAGAACAGTCCCTGCACTGCAAAAGTGCCTATAGATGTCAGGTACAGTTATTATGTATGTGTATCTTGGCTCTCACTGGACATACTTTCTGTATGTGTACATATGTGCACACTAGAGTTGAAAATAATGATATATGGCTTAAAAATTAATATATATATATATAGTCAAAGCTAACTATTGCTTTCACTATGTCTTAGTGGTCTATATTGATTAAAATATAAAATTTTAAAATTGTGTGTGCAATGACTGCTGTAGGTTTAACATAGGTAGAAATAAACTTTTAAGGCAAAAAATATAGAACAAACATTTACTTAAGTCTCTAAGTGTGTGTGTGTGTGTGTGTGTGTGTGTGTAGGCCAGAGGTCAACAGATGTTACCTTCTTCCGTTTGCTCTCCACATTTTTTTTTTTAAAGACAGGGTCTCTTACTGAACATGGAGTGCCCTGATTCAACTATGCTGGGAGTTGTAGTGGTCCTGCCTGTCTCTGCTCACCCAGTGCTGATCTTACAGGTGTGGGGTGCTATGCTTGACTCTTTACACAGGAACCAGGCACCCACATCCAATTCCTCATGCCTACACAGAAAGCAGTCTACTAACTAACCCGTCTGCCTAGCTCTTCAAATGGGATTCCACTTGTGACCAGCCATGGGCAATTTCTAGGTTGTTCTGAAAAAATCATTTCAATTGTCAAGATAGATGTTAGACTTGGGGTTACCCAAGGACATTCTAAGCTCGCCTGTAGCTAGGAGGGGAGAAACAAGAGCATGATTCCCTTGAAAATTACTGAAAAATCAGTCAGTAGCTGTCTGAAGTACTCAGTGGTCCACAGCTATGTCAGCTGCGAGGAGTCATGCTCATCTGTTAGGTACTTACTTGGAGATTTTGACCAAAAAACTCCCTCCTCTTCCTCCTCCTCCTCTTTTATCAAGCATCCTTAAAATTAATGAATGAAGGAGGTAGTAAGATAAGGTCATTTAGGAAGGAAATGGGTTCTGTTGAAATTGTCCCTTTCTTCCCAGACTTCTTCCCACTCCTCCCCGGTGTCCTCTCCTCCTGGTTTCTATTTCTTCTCACATTGACATTATAATTGCAAATGTCTTGTGGCCATCGGGCCACCTTCTGCTCTAGTCATGTTGTTTACAAACATCCTCTTATGGAGATGGATGAGACAAAACTCTACCCCATGATCCCCAGGGATGGCATGCAGCTATAGAGATGGAGGGATAGAAACGTCTGTCCCTCTGCCTGCGATCTGACAACATCATTGGGATCAGACTAGCCTGGAGCTGCCTGCCCATCTGTGTTTGTACAAATAGGAAGTGAGGAGTGTAGGAGTTTGGCGGTTGTTTTATTATTTTTATTTCCATTTCATTAAACGTCCATGTCTCTCCATATTTTGGCTTTTACTCGTGCTGTTAAAAATACAGCAGTTGTTCTTTCCACTGGGAGTGGCTACACCCTGATAATTCCTTTTCAAGGTGTCCCTGGTCAAGGTCAAGCTTTTGATGCCTGGGCTCACATTTTGCAGTGGGCTCAGGTTCCAGGTAGTGGCCTATTGGGCAAGGACCTTCCTCCTCACTACAGTTGTGTGACTCTGCTGTCTTCTCTGTACCTGACTCTCTGAACGTTCTTTAGCCTAACCCTTCCCTGTAATGCCCACATAGGGAGCAAAGAGCTTTCCCAGGAAAAGACTCCATGCAGTATGGTGTCTTCAAGCCCAGACATGGTTTTCTGTCCTTTCCTTTTGTAATCTGAAGAGCCCGGGTGGCTTGGGCGGTGGGAGTAAGTCGAATAGAATTCAGTTTAGACTGAAATTCCACATCTGGGGTTTCCAGCAGTTATCCCACATGGGACAACTTCAGCAGACTCCTTTGTCTGGTGGGGGGGGGGGCTCCTACTTCAGGAATAGGCTTCTCTTCTTTCTACCTGTTAAAAAATGTGAAAAGATGTAATGCATGCTTAGTACAGAGAACTAGAAAACACAGAGGGTTACACTGTCACTGCCTATACTAAGATCGTTTCCTCTCTATACCTACGTTTTGGTCTTGTTTTTTTTTTTTAGTTGGCATGTGACTTGCATGTGTTTACAGCCTACCATATGCTGATTCAAAGCACATAATTCAATGCATACACAATATTAGGGTTCTGGTTTTACTCTGGTCTTTAGCAATCAGTGGTAACAGGTGTGGACCAGAGAGGCCGCTCAGTGGACAAGGCACTTGCCATGTGTGGGTGAAGAGCAGAGTTTGCATCCCCGGTACCCACATAAATGCAAGGCGGCTGTGCCATGTGCCTTCTGCCAGGAATTCCAGTGCTCAGGATGGGGAGACTGGTATCTCCCAGGGCAAACTGGCAATCCAGGCTAGCAGGACCCAGCAAGCTTCAGGTTCAGTGAAGGGAGATCAAGAAAGACCTTAGATGTCAACTTCAGGCTTCCATGTGCAGATGTACCTCTGCGCATGGGCACCAGAGCAACCATGTGCTTACCCACAAGGGAAAGGGCACACGGACACTTCAAACACACTCATGTGTAAAAAATTAAAGCCATATTAGCAATCATCTTTGGAGGAACTCTGCTGCAAAGGGACAGTTCAGACAGGTTAGCGTCTGATTCAAGATGCTTCCCTAACACAAACATCAGTGTGCATCTTCCTCTTAAAGCTTAGTGTGTGTCCAATGTACACAGTGAACAACTGTAAAATCTTCAGAGTCTTGCTGCACTCAGTTTTGCTAATATGTCTTTCATCTGCATTTGAAGTTCTGACACATGAGATCACATATGTGAATTATTCTCACACTTGGCAGTCGCTGTGATTTTAATATCTTATAGCGGAATACATTCGGGTTCTTAAAATACTCTAAAAATATAGAAGACAAGCATGTTGGAAAACAGTGAATGTGTTTGGGGTTAAGCTCACATAAGCAATCATATGGGTGGGTCTTTTATTCTTTAAATAAATTTTTATTTTGAAATATGTTTAGGTTTGCAGTTGCAAGAATATTACAGAGTTCTCATACCCTGCACCGAATTCCATGCATTGTTAACATTAGTATGCTATATTTATAACAAATAATGAAATGATACTATTACAGTATTACTAATGAAACACCGTACTCTATGTGGATCTTAGGTTTTATTTAGGGTCCTTTGTTTTTCAAGGCCCTTGGATCAAAGTGTGTGTGTGTGTGTGTGTGTGTGTGTGTGTGTGTGTGTGTGTATTTATGGGAAACTTTAAACATTTACATTTCGGAGCTATTGCTAGAACTCTAACACACACGTGAAAGCCACACAAGACAACCGCTTTCTTGAACAGATGTTGCTTCCCGAGTCATTTTTTTTTTTTATTTATTTTATTTTATTTTTATTTTTTTGAGGAATCTCCACCTGAACTGCCCTAGGTCCCCTCTGGTCTTTAGTTACCTTGAGACCACCAGCAGATTCCCCTGCCTGCTCCATCCTGATGCAAGACACTAGTACTCTTTTTCCATAACCGAGGCTAGCCATCCCAGGACCACACGCACACCCCTGCATCACCCTCTTCCCTCACAGTTGCAGACCAAAACATCGGCGTGAAAGGTGGACATGGCTGAGCTGTTTAAGTTTCACTCTTCAAGTTTGTATGGCATCAGAAGGTTACTCGTGAAAGGTTGAACACTAACAGAGGAAATGAGGTAGAGGAGCTGGTGGTGAAGAAGGAAGAGGGAGTGGGGGTAGTGGGAGTGGGGCATCCATGTTCCATCACATCTTGAAATCAAGGCTTCATTAAGAAAAAAAAAGTACCGACTGTTAAAAATATGCCATAGAAGTGTTTGCTTTCTCGAAAGTATTTCAAAGTTAGCCATCCATATTTCAATCTTTCAAATTATTTTTGGACTGTGAATTAACAACAGAAACTATCCGTTGAATCTCGTTTATACCTTTGAGCGAGTTGGTGGCTTTGGTGGGTGACTTGACTGCTTGTGATGTTTAGCCCTTATAGCGGAGAGCTTAAACTACATGTGGTCTCTCTTAACTCTGGAGTTGTTTGGTTCAGGATTTCTAGCCTCCGACATAATCTCATTGCTGTGCTTTACCTCAAGGGTGCTCCTTTAATCTTTGTTTCCATTGACAGATCACTTGTGGAAGGAGAAGAAAAAGCTAAGTGTGGTTCAGATGTTGGATACAAATAATCTACCTTTAGGAGATCAGTTACTTCATTTGCAATACTTGAATCAATACTGTGTAGAGATGGAACCTAATGTGTGTATGAGCCTGAATAAAGATGAACCTATACTAAGATGAGGAAATGTGTCTTTGTATCCATACCTTAACTGTTGGGGAGACCTACTCATCAATAAGTCAAACAATATTCTTAACTAAGAAACCTTTCCTAAATCACATAGTAACAGTATCGGGATGCTGAAAGTTAGGCCTTAGTAAAGATGGTGAGAGACACCTTTCCTAAGACGGGGACTGAGTCAATTCTCAAACAAGAGGCCATCAGAGTCAGGGAAGGGAAATAAGAGCTCGGGCCTGGGGTGGGAATGGTTACTGGGTTTGCCACATCTGTTTTGGTCTTTTCTGTTCCACATGTAGCTATATAGTTTACATAAAAATATCTCCCCAGAGAATCAGAAAGAACAGATTTATGGAACCAGATGTGAGTTAGCATTTCTACAGGTGCGGTTCTGCAGCTGAAAGAACATGTTGTACCAGGGATGGAGTTTCTTCTTATGTAATCAATATAAATTACCACCCGACTTTACAGAGCTTGATAAAGCAAACATGTGCCATTCGGACTGGCCTTCTGCTATATAAAGAGACCTTGATTCACCTGGAGTCTAATGTGAAAAGTGTACCATTCAGTATGTATGAACGAAGCTTAGTAAAGAATATCACAGCTACGATCAAGCAAAGCTCTTCCGGCTGGCGTACAGAGGGGGGCGAGCTGGGGATTAGACGACACTGCATTTATGTGTGCCTTTCTTCATTAAGAAAAACAAGAGATCCCTTGTAAATATGTGTGAAGTCTCTTGGTATTTGATAGGAAAGGACTGAGGGCAATAATAATAATATCAAACCCAAGCAACAACAGAAACCAGAACATAGGAACAGAGGCACACTAATGATGAGAAAAGTTCTTTACTTGGACAGAATTGAGAGGAGGAGGAGGAGGAGGAGGAGGAGGAGGAGGAGGAGGAGGAGGGGGAGGAGGAGGAAGAGGAGGAGGAGTCAGTCCTTTGGTAAGTGACAACACCTTTCTACAATTACACACAAAAAGAGAATTTTAAAATTCTGGACAAAGTAAAGGGGTTGCTGGATAATAGATATTATGTCAGTAAATGAGTTAACACAAATGTGTTGAATTTTTTTAAGTTTGCTGTTTTTACAACAAACAAAAATGAACATTTTCACTTGATGATGTATAATTTGCTTAAACCCTTTTAACTCCAGTTTATCTAGTATTCAAATCTATTCCTTTTAACTTTAAACTTTTTCTTCATTAAATGGTATTGAGGTATTTTTCTAATACTTCAAATTGTTCACTTTGCTTTTTGTTTTTCAAGTCAAGGTTTCTCTGTGTAGCCCTGGCTATCCTGGAACTCACTCTGTAGACCAGGCTGGCCTGGAACTCAGAGCTCCATCTGCCTCTGGGCAAATGTGGGCCACCACAGAGGCAAACTTTCAAACTATTTAGATACAAAGTAATTTAATCTTACTTCTATCTTTTAGTTTTTCTTTTCGTGGATATTCTTTGATTCCTTGTTTTTTCCTTTCCTTATTTCTATTTACTCCCTTTAACTGACTGAAGTGCGAACATTCCATTCCTATCTTTCTTGAAATGCCCATTTATTTATTAAGAGAAATAGCCTTACTAAATAGCTCCCGGCTGGGTTGGACTGGACTGGAACTTGCTGTACATCCCAGTCCAGCTTTAAACATGAGTTTCTCCTGCCTCATACTCCTAAGTGTTAGAATGACAGGTATGTAGCACCATATCTGGATTTGTTTCTGTTTTAAAATTTAACAAGAAAATATGACAAAGCACAGATTTTACCAGCTTTTAAATCTGTCCTATTCATCTGTAAGCTGTCATTGTTTAGTAATCTCTGTGCTTTGTTTTTTAATCCAAGAGGTTAGTTACTGGCATATCTATCTATCTATCTATCTATCTATCTATCTATCTATCTATCTATCTATCTATCTATCTATCTATCCATCCATCCATCCATTCATCCATCCATCGATCCTTCCACAAACCTAAAATAGTCACCATAGTTACAATGAGCCACCGATAGATCCTTGTTGATGTATACAGTTTATCTTTACTTCTAGCAAACCATTCATCTTTTCTGGGCACAGGCTCCACCCCGACCCCAGAGCTGGGTACCAAACCCAGGGCTGTTTGCTTGCTGGGCAAATGCTCTTCTACTGAGCTAAATGCCCAACCCCTGCACACATGTTCTCAGTTATTCTTTTGAAATTCTTTAAAACACAATCTGGGCCAGTAAATTATTTGAGCTTCAGAAAAATGGATATTTTATTGTTTTTGTTTAAAAATGGATATTTTTATGTTTATTGTTTAGAGTGTATACTTGAATATTAGTTTATATGGATATGAAATACTTTGCTTAGAACTGAAGACATTTATTTTCTTTTAACAATATTATTTAAAGGAAGTTGCCTGCCATGATAGTCACTCTCTTCTCTACCAGTAACGTTTTTGTTTGTTCTTTTGTAGTTCTTTTGGTGGGGTTTTGTTGTTTCCATTGACGCTATCAAGTATTACTTGGAGAAAAGTATCATTTGGGGGTACGAAGAAATGTGATATTGACTAATTTTGTCATTGTGTGAATATCTTAGAACATAATTAAACAAACTAATGTGGCCATGATGTCACTGAATGATATAATCTTGGGTAGAACCATTGTATGCATATTGATTAAATGGCATTATATGCATCCACACACTTGGAAGGTAAAGTTTTTATATGAAGTAATATTAGAATTTAAATATACTATGTTTATGTCGCATTAGAAAATCTCAATTGCCTTCCTTGCAAAAGTTAAAAACAACACACTCACTTTGGAGAACAATTTGATAATACTTCACAAAGGCAAACTTATATCTAACCTTAGACTCAGAAATTCCACTGCTGGGGTTTTATTCAAGGTAAATGGAAACTCTCTCTCCTCTCTCTCTCTCTCTCTCTCTCTCTCTCTCTCTCTCTCTCTCTCTCNCNCACACACACACACACACACACATGATTAAGTTTATTAAAATTCCCTATTTTCTTACTATTTGCTCTATTTATTTCTATATCACCATTCAGGTTGCTCATAAATTAAATATATCTATTTTTTTAAATCCTATAAATAAAATTAAACTACTCGTGACTTTGTGGTATAGTCTACCTCAGACAGTGATTCATCCACATTGTTACACACACAGTGAGTTTTCTTGTTTAGCTGATGAAAAAAACAATGTGCATAATCTATTTCCCATTGTCCTCTTAAGGATCACTTAAGTTTTCAGACTGACATAATGTAAATAAAAATACTGGGATATTTAAATATTTTTATTTGTTTGAGGTATGTGTGTGTGTATGTATGTGTATGTGTGTGTGTGTGTGTGTGTGTGTGTGTGTGTGTACATAAACATACACTTTTATTTACCTTGAGTAAAAACTTAGAAATGAAATTTTTGCATAAGATTATATAGATACCTAACCCTGTAAGAAATTGCCAAAATAAGTTCCTGTTACTTTCAACTCTTAGAAGCAATAAGTAAGCATCCACTGGGTCTGTTGTTTTTTTTTTTTTTTTTTTATGTTTTGAGTATTTAGTCTTTTATATTTAAACCATTCTAATGGTTTCTCTTGTGGTTTTATTTTGCACATGTCTAATGATAAATTATCACTTTTAAATTTTTATTATTTATTATTGCTATTACGTGTGTGTTTGCAAGATCTGTGTGCGTGGGTGAACATACCATGGTGTGTATGTGGAGGTGTGCTCTGATTGACTTTTGGAAGAAGATGCTAATCAAGTTATCTGCAGAATTTTAAAATGGAACTTTGTTGTTGTTTTTGCTGTTTGTTTAGATAGGGTTCTACCCTGTGGCCCAGGCTGATCTCAGACCTACTATGGAGCCCATATCTGACCTTGAACTTACAGCGATCCTTCTAACTCAGCTTTTCGGTGTTGGCATACCATCATTCCTGGCTTTAATCGGAGTTATTTTGAGGGAGTTCATTATACCCTTGGCTAGAAGTCAAAGTTATATGTTATGCATATTCTCTTCAAGACAGTAACTCACTTTTCCACGGTTTCAGTAGTCTTTTGATAAGCCAAAGCTTTATATTTTCATGAAACTCAATTTGTCATTCTTTTAAATGCCGTGACCAGTGTCTTTTCCTTTCTCTCTGGGAAACATCTGTACACACCCAGAAGGCAAAAAGCCTCCTAATTTCTAAGAATTCTCATTATTTTGGTGTTTATATTTAGCTCTGTATCCTGGAGAAGATGAATATTTGCACATAGTACCAAGTAGCCACTGAACCATGTTTTCCCATTAGCTTACCCAACTGTCCCAGGTCAATTGACTGTGAGACACACTTTCTTGAGGAACTGTGTAATCTCTTCTGTTGAAAATGTACTCCCTCCTATAGAGGTACGCTCTGACTTCTGAGGTTCCTCTGTCTGTTGTCTGTTGCTAGGCTGAAATCATAAGGTCTTGATGGACTTTAGCCTTGTGAGTGAGGCATTACATGCTGACTTTGTGTGCATTGTTATTATTTTTGAGATAGGGATTTAGCTCTTTCATATGCCCTCTCCATCCAACACACACCTTCTTCATCCTTCAGACATCGCCCTAACACGTGACCACTGCTCCTAGATGACTGTGTCTGATTACTTTCAGTTTTTTTTATTACTACTTCCCTGTTACCTCCCCCACAATTTCATAATCACTCCACTTCTCTTCCTACATTAGTTTTTGTTATTACTAATTCCCCAAGAGTTCCCATTGGAGATATTATTATTATTGTTAGCAGTATTAATTATGATTATTACAGATAAACACATCAAGAAATTTGTCAGCAATTATCTTTCCAAAGGTATCTTTTCTGAGAACTTCTTAAAATTTTCTAAGTTTGTTGCACAGCTTGCCATTCTAAGCCTTCACTTCTCAATCATCTTAGGAATTTCCTTTCTAAGAGTGAAAGGAATTTCCTTCGTATGTGGGTGGAAATATGAACCCTCCATTTCCTGGTCCCCACTCTCCCTCTTTTTTTATACACCATTTTGACGGAGATCACCCAGAAGATTCCCGGATAAGTGTTCAGTGAAGAGAATATTTTTAAGCACTTAATTGTCCTAATGTAGTGGAATTCTAGGCCAGTGTTGAGGGAGGGTTCAAACATGGCAAGGGTAACCACTGATTCCCAAAGAAAGCATGTGGAGGTAATGGTTGAAAGACAGGAAAGGATTTTTTTTTTTATACAATAGAGATGAGATTACGCATCTCAGCACATCCTCAGGGTATTGACTTGAGCTTTAGGAGGAACTGGGTCAAGGGGCAAGACATAAGCCTTATTAAGTAGCTTTGGTCAGGGTGTGGCCTGGTTGATCATTACCTCAGTTCTGGTTTTGCAAGATGGCTTGAAGAAGTCCTTGTTGCTTGAGGGGACAATCCAGTTACCATGAGATGATTGCTTCTGCTTGGAAGTGAACCTCATCCTGGGTGGCCTGCTGTGTCTTGGATTCTAAGGTGACTGCAGGCTTAGTGGAGTGAATAGAGACATTTTGTGGGGGGTTGGAACAGGAGCTGTAAAAGCTGTTAGCTTCTTCAGTTACTCTGACCTTTGTGCCTATAACCTTAAAGGAAAATGAAATGAGTGGGGACCCAACGGTTTATAGATGGGCACTCTGGGAGTGATCAACAGGGCAGAACCGAACCCAAAGTAGACAGATACAGCATGGAGACATGGTCGTCAGGTTTTTATCCTGCATTTAGTTACCTTGTGGGTCTAAATAAGTACTCTGAGTTTTTTAGCAATGCAGTTGCTGTGCATTGTAAATATCTATATCTTTGTCTCTATATATCCATATTTATTTATACTACAAACTTAAATAATTATTTGGCTGAACATAGAATTCTAGACTGTACAGACAGCCCCTACAAATTCTCCAGGCATTACTTGTCTTTTTTCATTACTTCCCAGGTCCAGTATTGATCTTAGAAAGTCTGATGTCATTTTGATGACTGAGTATTTGTTTGGTTCCTGATTTTGCCCCCTCGTCTTCCCTTTTGATCTCAGTATTTCAAAACTTTATAATAATATGACCTAGTGGTTAGCTCTGAGACCTGAGCCCCAAGTCTCACTGGGTGCCTGTGGCTCCTCTCAGTGCTTCAGACCCCACCCCCTTCCATACACCTCTCCCTCCCAGGGCCTGGCCCTAAGCTTTTCTTCCCCAATCCTGATCCCATCTTGTCCATGGCATCTCTCTTGCTCTCTCTCTCTCCCCCTCTCATCTCCTGGTCCGGTTTAGTCTGCCCGCCATGTTCAGCCCACGCTCTTCCCTCTGCCTGCTTTCTCCCTCATATCTACAATAAAAATTTTCTTCATACTGAAGGTCTAGACATGTCTTCCTCCTTCATCTCTGTTTTACATTCATTAGTATCATGGAAGCCCATAGTCATTGTGATGAACTCTTCTTGGGATTATCCATTCTACAAAAGAATCTAACTTTTAGCTTTAGGGAATTTTTTTCCCCCGTTATTCTAGTGACTATTTCACCCTCTAGTGTTTGCTCTCTAAGCTCATTTTGATGTTTCTTTCATTCACCGATCTCACTTCCCATGCTCTGCCTCTCTTACTTTGTATGATTGAGAATCATTGGTGAGTAGGGGTGAGTGGTAGAAGGGTAGGGGGAAGAAGGAGAGGGATGAAAAGGAGGGGGAGAAGGAGGAAGAAGAGGAAGAGGAGAAGATCCATTCAGACTTAAAACAAGTGCCTGTTATAGGATGACCCAAGCTAACTTTCCTGAATACACTTCTTAAGTTCTTTATGGTGGATGCCAATAATCTCTGATTTTTTAAGTGTAGGCTCTACACTTCACCTCAATGCCAGTTGATAAGTTAAAACAGAAGCAAGTCTCAGACTTTAAGTTCTGTCACACATACAAATATTAATTAGCAAGGAGGCACAAAAACTGCCATAAGGCCTGTTCTGTGACCTGTGTGGTACAGTCTCTGCTCTGTCCTTATACACGATCTGGTAAGTACCCCATGCAAAAGGATCACTGTACTTGGTACACATTATCATATGCTGATGATGCTCAAAACTTACTTACTTAGCCAGGCCCCAGTCTTTCATTAAATAGACACAGGCCTTAATCCAAATCTCAGATCTACAACACATCTCCATGATGAGTTTGTCAGATCCTCAGACCTCGTAAACACCAGGATGAGAAGGCCTGAATCAAATTTTCTAGCCAAACCAATCATGTAAGTTCAATACTCATTCATTTACCTGGAGAAAAGTTTCTGCATCCTTTAAGTCATCTATAGACCTTTGGGTATGGATCAGTCTGTAGTTTTCTAGAATGTGTACGACTGATTGGGGTTGTTCATCTACTAACAACACTTCCTAGGATTAGACTAGAGTTAATTCTGCGCACATGCATAGACTACACTGTCTACACTGAAGTATTTACAAATAAAGTTCCAACTATCTTAGTTATAATACGAAGCCTAACTCTGATTATGGGTGATTAAAAAACAAAACAGAAACAAAAAGCAAGGATTTAGAGCCTGCAGACACAACCCTGCAATTCTAGCTCTGGAGAGGCAGAGAGGTAGATTGTGAATCTGTGACAAGCCTAACCTGTAGAAGGGAATTCCTATCTTAAAGATAATACATATCTTACGATCTTAGAATGTGAACGGAATCATTTTAAGAGTAGAAATACTATAACTTAACGAGGAAAATCCTATTTACCAAGGATAGGAAGTACAAATTAAAACCTGTGAGGATTTTGAGGGTCCTTCCTAACCTCTAAAATTCAAGCTAAAGTTACAAATCTATTTCCTAGGTACTCACTAGACTACCAGATGTGTGAATAGCCTACCCACAGCTTGTTCATGGGCTCCTGAATGGCAGCATTCTTCCTTGTGCCTTCATAATTCCCCAGTAAAGTCTTCTGAACATCTGCAGCTGAAGGCAAGAACCCAGGAGAGAATGTTGCTGCAGTGTGGAAGGCCCGTGCGAGCCCAGGCAGATAGTGTCTGCCTTTGCGCTTCCTTTCCCTTTTCTCCATGGGAGGAGAACAGCATTAAATGAAATGATGTAAAAAAAAACTTTGTCCTGTGCCTAGTGAGGCTCCATAAGCATTAGTTCCTTCTTATGAGGTTTTTTTGTTTTTTTTTTTTCCTATTTAATCTGGGCTGCCTTCAACCCATGGCTCTCCTAGGAGAGTTCTGTCTAGAACAAAATGTATGTTCATTGTTGTCTCTATTTTGACATGTCAGTTTGGGTCATGTCTGTCGCATTTTATTTGCTAGCATGAAAAGAGAACTTTAGGGCAGTCTCGTTGGAAAACAAAGAAAATAAGATTACAATTCCCTCAGATCGACTTTGGAGCCACTCAGAGAGCAAGGCTGGGCCACTGACTCCCAGGCACCGGAGGCTCTGCGCCAACTCTGAGCTCTTTGTGTTGCAGAGGTGATGAGAACTTATTCTCATTGCCAGGGAAAAAAATTAAACTATACAGACAGAAATGGGCCATGGGAGCCAAATTCCACGAGAACACCCTTGAGTTTTTAGTTGTTATTTCCCCCCCCCTCCTTCTTTTGACAATGTTTCGAAAACCAGAGGCTATAAATGTATAAAAAGAATCTTGGATGGCTTACAGAAATAGGAAGGTCAGCAAGACACTTAGTAGACACTGAACTTTTATAAAGGTATTTAAAATGATGAATATTATTCTCTAAAGTAGGATAAACTTCAGCGTCCTAATAAATGCTTATTAGGGGGTGAACATATTTTGTACGACTAGCTACTAGTGACTGCCCAATCAACTCAATTGGTCTAGTCTTGCAGATCCAAGGACTGGACCTAAATCCTACCTGTCTGAGATAAGTCAAATGCTTACAGCAAGCAAATCATTCAAGCCTTTTTAATCAGTATTTCCTAAACTCCCCCTGGTTTCTGACACCCCTTTGAACTGCCAGATTAGGCCTGATAAGGTAGCTAGTCCCTGTCTTTCCACTTGATTATAATTATACCACGAGTTACTTACAAGAATATTTGCCTATGTTTTCATTATCCCAGGATAACAGCTGCTCTCTGAGACAGCTCCTCACCGTTGCCCTCATGAGTACCACCCTCATCCTGGCTGAGGGTGTCTCTTCTTACAGCCATAAAGTGCCTGCCAGTGTCATTAAGGGCTCCCCAAAGCCTGTAGTCTGGTGTGCTACTTGGGGGGTGTTGGAGCTTCTTTAAAAGGTAGAGCTTAGATAGAAGCCTTCAGGTCATGAGTGGCTTTTTTTTTTTTTTTTTAAGATTTTATCTATTTATTATATGTAAGTACACTGTAGCTGTCTTCAGACACTCCAGAAGAGGGAGTCAGATCTCGTTAAGGATGGTTTGAGCCACCTTGTGGTTGCTGGGATTTGAACTCTGCACCTTTGGAAGAGCAGTCGGATACTCTTACCTGCTGAGCCATCTCACCAGCTCTTGAAGGAGCCTCTGGAAAGCAAAGTGATCCTTCTGCTGTCTTTTACTTCTTGGCCAGACAATGAATCGTTTTTGTTTTACTTTGTACTCTGGCCCTGGGACACCACCACAGACCCAAACAATGGGATCAATGGATGGGGAAAGAAATTCCTAAAAGCGTGAGCCCAAATGAACTTTTACTCTTTATAACTTGATCGTTTGGGGTATTTGTTTACAGACATGGGAAGATAATGTCGTTTTTTTGAAACATTGAGGGTTTCATGAAGCCGGAAGCCTTCAGATGAGCTCTGCTTGGGCCTTCACTCTGCCTTGCTTTGCAGTCTAAGAATGCTTTCCTACTGCCTTTGTGCTGACAGCATGAGAGTGAGTTGTGTACGGGCAAGCCTCTTGGCAGCTCCCAGGCCATGGAGGAAGGACTAACCACCCAGGCTGCCCACGGGCTTTCCCAAGTGCACATCCATCAACAAACGCTGTCAATTAAGGTTTTCTTGGTCTTGGATGCTTTTAACCACCCTCTACTTATTGAAAAAATCTATTTGCAATTTAATTCATAGGCTATTACACCCTGTTACTGCTTTTACTACTGACAAAATTTACTATTCTCTTCTCTCTACCTTACCAGAAAGCAGAATCTTTTCTTTTTTAAACTGGTATTTGTGTATAATCCACTTTCAGTTCCTGTGTCAAGTACAACATGGAGCACAAAATGCTCAACAGTGCCCAGTGCAAGTCAGTTTAATGGGTTGATGTAAAAAAATGTTCACTGACATTAGAGTAACCAACTTGTTGGAGAACATGAACTGGGGAGAAAGGCCAGGAGAGCAATCAGAATCAATTGGGTTTTTCCAAACTACCAAGATGCGGATTAATGAATACAGTTATTTGGGGTTCTCTGAGCATAGAGTCTTAAACTGTGGCTTTCAACTACATATGGGGGTTATAACTGAGTGTAGAAGCCACCCACATTGGCAATTATAAAAGATTTATGAATGTTTAATTACAAAAATTATTTCAAAATCGAATGTGCAAAGAATCCAAGCTCTTTCTGGCAAGAGTGAACAGTGTAGCATCACACACCTTAACCTCTAAACTCTACACATACTGCACATGCCTTCACGTCATGCCCTAACAGTGAACACAGCCCTAAACACCTCAGCTCAGAGTCCAGACTATTGTATGCTATAATTGTGGTGATCGTACAGGAAAGCATAACTGTTCAATGACAGGAAACAAAGCCTTTCAACATTTCCTGGCCACCATTCCTTAGCATGTGAGTATCAAATTAGTATATCTTTGGATTATATTAAGTTTCTGTCTTAGATTTGCATAAAAATCATCTGATGGATTTTGGCTTGAGATTAGGACAAAATTTCCAATAGTTTCTGAAATCTCCCTTAACACTTTAATGCCCTTTTGTTTTGTGTATTGATGTGAAGTGCCATTCTCAACACTGACAATTGCAAAATGAGAGTAGAGATCAAGTTTGAAAGAATGTAAAGATGCCCCTTATCTTGTATCAGCAAGTATTCAGCCAGGATTTAATTCTTTATATAAAAATTAAAAAGCATTTCTATCTCATTTACATGCAAATTTTCTTTGATTGTTAAGAAAAAGCAAAATTATATGTGTGCCCCAAATTAATCTCACTTTAAAATATATTTCTTTATGATTTATTAACCATGAATGTTTGATCTGTATAGCTATTTTATATAAGTAAATGCCAAGGATTGTGTAAAATTTCTGGAGTGAAAACAGGTCACAGGTAGACAATGTTTAAGAACCCCCCTAAATGATAACAGCCCTTCAGCAGCATTTACCATGGTTGGGACTTTCAGAGAACTCAATCAACTCTTTCTGCCTTGTCCAAGTCATCCAGAATCATCCAGAATCTTCTATTTACTCATTTGTTTTCTTGAAAAAAAAAAAACTGGTAAAGCTGGTTCTCATGCTTTTATCACATTTAAAGACAGAAGACTGCTAATTGCAGCATGTTAGTAATATCTATGTGGTCGTAAACTCCATTTAAACAAAACTGCTTACAGGGAGTCCAGTAAGAATCTACTCAGACTACTCGGGATGGTTCCTAAACAGGTTATGGCTAGATGTTTCTGAGCATCTTATGGTTAGTGAGCCAGTTTCTCCTTCTTGCTCATCACTCTGAGAGTCTTTGTGATGTGTTCTAGACCTGATTTCCTTTACCCACTGGTAACAGAGAAGTCTGTTTTTGTTTGAAAGGGCCAAAACATTCAGAATCTGACATCCAAAATATGTGCCCCCCCCCTCTCTCTCTCCCTCCCTCCCTCCCTCCCTCCCTCCTCCTTCTTTCTTTTCTTTTTCTTTCTTTCTTTCTTTCTTTCTTTCTTTCTTTCTTTCTTTCTTTCTTTCTTTCTTTCTTTCTTTCTTTCTTTCTTGAAGTCAAAACTCTTGCAGTATAAATCCTTTTTAAATGAAGAAAGCAGGGCCAGAAGGAATGAAACATTTTTGGTCCCTCTCCAAATCAGAGAAAGATAGTGCCGAAACAGGAAGTGGATGATTTAAATATCCACTCGGCATCTTGGCAACATATTTATGTTTAAGAGACTTAAGGTTAAAAGGTTTTAGTCTGGCCTGGGAACACTCCATCTTCCTCTAGGATTTAGAGCTTTGGGAAAACTTTTAAGCACTGAGAAAATATTTGTAATTAGCTATTTTTCTGAGCTCAAACTGCGACCTAGAATACCATGGGGCTGTGTTCCTGATGAGCACTCTGCCATCTTTCCTTCTCTGACTCTTAGGGTTATCACTAGCAATCTGCCCTGGCATGGATTTTCCACAGAGTAGGACAAATGCAGGCCCTGTTCTCATAATGATTTCTCTTGGAGTTGAAATGATACAGGATGAGTTAAATGTAGGGCTGAGGTTCAGTTGACTCTCAGTGTGCTTTCTAGGAGCCCTGAGGGGCCCATGCTCAAAATGAGACATGATCCATGATCTGTGGCGGGAGTGTTTGCATGGGGGAGTCTGACTTTCCTCCCCCTTCTTCCATCAGAGTCGAGAGCTTACTGTTTGTTATATAGTTCATCAGCACACCACTGGAAAGTGTCAAAAATGAGCTTAAGGGTTTTGGTGGAATAAAGTTTCATCTAGCTAAACTGAACTAGTTTCATTTAACCAAACTAAACTAAAAATAGGGGAAGATGGACAATGGGTAGCTAGTTTAGTTTTAAACACTATATTTGATGGGACATTTAAACATCTGCTTGGGTTCATTAACCGGGCGTTTTGGGGAGTTGTGATAAAGGTGCATACTTAAGAGTCAGCAGTATCTGAATGCTACTTGATACCAAGGACAAAATGGGTTCAAAGCTATGTGGAAAAAACTGCCCAAGGGAGGAAGTGAATTGTATAACAGACTAGTAGGTTAGGTAGAACAGGAGATGAGAATTGATTGCTGAGATGGACCAAGCAAAATATGGACAAATGAGATAGAAAAGGCCTGAGCTCGCGTGCAGTGTGGCGTGGAGAGATGGTTAGTAGGAAAGACATTGAGACAGCGAGCACAGACGAGAAGTCCTGTGGCCCTGATGAAGATCTCTTTTCTTTATTTAAGATGAAGCTGGTTTGGGCTTGCCCATATGATGATGGGAATCATTCAGTAGAGAGAGAGGAGAGATGAATTCACAATATTAAAGAGAGATGGCGGTTGCAAGAGCAATGGCCTCGGAGATGCCAGAGGGGAAGAGGTAACTTCGGAGAGGAGAGGAAGCAAAGGAGGCAAACTGTTGGGACTCAACTGAGGGAGAGTGCAGAATGAGGGAATGCTGGCCTCCGTTTTCTCTAGGTGAAAGGAGAAAGACATTCATTATCTGGGAAAGAAAGGAGCTGGATACTTGAGAAGTTTTAAGAGAGCAGAGCAAGTCTGGATTTCAACAACAGAATAAGGCTATCAGGTAGCCTAGCATCCATAGTAATGGAGGTTAAGTAAAAGCAGTCGATGTGCATACGCGTCTGCTTTCTTCCAACTGAGTTCAGCTGCCTGCCCGTTGCTACACACAACATTGCATTCATAGTGATGAATCGTGGTATGTCAGTTGTAAAAGGAGAGTGGGTAGCAAAGGAAGATAACGCCACAGAGCTTAAGGAATAAAGAAAGAGGCTTAGAGGATCACACACAGGAATATTGAATTATTGAGAATTATGTCAGAAATAATATCGAAAGGTATCACGAGCTAAAACACTATAGAAGTAGAGGAAAGAAATTCTGGGGTCAGCAAGTGACAAAGCAAGAAGGAGTAGTGAACTGTCTTGTTAGGGAGAGATGAGGGATGAAAGGACAGGGCCAGGGGAACAAGGAGGATACCTTCTCGACCAGCAAGACAGTGCTGATGCAACTATGATGTCAGAGGAGCTACTTGGGGGAAGGTCCCAGAGTGAAGGGAACAGTCAAACTGGTCTGAAATACAGATCTCGACTCACAACTACTTTCTAGAGCAGTCAGAGCCTCTTAGACAGAACTAAACAGGTACTGCAAAGTGATGTCACAGTCGTTAGAAGCTTGGGAGACTCAGAGCACCACATACACCAGAGTTTTTCAACTTGTGGGTCACAACCATCCTTGGGGTTGTCTAAGACCACCTGCTCATCAGATATTTACATTACAATTCACAACAGTAGCAAAATTACAGTTATAAGGTAGTTGTAATGATTTTATAGTGGTGGGTCATGTCAACATCAGGAACTGGATTATAGGGTTGCAGCATCTAGAAGGTTGAGGACCAGTGATGTAGACAGTCCTGATGGCCTCTCCATCCATCCAACCAGGAAGTGAGACAGGCATAGTTGCGGAGAAAGGAAAGAAAAAAATAACTTCCTTTTCAGAGTGCAGCATGCTGGGGCTTTTACTCCCTCCTTTGCTGAGGACCTAGTCTGAGCCTGTGAGGGAGCTGTTTCCTAGGGAGGCCCCTTGTTCATTTGTAATAGTCACTCCCTCTTCTCAGACTTGCCTCCTCATTGTTAGTCAGTCTTCACACGAATTGTTCAAGTTCACTTTGCTCAGGTCCATGTCTCTCCTCATGGCCTTTTCCTGGTCTTTGGAATGTGCCAACAGGAATGGGTGAATGAATTAATCAGGATTTAGGTGAATGACGACTCCCTAAGCATTGGGGGGAAATGAGCCAGGAACACAAGAAGTAGTGCCTGTCCCCATCCAGGTTGCTTCTTAGTAGACTTCTGTCTGTTTCGTCTTGTCTTGCCCTTCCTTCCTCCCTCCCTCCCTCCCTCCTCCCCTCCCCTCCCCTCCTCTTTCTTTCTTTCTTTCTTTCTTTCTTTCTTTCTTTCTTTCTTTCTTTCTTTCTTTCTTTCTTTCTTCCTTTCTTTCTTCCTTCCCTCCCTCTCCTTTCTCCTTAAGGCAGGCTCATATGTACTCGAGGTTGTTTCTTGAACTAGCTATATAGCCGGAGATGCCTTGAACTCCCAATTCTCCTGCATCTACATCCCAAGTGATAAGATTATAGGCATAAATCACTTGACCTGGTCTTTCTGAACTCTTGACTCCCACCTATGGCTTCAACCCAGTCATTTGTCTTCTATCTTTCTGACTGGCAGGGAGTAGTGAATGCAGCATCAAACCCTTCAGAACTTGGCATACCTCACTGCTCACCCAACTTGGAGCGAGCAGGGATTGCATGCAAGCTTTACCTCTCACTGATGTGGTCAGAACTCTGGTGAACTATTACCCAGAGAGCACACTGGAGGCCAAAGTATTTCCTGCTTCTTCCCTTCCACCTGAGGCAACCTCTGTTCATGATCACTGTTAACCCTTAGAGACATTTAGTTAGAGACGGTACCTTGTAAATGAGTACTGTTCCCATTACCGTCAACTTAAGACCTTTTGAACAGAATAAGATGATCAAGTTTGAGGATTTGATATAGCTGACCCCTGAGATTTACATAAAAGGTTTAAGTTTTATATGTTAAATACTATTGATTTAAGAATAATATTTATTTACTTTCTTTATCAATTTTTTGGGTGGGGTCATGTTGAGGTGTCCTAAGAGATTATAGAGCAAGGAAAAGCCAGTAACTGAAAGTTTGAGAATGAGTGAAGATAAATATTTATACATAAAATGGTAAGAAGGAGGAGAAGGAGGAGAAGGAAAGGAAGAAGGAGGAGAAAGAGAAGGAGAAGGAGGAGGAGGAGAAGGAGGAAGGGAAGGAGAAAGAGAAGAGGAAGAAGAAGAAGAAGAAGAAGAAGAAGAAGAAGAAGAAGAAGAAGAAGAAGAAGAAGAAGAAGAAGAAGAAGAAGAAGAAGAAG
>NC_034591.1:54043629-54091799 GCF_900095145.1 Mus pahari
GAAGAAGAAGAGGAAGAGGAAGAGGAAGAGGAAGAGGAAGAGGAAGAGGAAGAGGAAGAGGAAGAGGAAGAGGAAGAGGAAGGAGGAGGAGGAGGAGGAGGAGGAGGAGGAGGCCATTAAGTGGTAGAAAGTAAAGTTTATTAAATGGCAGCTCTAAGACTTATTGGAGGTGATGGGTTTGGGCTAGACCTTGAACATGACCTAAACACAGAATAGGATAAAATTATTTTGGATGGAGGCATTTAAGAGCCAACAGTATAAGAGTATCAGACAGCTTCTCACTATTATAAGGCAAAGCCTGGCCCAGGCTACTTCAGAGACAGACCAATCTTGGAGGGTCAAGATATTTTGATCATGGTGTCTTTATGACTCAGTACTAGAAATGTCCCCCTGGAGTATGGCAGATGGCAGTGGTGGCAATGATTGTTGGCCAGGCAGTCACATCTTGAGCTAAGCAGGGGGAGCAGAAGCATATGACACTTAGGTTCCCTTTCAGCCCCCAAACCGAAGCCTTTAACTCTACCTAGATCCTTGGTTCGCCCTAGGAAGGCTCCTGGCCTCTGCGCTTGATTGCCAGCTTTGTCTCAGCCATACTTTTCATTTATCTTCCCACAGAAAGAAATAGTCATGACCATGTGGTGAGCATGGGTTAGCTGTAGTACTTGGAGCAGATCGGTGACCCTTAGCTGACAGTATCTATACCATGTCGCAGCATGTCATCTACCCGTGTCTTGGCATATCACTTTCACTGACCTCCGTGGATGAAGGGACCAGATTCTAACACACACAGTTATGGTTGGTATTTACACTGTGCATAGTGTCTGTGAAGCAAATCTCAGTCGCTTCTATGTGCGTGAGACGGAGTGAGCAAGAAAAAATGAGACAGGCATGTGTTATATGTGTTGTCTCTTTAAACGTTCTTCAAGAAGAACATCTCTTTATTTTCCGGTGCTAATGTCACGCTCAGGGAAGTTTCCTGTCATTGTTTCTAGGCAAGAAGCATTCTCATTATTTTCATTGGGATTTTAGTGCACACCAGTTTTGCCTTATGAATATTTACTAAGCATAGCTTTGCCCGTGTACACTACACTACACACACACACACACACACACACACACACACATCTCACATATACACCACATGCACATATACACCACACATACATACACCACGCATCACATATGCACATACAGCAACACACAGTGATGATACCACCCACCTTTCTGAAGTCTCACTAAGGGGCTTTGGTGTTATATTCAGTTTATAATCACCAGCAATGTTTCTAAAATGAGCTGCTAGGCAATGAATGTCTCCACAGATCTTAGTGGGTCAGCAGCATTACACCCTTCTACTTGGTTTGAAGGCAGAAGTGTTACCATTTCCTAGGGTTTCGAGGGTTAAAGCAGTGGTCCCCAACCTGCTTAATGCTGTGACCCTTTAATACAATTCTTCATGTTGTGGTGATCCCCAACCACAAATTATTTTCTTTGCTACTTTCCAACTATAAATTTGCTCCTGTTAGGAATTGTAATGCAAATATCTGTGTTTTCTGAATGTCTTAGATGACCCCTCTGAAAGGGTCATTTTAATTTCCAAAGGGTCTCAACCCACAAGTTGAGAACCACTGGGTTAAAGGAATGTTTAGCCATGTCTAGTCTGACGTTTTAGCTAAATGTATAGGAGACAATGAAAATGCAAAGCAGAGTACTCACCACAGTTCACAAGTACATAGTATTTCAGAAGAGCCCATTACCAAAGAACACATTGTAAATGGATCTTCCAATAAACAAAATGTGTTCCCTTTTCTTTTCCTATGGTTTATTTTTATTTCGTGTGCGTGGGTGTTTTGCCTGTGTGTTATGTATGTGTACTGTGTGAAGGGCTCAGGAGAGGCATCAGACCCCCCAGAAGCAGAGTTACAGATAGTTGTGAGCCACTACACTTAGAAGCAAACAGGGTTCCCTGTAAGAGTAGCAAGCGCTCTTAACCACTGAGCCATCTCTCCAGCCCCTAACCCTCTTCATTTTAAAAACTGACATGTATTCCTTTTGTACAAATGTTAGTGACCAAGACTCTTTAGCATGGCAGGGTGGGTTTTTTTGCTGGGCTCATTTGGTTCTGAGCTATTGATTCCTTGACAACATCCAGAGTATTGGTTTTGTTCATTACTGTTCTGCTTTCGGCTTTTCCTTAGCCTACCCACTAATTTAGTCTGGTTATATAACCTTCTTGTAGTGAAAAAGCACTCTTCAGTCCCAAATTTTATTTTTCTAGAAAAATAGAACTGTGTGTGTGTGTGTGTGTGTTTGTGTGTGTGTGTGTGTGTGTGTGTGTGTGCGCGCACATGCTATAACCTAGTGTCTAGTTACACAATGGGTATTTCCCATCAACAGTGTGGCAGGAAGGTGGGACACAGGGAGCGTTGCTTGATCTCCTGCTTTGTCAGTTAACAACCACTCACTGAAAGAAATTCCTAGGACTCTTGGATTTTCCACTTATGACTTTTCATATTCTGGAAAAGGTAGGAACTTGACTATTATATTTAGTTGACCATTTAAAAGCTATCCCACAGATTTTGAAAAGAATTTATGACACCATTGCTAGATCACATGCACTAAACTCATTCTTAAATAGTCCTCTTTCTGTCCAGCTTCAGTCATCAGCTGGCTGTTTTATAAAAAGTACCAATTAATTTGGAAATTTTTGGCTAAATGGCCAGAATTTTTGTTTGTTTCTGGTTTTGTTTTAGTTTTCCACTGAATAGGTAGAAATTTAGGATGTTTGGGTACTTTGAATGGATCTGTGCAGTCAGACATACAACCAAAGCCTTTAGACAGACATTGTAGATATTCCCATGAGTCTCCATGCTTTTATCATCTCACTAACCATCCCCTGGCTTCAGAAAGAATGTTCTGCTCCGTCAAAAGATCACATAGTGACCTTAGATCCCCTTGAATTTCTCTAGTGGGAACTGTTTCCTACTTGACTTTATAAATAGATCCATAGATCATATTCCTTAGACGAAGAGGCAAAACACACACGCATACACACATGCACACACATAAACATACTTGCACACACATATGGAAACACACATGCATGCACACACACACCTTGTTATGATATTTTTTTCTTTCAGTGTTCTTACTACAAAGACAAAAACATGTTCATGAAGGAAATATAATGTTTTATTTATCAAGGTTTTATTAAGCAGTGAACTTAGTCTTGAGGGGTAAAGCAGTAAATGTGGAAGCACTCCCTTCTAGTTAAAATGGAATAGTTAAAATCTAGAATAGATTTAAGACCAATTTGAGTAGAGTTCCAACTGACACTCTTTCTGCTTTGTAAGTCTCATTGCTGGCTGAGGAAATGAGGAGGGAACTGACTTCTGATAATGGAAAGCCCCTCCCTTAAAGCAAAGATGCATTTTATCCCTGTGCTTCTCTGCTTTGGAAGGGCTCAGTGTTTATTTAGTGGAGGTCCATGTCAATTATGTAATCAGAAGCAGGCCCCAGACTGCCAATGATACTCTGGAAAGCACGGGGCCTACTTCAAAGGCAGCTAGCTCCACATCTCCCTCCCCAGATGAAGCCAATTTTTTTTTTTTTTTTTTTTTTTAGAGAAGAACAAGGTAATTAGATTTTCTTTTTTAGAGAAAAAAATTATTTTTAAACTGAATTCAATGGGTCATATTTCTCTGCTCTGTAAAAATCTTGCAATTATCACCATGCTCTGGAAAATGTAACTCAGTGACCCGCCATTGTGCCAGGGCTGTGGGTTACCACAGAAACAGGTCAGGTGGCAGCTGGACAATGATGTGAACTCGGTTGTCTGTGACAAAGTCTCAGCATGGAAACCAGCCGTTGACGGTGACTGGTATTCACATGCCAACACTTTTGTTTGTAATAGAAACCCATAGGAGGGAAGACCCGGAAACTGGGTTCCAGTGTGTGGCAGAGATTTCAGCCATCTTCCTTTACTGAGGAAAATCCAAGCTGGTCCCCTTGAAAATGGGCCTTCACTGAGCACAGGGAAAGTGCATCCAGGCCCACACGCCTCCGACGAGGTCCTTTGCTTTTGTGCAAACCAAAAGGCCTCAGTGACAAGGCATCCGCTGTGACCAGAGACAACAGCAATGAGAGGTAAAGACAGAAAATAAATGTCCTGAGTTGACGATCACACTATACGTTCCATGAGTGGCGCTGTGAGAAGTTACGTTTGCCCAGTCTGTCCTACTGACTTCCCTTAGACAACTCCCGTTCTTCCCTCTAGCCTCAACTTCGATCCTGCTTCCTCTGGAAAGCCTAACTTACACTCTGTGTGTCCTATACTCTCTGTGCTCCAATGAGGCCTGATGCTTCACAGAGAAGACAATTAAACAGCAGCATTATAACTGTGCTATTTCTTCACCAGACTGGGAGCCTAATAGGTGTAGGGCCATGCCACTTACATGTTGTACTTTTTCTGACTGTTGTGTCAGGTACACAGCGAATGCCTAATATGTTTGTGTTGCTTTGAGCCAATATCATGGAGCCAACTGGATATCCATGATGGAGTCTGGAACACCCAGATGACTGAAAAGTGCTCAAGTACTTTTGCACCCTCACCTCAGTTCAATAGCAATGAAATCACCACCAACAACTTTATAAACATGAGCACCCAAGAAGCCATTATGAAGGATGGTGTTTTAGTCCATGACAACATGAAAACCTCTGGACTTCAAGAGAGGATTAAGATAATCATGAAAACGCACAATAGCCTGCAGAGTCCAGTTGAAACAGTCGATCAGATGAGTTTAAGGCGTGCCTTGGAAGCTGGCTCATTTCAGCTTTATTCAGCTTTATTTCACCCTTCTATTTACATGATTTTCCTGAAAACTCAGAGGGAATTTTGAGTTCATGTCTACACAGATGGCAATCCCAAACTTGCAAGGCATATCCAAAAGGCAAGTTTCAACCCTTACTGGTGTGGGTGGTCTATGCACCCTGCCGTAAGACTGCAGCGTCTGATGGGATGGGCTCGCTACGACATATGTAAGGGCCTAAGATCGGTGTTTAGGATTGTCTTTGGATCCATTTACTACCAAATGTATTTGTTTTAACGGGAAACCAGTTCCATCTTGTCCAAAAGAGGAGCAGAAGTAAGCATAAAGGCTAGAGGAAGAAGTCCGACAAGGCAGAGGGGGCCCGGAGCCCCAGTGGTACATGGCGCAGAGGTATGTAGATCCTTCATGGGGCAGAGGTAGGTAGATCCTTCATGGGGCAGAGGTAGGTAGATCCTTGTAGCTCACCAGCTGCTGGCCAGCCTAGCCAATGTGGAGAACTTCTGAACCAGTGAGAGACCCTGGCTTAAAGGAATAAGATGGAGAGCAGTAGAGGAAAAGGCCCCATGTCCTGCTCTGGCTTCTGTGTACGTACACACTACACACTACGTAGGTCAAAGCAACCAGATACCCACATGCAGATAAACAACAGACTCATAACCACGGGTGGGGGTGGGGAGGGGGAGCAATGACACCTGGGAGAAATGTGAAAAAAAAAAAAACCATAAAAGTGAATAGAACATATTTAATCTCCCAGACTAGAACAAAGGCGCTTCCAGTCTTAAGATTGCTTGGCAGAAACATGAGCGCCTATCTGCTGGTGAGCATTTCCAGATGTTGTAGTTAAAGAAATCTCATACATCAGGGAGCAAGTTCACCCTTCCTGCCCTTTTGACCCTGAGCCACTATGAAGGTTGAGATGCTCTGATAGCCTACCTTGTACCTTTAGAAAGCTTGTTTAAAAATGAGATATTCCCTCATAAACACCAGGATCCCGGAGTTGCCTGATTAGAAAGGGGTTCTGTATTTGTTTGCAATATCACCCAAAGATTTTGCCCCTGGGGTGGGGAACAGGCCATACCAATGGATGGAGGAGAATTTCAGGGTGTGCTGAATTCAAAATACACATTTATATTTTCACTATTTTCAAATTTTTGAAAGAAGGCTAATCGGTATAACCTTGGGACACTGTGCTGCATTCCCTAGGGGAACTTTTTAAGTAGAAACTCGAGTCCACAGTGACCAGAAAGGGGAGAGATGATACGCAAACTATTTGCGATTTTTTTGTGCCTAGAACCCAGTCGTTTTAGATTACATTTAGACTAGTTTTACAACTAATTGATTCAAATATAAACTTAAGTAACTATTGCACTTCTGACGGTAAATGTCAGCACTATAGCATTTTCATAGATAATGTAAAATCATAGCATCGTGAGTCTTAAATAAAGAAGTCAGGAAGAGTAGAAGAAATGTGTATACCCTATACACTATAGAAGGAATTCAGATAATATCTAAAGACAAAATCTGCAGCTAATAATACAAAAAAAATCTCTTTTATTTTTCCACTTTCATTTAAAAATTTCTTTTTGGACAGAAACATTTATCTGATTTTTAACTTCTAAGCTGTTGTTAAGTAATAGTAACTAATAGTTTCCAATATTATATTATGTTTTTTTTTATGGTATTCGAGCTACACATATTCTCCTATATATTCAGAATTATACCCACCAACTATTAACAAAACTTACTTCGGAACATGGATATAAGTAATTTTATAAATGGTCTTTGTGTTTTTTTAGATGTGTCCACATATTTTTGTAAAAAGAGATGATGTTTACCCTAGCAATTAATTCTTGTAGACAATATGAGAAAGTTGCAGCACACTGAACTCTCCTCCTGATTAAGTGGGAATTACAGACTGTAGCTTATCAGCTGGGTAATGCAGACCAAGCCTCAGAGCTGGCTGTATGGCACACACTGATTCTTGTTGGAAACATTGCCAGACTTCGGCCAACACTTTATTATTATCTTGAGCATATTCCCTGCTAAATTAAAGATCTGTGCTAAGCAAGTCAGAAGTGCTTGGTTTTTTAGAATTTTCTATTTGATAAGGTACCATAGCTCTCTTTTCTAACGCTAGTGGCTCAGTCCCAAGTGATATTTACTTACACAGGGAAGTAGAACTCTCTATGCTGCATGGTGATAGCCAGCACGGCTGGTGAGCTATAAAGGGGAAATAGGATGAAGAGATACATCCTAGAATTTTTAGAACCATGTTTCTCTGCACATGAATTGATCAGATAACTTGTCAAACCCGTTGCCCATCGGAGGACAAGTAACATAGTTGGTGAACTGACCCAATTTTATTATGCAGTTGAAAGTCAAAACAGAGAAGTTTTTCAGAAAAAAAAACTCGACGAAATGTAAAGTTATGTAAATATTGGGTAAATAATGTGAAAATATTAACTTCCCTAGCAGAGTCCCGGAATGTTGTATGCTAGTTCAGTTCTTGTTGCATGTGTGGGTAACTCTCACCGTAAATAATTTAAGACGTTGAGACTTCCTTGTAAAAACATTCTGCGTTTCTGAGACATCTCGTTTTACCATTTCCTTTTCAAATCTCCCCGCTCCCAGTTCCCAAACAATTTGTTCTACTTCGTTTAGAAAGAGGTTGGGAGGCTTATGTGTTCCCCATACAACTCTACCCATGTTGTAAGGTCGTTGCCTATCTGCCTATGCGTTCCCCGTACAACTCTACCCATGTTGTAAGGTCGTTGCCTGTCTGCCTATGCTCCTGACTAGATGGTACTGGAGGCAGAAATTATGCCTTCTTTTCCCTTTGTTTGCCGGCCCCCCTCTGCAGACTGTAGAACTCTATGTGTGGACTCTGAACTCAATACTTGTGGGATTGCCTCTCAATGCACTCGCTAAGTTAGTCCATAGAAAACTGACTCCCCCGTGCATGACGCCACCCACTTCAACTCTCCCCTCATCCAGTGTCCTTCAAATGCCAGAGATGCTGGAAGCTTGAGGAAATTTTATTTTAACCTCCTCCTCTGATGGCTACACAGACATGGTCCCCAGAGGAAAGGCGTCTATGAGACCCGAACTAAGCAAGTTAACTGGAGCCTGAGGAGCTTAGTAGGATCACTACAATATCTAGATACTGCCGTTCCCCGCATAGGCACAGGCACCATTACAAATCCAGCCATTTGGATGTCTGATTCTGAAGAGCCAAACCCTGGGTGTCGTGCCATCCACACGTCTGATTGGTTGCCTGCGAACTTTCCCCTTCCATTCCACATGGCCTAGGCACCAGATAAAGTGTGGAGCCGTTCCCACATTTTACATGGTGCTTGGTGGTGTAGAATTCAGCCTTTGTGCTGTTCCTTTCTCTCCCTCTCGCCATTGCCTGGATCTCATTAGAAACCATTAGTGATGTTATACTAAACCTATGGAATCCTAAACATGCTTTCAAAACCCAGTGGAATAAAGATGTCTCCTACCAAACCCGAAACGCAAGGGCAACAGACAAAGTTACATTTCTTTAAGAAAGACTGACTCATTTCATAGTTTCCAAATTGTTTTGACTGAAGCTTCTCAAAATAAACTTTCTTCAAGAGGCAGCCTTTGATGTCTAACTTTGGAAAAGAAAAATCATTTCTCAGAGATACATTTCAATTCTTTTTGGGGTGTTCATGCATCTCTCTTGTGCTGATTAACTTATTTTATTTCAACCAGTGAATGACATGATATTAAATAGCCATCTGACTAGGGAAGAAAAGTATGTTTGAAGTGGTCTCAACTCCTACATAAACCGAACATAAAGAACAGGCCATGTGATTTTTTAAAATTTTTAATTACCACAAAAATAGCATCTCCAGACCCTTGCCAGAAAGGGGGATTTGGTCTGTTAAAGATAACGCACACTTTAAACGTCACCAAAGTGGAAGATTAGATCTAGAGTTAAGCTTCCTAGTGAGACTTTTGATTCATTCGCTATTTCCTAGCTTAGGCAACATTTTTAATTTTTCACAGTCTCAAATCTTAATCCTAGAAGGGTAATTCAAATGTGAGAGCTCACAGACAGCAATTTGTTTGGAGTGGCAATTTGCCATGGGCTTGCCTCTGGGTTCTTTTGTCTTCTTGCAGGAAAGTTAAAGGTAGCCATTCATTAAGCCCAGGTCTATACAAGACCACTGAAACAAAGGATTTTTCAATCAAATTTTTTATTTTTTTCTTAAGCATAAAATAGCTTTTTTTTTGTTGTTGTCAGATTCTTTTAAAAAGATATCATTTATTTCTAGTCAAACAACTATAAATGAAGTTACATAATTGAGCAACTTTTTTTTCTTTTTTTTCTAAAAGTAAGAATTCCCCTTGGACAGGCAGAAGAGAAGATGAAGACCCCAAAATCTAGTCATAACCATGCCATTTATCTGATGCTAACCAAGCTTCTTCACTTCACCAAGTTCGATTTCTTCATCTGCAAATGGAGGGGGAAAAACCCAGCTCCCCATGATTCGTTGGAATACCAAAGAGGATGCTGTGACTTTTAGCCCATGATATCTGTGAATTTCTCTCATCTCCAGCCTTGGTTTCTTTCCCTTCCCACTGGAGTGGTAACTCCTCAATGACAACTTGAAAGAGCATCTGACCCCTCATTCCACTAACCTGCTAAAAAATATTAGACCTGAGATCTGTGTCCCTGGGTGTCAGATCTAAAGTCGAGGCGAAGAGGAGACCATTGCTGGAGTTGATGTTATTTTCCCTGAGATTTTAAAGCCCCACTTGTCCAACTTTCCTATCACCATCTAAAAAAATGCCTTTAGATTCTTCCAGAACTTGTGTATGTTTGAAACCTGGTACCAGCATTTAAAATACCATACGCCAAGTGTTTAATACCTACAATGTGAAAAAATGTTCTTCTGTTTTTGACCTGAAACTATCACTGCAAAACCCTACGATTTAAAGGAAGAGGGGAGGAGTGGGTACCAGAGAGACAGTTTTAGAGAGAAGATGGGGGAACTCCAGGGAGATCTAGCTCCAACTCCCTCATTCTAGAGCTCAGTGTTGCTCTGGACATAGTCTGTGCTCCTGCTGAAGCAAACCTGCTTCGTTAAACTGTTAAGTTTGCTAGAAGTTTCCATTTGGGTTTACTCTCTCAGAGGGTCTATTCTAAGACGTGACTACGGTGGCTGGGGTTTTTAAGTGGCTACAGAACACCTTAAGACTTGAAGAGGGATACAGAAATTTGTATTTTCCCTGTCAGTAAAGGTATTTTTATAATATAACCTTTATATTTACAGGAAAAATTTTTCAGAAAAAAATTACAGTTTCCTTTTCATTGAGAGCTGGCTATTAGTTTCCACAATGTACAAAAATGCATTGGCTTATGCAATGAAGGTACAGATTATTAACCATTCAACAAACCAAGGTCATTTTGTACTCAAATTCGTCCTGGCCCTTCCTACAGATTAATCTTGGAAGTGATTAATAGCTCAGAATTTAGACACAGGGGTCAGAGTTCAGGGTGCAGCAGCCAAGAGGGAACTCCTTTCCGAAAGAGCTGGGGAGAAATCAATGTGCACGCGTCGATCCCAGGAGCACTGCACGATCTCTCCCCACAGTTTCACTCTTACCATTCCGAGTTGGGTATCAGACATCCTCAAACCTAACTCTGAGCTTCTGGATAAGCGCTATTGCCTTCTGTATTCCCCTAACTTTCAATCCCTATTGTCTGCTCCAGAGTGAAGCGTGCAGAGGTGACATCCAGGGACACATCAAAGTCCTTGCTCCTTCCAGCTCCCACCCCCTGACTACAGCTCACCTGAACCTGGCTGGGTTTCTCACAGTTGGCTTTGCTCTTCCGTGCATCAGAAACTTGTAGCTCTTTAAGCCTCACTCTTTCTTCTTGGGGCTTTCCTTAAGTACTGAGATCTACCTAGTCAGAAGTTAGCTGAGGCTGCCAGATTCATTCTTCAGCCTTTAACATTGGAAAAGACTGAGGCAAGCTGAGACTTTGTGCCTTGCCCAAGATTATGTGGCTAGGTAGTAGAATCACCAGGACTTAAAATTGAGGTACCCCACATTCTCTCCATACATAGCAACTGTTGTCTGAACCATCCAAGTAGCAGATGTTTTCCTCTGATGATATTCATAAATATGCAACCCGAGATGCCCGAGCTCTCCCGGGGTGGCTCTTTCTTTTCAGATGCAAATAAAAATGGTGGCCGGGCCTCTACCTCAATGTTTCTAAGTCCTCAAGAAAGAGAAAGTACTGAAATGCCTCGTGGCTTCCAGTCACTTCCTAGTCCAAATTTCTGTCACCGTCCTCACAGTCTCAGTTTTATCCTAAGCTCAGAAAAATACTTTTTCTTCATTCCTACAAAGCCACCGCTGTTGACAGGTTTTGATGGATGGCTTGCAGTGATCAAGGGATGGAGCAACCCAGCCCAGACTGAATCAGAGCTTAAAATTAGTTACTTCAGCTTTTTTACCTTACTTCTTTCCAAGATGATTTGTGGGGTAGCTGGAGCCGTCCATCCTCACAACCCAGCATAAGGTCAAAGTGTTCACTGTGCATATTTCATTTTGAAAATTACTATGGCATCAGCGTGCAGAATGCCTTGAAGTTGGGAAGAGGGTAGACACAGAAAATGAGCATTTGACGACATGGCTGAGCCTTTTCCTGCCAGGCACCACGCTGCCCGTTCCCTCACTCAACTGTCGCCACAGCCATCCAAGGCAGATCCTTTCCACCTTTCTTTTAGACTCTCAGCTAGCAAGTGACAGGTCCAGGATTCAAACTTGGAACTCTGAGACCCTAACGTCCCCAAAGTGCCCTGAATAGCCAGATGACTATACCAATGGTCTTCATAGAGGAGTACTCAGGAAAGACAGAAACAAGATGGGGGAAAGGAAGCCTTTGACCAATGCAGCCCGGAGGGAATCCTCCAATTTGGGGATGCTCGGTTGTATCTGTGGTGAGAGAGGTGGTATTTCAGAATACACTGAGGTTTCAAATCTCCTAGAGCATGGAGGTATGAAGAATCAGGATGTCAAGGAGAGACTCTAATGAGCCAGTGGGAGGTGATGGTGTAGGCCATGATGGACCAAAGTACTGAATGGCTGTGCAACTGCTTTCCAGCTCTACTGCTCAAAGCTATTTTGATTTTTACATAAACTCAGAGGACCCTCCCACCTAACCAAGCTGGGCAACCTCCAGTCACTTGGTTTTTATAACCCAAGAAGGGCAACATGCTCCTTTGACTCTCACCGAGAGCTTTCTGGAAAGCTTTTATTTATCCCTCTTCCCATGAGCAGGCATGGGGGCAGGTGTCTGGTTTGTGTTACAGTGTAGAAGAGCCATTACGCCTTCACCCATGCGAAGGGCGAAGGGCTGCGTGTGAACTAGAATCACATCACATCTAAACAGAAGACTGAGTGGCACTTTTCTTGCTCAAAAGTTGTTAAGTTTGGCAATCCTTGCTCTGTTCCAGTCAAACATTTTCTTAGCCATATTAGGTTATATGGACCTAAGCCAGCATTGTGGCTGATGTATGAGGAGGAGGACTTCTGATTTTTTTTTTTTTTTTAGAACTTTTTTTTTTTAACTGGTTGAAAAGGAATGGAGACAAATGTGGTTCAGAGCAGGTTTTGAAATGTGGCAGGAAATGAAAACACTCTGATGTGAAGAGAATTAGACATAGCAGCTGAGAGTGGTGTCTGATTTTTTTTTTAGAATGGAAGGCATAGGAGAAATGTGGATATATTTGTTTCTTATGGAAAGGATGGAACAGTGTATTAGAGTCTCAGTCAGACCTAGTCCAGATAGAAGAGAGGAAATCAGACCAAGATCACATGTACTAAGTTTAAGATTGTCTAGATTGACCTAGTCTCCAAGATTAGGAAACCAGTCTGTGAGTTCTAGATTCAAGACATTCTGAGCAATCCTAGGCCCAGCAGCCATTCGCATTATCTGTCAAAGGGGGAATGATACGCCATCTCTCTTGTTCTGTTCTTCTGAGAATCAAAGGAGATAATGCATGAGTTCAACAATTTTAATGAAAGCTTGTTGACATGCCTCCCATCCCGTCCCATCTAAGCTACAAGTTGTAACAGCAGAGAAAATAGCTTTCAGGCTTCCCCCTAGCTGCCTTTCGGTCTTTCCACATTCTGCTTTGACAGCTAATAAATATTCATCCATCTACACCATGTGTTGACTACTTAGCAAGTGCCAGGATCTTAATGAATATCTCGTTTGCAAATAGGTGATCGGTCCACGACGCTCTCCCCCCATTGTCTTCTTATCAGAAAGTCTTTTGAAATAATTTGACAATGGCCACTCACTTATTCCATGCATGTGCATTTGTCAAATGACTAATACCATGTTATTCTATGACAGACATTTTTAGAACGATGAAGAACCAATAATAAGTAATCCAGACACATCCTAAGAGCTCTCGGTCTCATGGGGGTGGGGTGGGGAGAACAACAGGTATTAAATTCATACATACTTTTATGGTTTGAAATGTTCCGTACAGGCTTGTGTGTTTGAATAACTAGGAGGTGGTGGAGGCTTTGGAACGGAAGGCCTAACTATTAGATACAGATCACGAGGAGCACCCTTGAGGGGTATTAGCCCAGCTGTCATTCTGGGCTTCTGTTTCCTGAGCCCTGTGAGAGAGAATGATTCAGAGATTAAGCCTTTAGAATCTGTCTTTAAGGCAACAAGATTTAGTTTTACTATCTGTTGGTGATAAGTGTATAGGACTCTTAAACCCTTATCATTGGTCTTGTGACAGTAATTGAACACACACACACACAAATTAGTGTTTTCTGGGTATTGTATACTACTCAAAGGTTATTAGTAGACTCATGGACTTTGTGGGTCTACAGGTTAGGAATTATGATGCATGTGATTCTTACTAGCTACTGTTGAGGAGATGGTTTCCATCTTAAAGGACAGCATGCCCCAAGCTGTGAGGCCTGAAAGAATCAGTTTTGTGCAAGACAATGAGGGAGCTAGTGCAGTTAGCTTATGAATGAATAGAACCTGAGGATACAGATAGGCGTGGAGAGATAGGTAACACCTAACCTTATAGATCACAGGGAAACTTCACGTCTGAAGTCTGCATGCCCTGTAATGCTAGTGAAGCGTTTTAAGCAGGGCAGTTGATGTGACTGGGTGAGTGTGTGTGTGTGTGTGTGTGTGTGTGTGTGTGTGTGTCTGGTGTTAAACGTAATTGTTTACAGATGGTCAGATAGTTAGAACAGACCTGGGAGGCTCCTAGAATGGCTAAGAAGAGACGCTGGTGGCTTGGATTAGAGTAGTAGCAACAGTGATGAAGATAAATGGACCATTTCAAACTGATACCTTAAAAGCAGACTCATGTGGTTTCAGTAGTTCGCTGTGTGACGCATGGCAGGAAAGAATGCTGAGGAAGAAGGAAGCATCTAGAAAGGCTCCCACGTCCACAGCCTGAAGAATATCGATGCCATTTGCTGAGATGAGAAGAACGTAGGACCGTGTTCAGTTGTATTCTGCTTGCTGAGAGGAGAGAGGGCGGTGGTGGAGGCTTGTGAATTGTAGAGCAGAAACAGGCTTGATCCCCTTCTTTTGGTTTAAAACCACTGTTGACATTTTTCTTAGGAAGCTTTTCACAGAGCCTGGGGCTCAGCTGTGATGCTGTGGACCACTGCACCCCCAAGGCTGACTCCCTGCCTACATTTTAAAATTATCTCAGTTTTAAGAACCAGGTCCTTCTGTTTAGGATTTCTGTACACAGGATAATAACTCGTCAGCAGTAATCTTGGCTATTTTTCAAAGTAACGAGAGAGAGCAAACTCTCCAACACATGGAAATGATTGATGTTTCAGAGGCTGGAAGAGCTTGGTACCTGATTACATAATTATATACTGTGTGTATCAAATTATCATACTTTGCAGCATAAATGTGTGTAAATATGCTATCTCTATGGAAAAGCACTAACACATAGATCCTGTGAACAAGCCAAGCAACAATAGAGTAAAGGAATAGCTGTATATATAGCCAATGAAAGATAAATTCTGGAATAAACCAACAAAGTTAGACAAATGAAGATTTCTAAAAGCCAAGCTTTTAAAGGCAACTTACCATCCCCATCCTCACTCACACCCCTTTGAAACGTGTATACTCTTGCTAGTGAATGGGCCACACCATCAGTCTTTTCCATTTTGTCTTGCTAATTTTGCTTTAATTCAATGCCAAAGGTTGGGTGGCATCACAATTAATGTTCAACCCTCTCCATTTGGCTCTTTGGAAATATGAAGAATTTACAGAAAGAAAACATGATCAGTTAGAATCTCCCAAGAGTCACTGGCAGAACATGCTGCTATGTTTAACTATCCAAAATGGAATAGAGGTTTAGTAATAAAGATTTATTATATAAGGAAATTCATAAAATATTACCCACAATAGCCTACGCTTTAACTTTCCCCAGTGTCTAGCAGTAGAGGAAAGATGTCATGCACCATGAGTGTTAAACATGCTAATGGAATAACACAGGAAAAACATGTATGATGATAGCTGAAGAGTTTAATATAGATCGTGTAAATTTTGATTTTAAATGGAATTGCTTCCTACACATGTCTGCCTATTGTGAGTTCTCTATGATGTTCTCTATGATAGAATGCATGTTTATATATTTTCTATAATAGAATATCTTCCTAGTATTTAGAGATAGATATGACCATTCTGAGCGCAGGATTGCAATCTTTTTTTTTTTTCAGTAGTGTAATAGAAAGTAAAGAAGTCTTGAAAGAATCCCAGTTATTTTTTTCATCAAGAATTAATCATTGGCTGGGCACATAGCTCAACTGGTAGAGTGCTTATCCATCATGCATGAGGCCTTGGGTTCTTTCTCCAGGGCTATAGAAGCCTAGGGTGATGGTATAATCCCAGCACTCAGACAGTGGAGTTGAAGGGTCTTGAGTTCAAGGTCATCCTCAGCTACTTAGTCCAAAAGTCCAAGGCTAGCCTGAGCCATATCTCTCTCTCTCTCTCTCTCTCTCTCTCTCTCTCTCTCTCTCTCTCTCTCTCTCTCAGAATTATTAATTATTGACTGCTGTGTGAGTTCCCTGAGATGTGAAGCTGCCTTTGGATGTGGTTAGTTAGGCATGAAAGTTATATACAAAGCCCTCACAGTTACCAGTTTCCCTTCTCTGGGAGCGAAGAGCCCAGAGCACAATGAGGACAATTTTGATTTCCAGCTCTGTATTTTTACTTTTAAGACATGCTAGGACATGGAAGCACACAGCCAGAGAGGGGAAGAGAAAAAAACTCCAGAATAACCCAAGTGCCTGTACAGCCTCCGTGACTTCAGTTCTGACAGAGCTCAATCTTTCCTCCTTCTTTCGCCTCCCACCCTCTTCTAGCACATTCCACACTGGCATCCACAGCTCTATTCAAGGTCCTGTGATAGGACTTGCACGGAGCTTCATTTTCTTAAGTTATTTACACTCTTTTTTTGGCAGTAATTTGTCACGATCACATCATGGTTTAAATTTAAATATATGACAATCATGAGCTCGTCTCTAAAGAAACCATTCAAAGTCTTCCTTGTGGGTGTGAGGCCCTTCACCTCACGTGCCATTTCTATTCAAGCTGTGGCAGCTGGCTGCCATGAAGTCCATTGCAAACTGCTCTTTATTAAGTCTTTGATCTTTTTCACTTAATTTAATCAACTCATGTCTAAATATTGAACCTAATGAGGTGTCTGTTGGTGTTTTGTTGGCATAGGAATAAGGAAACCATTGTGCTTCAAAAACACTATCCTATAGAAATGCCATGAGGTTAAGGTACAAGTGGGTTTCACTTCCTAATCTGTGTCTGCATGACTTCTTTCACTTGATTAAAAATATATTTGGGGCCAGAAAAAGAATCAATAGGTAAAAGTGCTTACAGCTCGCCAAGCAAGTCTGATAACCTGAATCCAGTCCCTGGAACCCTGGTGGAAGGAGAGCACTGCCCACTAAAGGCTGCATGCTGACTTCTCCTCTGCCATAGCACAGGCGAGTTCGCAATCACATAGACAATACAGAGAGACGGACAGACAGACAGACAGAGACAGACAGACAGAGACAGACAGACAGACGGACAAACGGACAGACGGACAGAGACAGACAGAGGCAGACAGACAGACAGAGACAGACAGACAGAGGGACAGAGACGAGAGACAGAGACCTTTAGATTTTATTTTTTTTAAAGTATGTGTATCTCTTCTCGGCCTTTTGGCTAAGTGTTAAAGTATGTGTATATGTGTCTGTGTGTCTGTGCATGGAAGGTGCAGTACCTACAGAAGTCAGAAGAGGGCATTGGATTTCTCAAAGTAGGAATTACAGGCAGTTATGAGTCACCTCACTGGGGTGCTAAAAATGGAACTTGGGTCATCTGTAAAAGTAGGACACTTTCTTAACTGCTGAGCCACTTCTTCAGCAATAAATAATAATAATAAAAAAGACTTTTTAAAAATTATTTTGTTTTTCCCAGACAAAGTTTCTCTGTGTAACCCTGGCTGTTCTAGAGCTCACTCTGTAGATGAGGCTGGCCTCAAACTCACAGAGATCTGCTTGTCTCTGCCTCCTGAGAGCTGAGATTAAAGGCGTGTGTGGCTACCACCTAGCTACCACTTATAATTTAAGAAAGATAGCTGTCTGGCTTTAAATTGGGACAATGAGAGCTTAAAGCTTACATGCTGTCCACATTTTATCAGTTAGTTAATGGAATTTCCAATAAGAAGATTAACACTGGGCTTCGGTGAGGCTTGACTGGACCCTTGAGATCAGCTCTATTCTGGTTGAAGGAAGAACAGTGGTTAGTGATGATGTCATCTGGATCTGAAAGTGGGCAAGGATGGGCATCCGGAGACTTCATTTGATGCACACTGAGCAACCAGCATGTCCTCAGAGCCATCACTGGCTCTGGAGATACAGAAATGAAGGTGACCGAAGTAGCTTACTACTTATTTGCCCCATGAAGGTCAATGTTGTCTGTGTGAGAGCAGGGAGCTCATCTCTCTCCACCCCTGCTGTCCTTAGCAAGCTCCAGCCGGTGGCTAGAAGTCCAGTCCCAGGTAAGACTTTACTCTGTCTCATAAGGTAGAAATAGTGACAGATCGTTCTTAGATTATTTGTTCCTATGCGAGGACTAATCCCTGTGTCTAAAACAGACTTAGAGGAGCACACGGGCCAGGTGTTTTCCTTCCATCCAGGAAACACGATGCCGCAGAACGAGTCAAGTTTGTAGGATGACTTTGAATGTTAATCTTTGATGACTTTTTAAACGGGATCACATGAAACCTAGCCCTTTTGATGCTGTGTGTCACAAGTGACTTATGCGGGGAATTTCACATGGAAATTACCTCACTGGAGGCCTGCTTTGGTGTTCAAGCGCCTAGAGGCTGGGGCAGGTGCCTAGAGGGCTCACTGCTTGCTTCACTCTCCTCTGTGTGATTACCAAAAGGGTGAAGCAAACTGCAGAAATCAAAGAGCATTGAACTCTTATTCTGAAAACATCTCAAGGCTGACGGTGGTTGGCAATCAAGAAGGGAACTGATCCAGTCTCTAAAAACAGAGGTTGTGATTTGTCCCCAAACATCAGACAGCCAACTTTTGCTAAATTAACTTGTTTGATGGGTGGTCAGGCAGAATGACAGTCTATAAAAAGAACAGATTTGGGGGCTGGAGAGCTGGCTCGGTTAGTAAAGCGTTTGCCATATAACCATGAGAGAACCTGAGTTTGGGGTCCCCAGTATCCATGAAAAACATCAAGCTGGGGGAACTGAGACAAGCAAATTCTTAGAGCTTGCTGACCAGTCAGGATATCCAAGTTAATAAGCTGCAAGTTAGGTGGTAGACCCCCAACACTTAAAACAGGGTACAAGGGGACTGAGAAAAACCATTAATATCAACCTCTGGCCTCTACACATGTATACCCCCGTCCTAACATTGCCACCCAGAGAGAGAGAGAGAGAGAGAGAGAGAGAGAGAGAGAGAGAGAGACAGAAACAGAGACAGAGACAGAGACAGAGAGAGACAGAGGGAGACAGAGAGACAGAGACAGAGAGACAGAGAGACAGAGAGAGACAGAGATATTTAGGATTTAGAATGCAGCTCTTCCCACTGCCAGCTGAGAAGACTTGGGGAAATCATTTAGTCTCTGTCGACCTTCCTAGACCCCATCATAAAATATTTCCAGTAATATTTGTCTTGCTGACCTCTGGGGTTGCCATTAAAATCACTCCAGAGAGGGTGTGCTGGCTAGTTTTATGTCAACTTGACACAAGGGAGAACCATGTGGGAGGGAGCCTCAGCTGAGGAATGAGCCCACCGACTGGCCTGTGGTGCGTTTTCTTGGTTGGTGCTATGTGTGGGAGGAGGCCATAGCTCACTGTGGGCAGTACCACTCCTTGGCCGGTGGTCCTGGGTGCTGTAAGAAAGCAGGCCACATAAGCCATGAGGGGCAAGCCAGTAACCAGGGCTGCTCCTTGGTGTCTGCATCGAATCTTACCTCCACATTCCTGCCTTGAGTTCTTGCCCTGATTTCCCTGGATGGCAGACGACAAGCTGCAAGACAAAATAAACCTTTTCCTCCCCAACTTGATTTTGTTCATGGTGTTTTATCACAGAAAAAGAAAGCATAACTAAGACACAAAGAATCCAGAAGCTCTGTTTATTGTAGCCGCGCCACTCTTACATTCTTAACTCTGCTGAGATGCCCCCAAGTGTTGCATGGAAATCGGTCCACAAAGGGTTCCTCTCTTATGTGATAGAGGCATTATTGCCTAATGACCAGCTGCTTCATTCCCACCAAGCATTCCAGACATTTCAGAGCAGGAACAGGGTCTATGGGAAAAGTCAAAAGGAGACCGGTCAGAGGAATTCCACTGGCTGTTCCCAGGGCCCTGTGTACAAAATGGCCCCCTGTGCCTTGTTATTTTACTATGGTTGCTGATGTCTACAGCTTCCTATACGAGGACAAATGCAGATCTGGGTGATAGTGAATGAGCAGTAAGTGTGCCCATAACTAGTTTTCTAGTGCAAAGGGCACGTGTCTCATCTACGGGATGGTGCCCTCCACCCAGTACTCTTCAATTGTAAACGCAAACAGTGCAGGGCTGTTATTCCTTCAGATGAGGAGAGTGGCATGCTCAAACTTTCCCAGGGTTCCACACGGCTGGCTTCAGCTGGTGTTCTAGGACAATGTGATACTAGCTTCTGACCTAAACCTTGAGTCTCACAGACCAGGTGGTTTATGTCCAACGTGTTGTGTTTAAAATGGACTCACTGGACACCTTAGCCTAAGGCTCTGTGGTGGATGGCAAAGTTGGGAAGTGCCTACCCTTTTGTTGAAGTGGAACAAGATTATTCTACTCTGGCTGTTCCTTGCCTTGGCTTTCGGCTTACTTTAAGCAACTGGAAATAAAAGAAATCACGACATATAGCTCTGTCCCCAGGTATTGAAATTTTAACCCGTAAGTCAAAACTATTACTAGAAGAATAATTAATACTTTGCTTTGTGGGTTAGAGAAATGGTTCCGTGGCTAAGAGTATTTGCTGCTCATGTGATGGGCCCAGGTTTGGTTCCCAGCACCTAAATGATGCCTCCTAACTATCTGTAACCCCAGTTCCAAGGAATCCAACACTCTCTTCTGGCCTGTGTGGGTGCTACATGCATGTGGGGTATGTGTGTGTATGTGTGTGTGTGTGTGTGTGTGTGTGCGTGTGTGTGTGTGTGTGTGTGTGTGTACATGGACCACACATACACATAAAAATGGTATATATACATATATATTTACATACATGCATACATACATACATACATATGTGATAGTGCAGATACCCATGCAGTCCAGAAGAGGACACTGGATTCCCTGAAGGAAGAGTGACTGGTAGTTGTGAGCCATCCATTTGGGTGCTGGGCACTCAAGTCCTCTGGAAAATCATTAAGCTTTCTTGCCTGTCTTCTCTACAGTCTTTTTAATATGTATTAAAATTAAGGGCAGACAACATACAAGACCAAACCAGACAAAGCCCTAGCATGGAGAAGGAGAAGTAGACACAAAGCCCCACCTCTAATCAAGAAGCTATTTGTAACTGATATCAGCTGGAAAAGAGAAAATCAGTTTTCTCCAATGGAGTCTCTGGGCATATCGACCTCATTAATGTCAGTCCCATGCCCGGGACTAGATGGCTAACACAAACAAACTCCACAGTTTTTGTTTTGGGTTTGTTTTTCAGGGTGTGTGTGTTATATTAGGTTTTTGTTGTTGCTGCTTTATTTTTGTTTTTGACAGAGAGAGAGAGAGAGAGAGAGAGAGAGAGAGAGAGAGAGAGAGAGAATCTGAAGTTGAGAGGGTAAGAAGGTTTGAAGACTCTGCAAGGCATTTAGGGAGGTGAAAGATATGATCAAAATATATTGTATAAAAACTTTTTTAAAATAAAAATCAACTTTAAAAACAGAACAGAAGATTACGAGCTGGTGAGATGAGTCAGTGAGTGACAGGTTTGCCATTGAAATCCTGACAACCTGAGTTTGAGCCGGGGCCCTCGTAAATATTTGGCTAGCATGAATTGTGGACTTAGTAGGTTAGAAAGGAAAGAAGACATGAAGCTGGGAGAGATTGGGGGGTCTGGAGCAGTGTGGGGAGCGGTGTGGGGAGCGGTGTGGGGAGCGGTGTGGGGAGTGGATAGATCAAAGCACACTAAGTACATATGTGAAATTCCTGAAGAGTAAATAAAAATTTGTTATGTAGAAGGTGAACATATGACCTCCACATGTGCACTGTGGCGTGCGTGTGTCCTCCCCTCCCCAACACACACCACGCGCGCGCACACACACACACACACACACACACACACATACATACACAATAATACATTTAAAAATGAAGCCTGTTACTTCTTAGCACCTTGGAACCCAAGCAGTTAACATCACACACAACACATGAAGCTCCAGCACTCACCGAGAAAGGATGGCGAAGGGATGGCGAAGGGATCAGATGGGAGGGACATCCCGTCAGAGTGTCTCCACAGCCTGAGGCTTGTCCAGGCCACACTTCCGCCCCTCAAGATGCTCGAGAGCCATGCTAAATACCAGCCTCAGGTAAACGGTGACTGACGTGAAGGATGTTGTTTTCCTCTGAAGTCTGCATCTTACACGTCCGCATCCACGAGAAAGCCATCAAAGACATCAACCACTTTCCCATGAGAAATCTAGAACTTTCGTCGTTACATAAATGACTCTTTCCTCCTGTTTGCTTCCAGCAAGTAGAGAACTCTTCACAGCGCCTTAAAAATAAACATCTGACCTTCATCTGCCCTGCTCTGGATGCGTTCTTACTGCTTCCCCAATCAGAAACCATCTTGCCTAGAAAAATCTACCCTCATTCTTCTGTTAAAAATGGAAAGAACTTGGCTGAAGCAAGAGCGGCATGAATTATTCCCAGGCCATGGAAAAATAGAGAGGGGTGCAGCTAAGAGCCTCATTTAAAACTTCAAAGCCTTTTCTCTGCATTTTATGTGTTCTTATTTTATTCCAAAAAGGAAAGATTTCCCCGGTCTTCATACTTTACAAACAGCTTCCTCTGAAAGCCCAGATTTAAACTATACCCTTTGCCTTCCTTGAAATTTTAAGAACTCTGCAAAGTTTCCTTAGCTTCTGCAGCTTTCTGTAGTCACGTGTCACATAGAACTAGATGCTGGGTGGGGTAAGGGAGAGTTGCTCTGCTTCCCAGATGCAGAAGAGCAATGAAGAGTGAAAAAAGAAGCCGATACTCACAGGGGGCTCATAGTGTGCTAAACTCATCCTAGGCTCTTTCCTTCCGTGTTATGTGTTCACTCGCTCAGGCACCCAGCAGGCTTTGGTGAAGTGATGCAATACTTGCCATCAATGACCTGGTACCAGAACAACTGGAGGGAGGGCTGTCCCGAAAGCTGTCGCCTGTCTGTGGGATATGTTCTTCTAGCTGGGCTGCCTGCCTTGTCTGGCCTCAGGGGGAGAGGATGCACCAAGCCCCACAGAGACTTGATGTGCCAGGGTGGGGGAATAGCCAGAGGGGTCTCCACCCTCTCAGAGGAGAAGCTGGGGAGTACTGTGGGAGAGGGGTGACTGGGAGAAGGGGCAGTGAGCAGGATGTAAAGTGAATTAAAAATATTTTATATATACAATTTTATATATTTATTATATAAGATCATTAAATTATATATATAATATATTATATGTTTATTATATAAAATTATAATGTATTATATATTATCTATTGCATATATCATAGGTTACATATAAAACACTGAGGAGGGAAGATGGGAGGGGAAGGAGAAGTTGGAGGAGAGAGCGAGGTTAGTGCCATTGAGGCATTAACAAAATGTTCCAAAAGCTGAGGAGAGGAGACATTCTTCAAGGTGATTGTTACAATTCTCAGTAATAATTTGATATTAAGGTAACTGATGTGCAAAATGAATTTCCCTCAAAGCACAGCTCTGTTAAGTGCAGTCTATATATCCCCACAGTCCCATGATGCATTGCCTATGCCCAGCCAGCTGAGCATGTTGAAGCTTCGTCTGCTGTCTAGCAAATCTATCTTTGCTACTCATTTATACAAATATTCTCATGTTCGTAATTCCATAGTGGCACTAAAAACATGTTCCATTAAAACAACAACAACAACAACAACAACAACAACAACAACAAAAACAAGAGATTCTCATGCATGGAGTAAAAACCCAAGCTGAGGGGCGGGAGAGGTGGCCCAGTGGTTAAGAGCACTTGGCCACTCTTGCTGAGGATCTCAGTTCACTTCCCAGTACCCACATGTCATGTCCCATCACAACCACCTGTCGCTCCAGTCCCAGGGGATCCAACACACCCTTCTGCACGCTGCAGGCTCCTGCAGGCAAGCAATGTGCCCAAGTTCATATAGACAAACACACTCACACACAATAAGACAAACACCTAAAAGATTGTCATTGTAATTGTAAATTGTAAAACTATGATGAAATACAATGCTATAACAGGTGAACTTTATAATATTAATATAAAAGCCAAAAATTAAAAGGGCATGTACAATTTAAAAAGCAAAGGGCATCTCTTGCTTATGGTCTTGACATGCATGCGGGCTGCTGGAGACTGGTTTGGAGAGGTGTTGGTGATTGTGAGAAGGACACATGGTAGACAGTGAGCAATGGCTGTAGAGCCTGGGAAATTTCAGAGCATCCTAGATAAGAAGTAGTCCTTGTATTTGACTTGTCTTGGTTGAAGCCAGTTGCAAAGATATTCAGTATTTTCCTTCTAAGGTATGGCAAGCCAAAACAAATATGGAAAGGTCACCAAGTCACTGGTAAATAATCCAGTGTTGACTTTTAATTTAGAAATAACGGACCAAATTGATCCCAGCCTTCTTTTTGTGACATATTGATTCATGTTGCCTTGAACTTTCTCTCATTGTTTATCCTTCTTTTTTACCTTGTTATTTTCCTGCTGATAAAATAGGTGGTTGAGGGCGCGGGACCTTTGTGACTTGATCTATTCTGAGCTCACAAACTCCCTCCATTTTTCCTCCTTGCAGATTGGGGTTTCCTTCTGGCCTAGGCATGTGCAATACAAAGAACCTTGAAATGATATATAATGTGCAGAAAATCATACAGCCCTTAACTGTACAGCGTGATGAAGTTTCACATAGCAGACACACCTGTGAGGTCAGCATCTATAGGAACAATGGCACTCGGAAGCTCCCTCCAGGACTTACCGCCATCATGGCTACCTTATTCTGATCTCTGATGTCAGATGTGCATCTAAGTTTATATGGACGGACTATGATAATTTTGGGTGTCTCGTCTAACTTCATGTCTCTCAGCTGGATTCCCTGAGTAGCTCTGAGACCGTTCTCAGTGCCATATTGTTTCATTCTTTGCCTGACACAGTTTCTCTGCTTTGAGGTTGATAGACACTAAGGTTACTTTCTCTGTGACTACAGTGAAAGGCGATGCTCTGAAGATTCCGGTTACTATTGTCTGACAAATACACAATTGCAAAATTACAGTTATGTTATGGTCCAGGGTCACCACAGCATGACAAAACTGTACTAAAGGGAAGATTGAGAACCACTGTTCTAAGGAGAAAACTCCCTCTCTCAGCCACCAGCATTGCTAGTAGCTCCTAGGCTAGAGGTAGGCGTTGACCGCCTTCGTTGCTCCACGCTGGGATGCTGCCTGGCTTGATCTTATACAGGTCTTGTGCACAGCCACTGAGTTTGTATATATAACTGTCCTGCTGTATCCTGTAACACAGTTTCCTTATAACCATCCACAGCTTCTGGCTCTTGCAGTCTTTCCACGCTCCTCTTCCCACAAAGATCCCCGAGCTTTAGAAGGAGGAGGTGTGCTATAGATGCCCCAGTTAGAACCAAGCTCTGAGAAGGTCCCCATTCTCTGCACGCTGACCAGTGGTCAGTGTCTGGGTTAACACCATTTACGAGTCGCTGCTCTGCTGAGAGTTCAGCAATACGCTAATCTATCGGCACAGCAATAACTCATTAGGACTTAGTTCACGTTACACTCTAGAGCTATAGTACTAAACCAGCATGGCACTGACGTTTAAAAAGACAGTGTTACCCAGTGAAATAGAACTGAGGGCCCAGATATAAATAAATAAATACTCCTTGTCTTAGTCAGGGTTTCTATTCCTGCACAAACATCATGACCAAGAAGCAAGTTGGGGAGGAAAGGGTTTATTCGGCTTACATTTCCATATCACCAAAGGATGCAGGACTGGAACTCAAGCAGGTCAGAAAGCAGGAGCTGATGCAGAAGCCATGGAGGGATGTTCCTTACTGGCTTGCCTCCTCTGGCTTGCTCAGTCCACTCTCTTATAGAACCCAAGACTACCAGCCCAGAGATGGCACCACCCACAAGGGGCCTCTCACCCCTTGATCACTAATTGAGAAAATGCCTTACAGCTGGATCTCATGGAGGCATTTCCCCAACTGAAGCTCCTTTCTCTGTGATAACTCCAGCTGTGTCAAGTTGACACAAAGCTAGCCAGTACACTACTTCATCCACCTGTTTTCAGACCAAGAGTCAAAACAAAAATCACAGACTGGAGGAAAGACAGCATCCCCCAAGAACTGGTAATGGTCACCCTGGAGAGCTACAGGTAGAAGAATGAAACCAGAGCCATCTCTCACACTGCAGGAAACCAAGGCCCTCAAAATACTAACTGCCCTGTATCTGAGAGGAAGCAAAGGAAATAACACTCTGCCGCTGAGAGGTTCTGGGAAGAACTTTGTAAACAGGACCAGCCGCCGTAGAGACATATAGTATTTTTATGTCCTATTTACAAAATTCTTATGTGTGGCTCTTTCCCACTCTCTCTCACCACCAGCCACCCCCAACATCACCGTAACCTGCTCCACATTTAGTTTATTGATCTATGTAAAAATACTAGGCATGGTGACAATTAGAGGTCAGATTTAGTTGCTGTTTTCCAAGTAGACATCAGATTGAGATGGCCTTCATTCCATTTCCTGTGGCTTCGAGAGAATCCCACAACCGAGGCCATTAAAGGGAGAACGGGCTTATTCGCCTCCCAGTTCGAGGATGCCATCCATTGTCACAGGGAAGCCAAGCCAAGTGAGTCCCTTTGCATCCACAGACAGGAACAGAGGACAGTAAGGGAAGGAGTAGATGACCGTGCTCAGGGCCCAGACCATGAGGCAATGCTGAGAGTGTTCTAACCTCGATAACCAAATGAAGAGAATCCCTCACAGTCACGGAGGAGGATAGCCTAACTTAACCCCCACAGTTCCTCCGTGAAGCTTCCTTCACGGGTGGTTTTACATTGTGTCAAACGAGCTAACGAGCGGCAGCCCGCTGAGATGGTTCAGAGCTTATGAGCACTGACGACTCCTTCAGGGGGCCCTGGGTTCAGTTCCCAGCACCTGCAGAGTGGCACCAGCCACTCACATGGTGCCCAGACATAAATGCAGGCAAAACACCCATACACATAAAGTACATTATACTTAAAAACCAAGCAACAAAAAACCTGCTCCAGACAACAACAAAAACTGTCCCTGGGTTGCTGGACGATGTTACATTTTTCCCCGGTGTGGATTAGTCTTATTGTCCGTTAGTTTGAGAGAGCTGAGAAAGCTTGCTGTTGTAGAGGTCAACTGAGATGTTAGTCTTCATGAAGCCCACCTGAGATAAGTCTTGATAGCAACTCATCATACACTTCTACTCTGCCTCATCTCCATTGATGAGCATTTCAAGGATCCCAAGAGATTTCTTCCTCTTCCTTCTCTTCCTCCTCCTCCTCCTCCTCCTCCTCCATTTCATCCTTTCTCTCCTCCTTCCTTCTCCCCTTCCTCTTCGTCTGCTCCTTCTTCCTCTTTCTCTCATTCCTTTTCCCCTCTCCTCCTCCACTTCCTCCTCCCCCTCTCCTTTCTACTCCTTTCCTTCCCATCCCTTTTTGTTGTTGTTGTTGTTGTTGTTGTTCATTTGTTCTCTCAAATTATAATAGACATACAGTAAAATGCACTCTTTTTCGTTGGGTTCTGAACTTTTTGTAGTGGCTAAAATCTACCACAAATAAGATCTACAAGAGCCCCGAGATGAAACTCTCCTTGTAAACTCTAAGCTTTTACTGTGCACCTCTGTGGGACAACACAAGAGAAATGTGCTCTTTGTGTTTCCTTTGTGTTCTCTTTTGTTATGAGACAAGCTCTCACAACATAGGCCACGTTGACCTTGAGCTCAGTACTGCAGCTCAGGCTAGCCTCGGCTCCCCAGTGCTAAAATTACAAGCATGTGCTGCCTTGCCTTTTGGGGTTTTGCAGTCCTCCTATGCCACCTTGTTTGAGGACAGTGGCTGTCTTGGTGGAAAGCACTGGATTTGGGGGTGAGGGGGGTCTCTGCTGCTTTCCCCCTCTCTGGGATGGTGACCCCTGAGCTTCCAGCTATTGCAGCAGCTTTCTGATGCCTTAGGATAGAGCTTATATTTTAGTCAAGTTTTTCAGCTGTCTCCAATCATAACATCGGGCTGTCCTAAGCTAGTCTCCTCTAGGCAGGTACCTCAGTTGGTCTATACACATTCAACAAGCTCGTCAACAGCCTGCTTCAGATCAGGTTTTGTAACTGGTCCTAGGAAAGCCTTGGCAACTATGATAACTCCCGGTGTTTAGTCAGGGAGAGGGCTTCGGAGTAAGACTATTAAGGCTTACATTCCAACTCTATCGTTTATTAACTATGCAGCAATGAGGCTGAGTCTGTTTCTTTACTTTAAGATGGTGAACACTGAACAAGGTAACGCATGTCAAGTTCCTTGGACATAGCAGGCACTCAGTAAGCTCTAGACACTACTATGCGATATGTTATTATTTCTAATATACTCATCTCTTAGAAGTGTTAGGGATGGGATAGTACTGGGTGGTCCTGGAAGGAGAGTGAACTGGCCTTTTTATTCACAGCTACAAGGTCTTCCACATGTGTTGGGATTCATAACACAGCTCTTTCCCTTATTCCCTTAAAAGATCAAATAACTATATATAAACCATATGAGTTGAAGATATCTTAAAAACTATTCTCCAAGTGCTTTATATTGGGCTGAGGAACCGAGAGACCAGGATAGTTAAGCAACTCATTCAAGATCCATCTGCTCATTGGTGTTTATGTAAATGCCCTAAAATTGTCCATTCCCTCCATTCTAACAGACTTCTAACTTCCATACTCAATTACACATGCAAGGCAGAGACAAGTACTAATGTTTTATTTACCACTGACTCATTTTTTGAATAAACTCCACAGATCTATTTTTAAATATTTTATTTTAATATCCATCTCCATGGGTACTTGATTCCCTGCCAACCGAGGCTGGAAGAGTTGCTTCTTGTTCCTTTCCCATTGCGAGCATCACGTCCTGTAACTTTCCCTGCTCTGCAGGTCATTAAATAAAATGTTCTGTCTTATCATCTAGTACAAAAGACTGAATGGAACGCATGTAAGACCACACGAAACACTCTTCATGTTCCCAAGTGTGTAGAAGTGCCTCTCAACCTTATCCACAGCACAAAGTACCTGGCGTTCTTCTGGGTGCTAGATGGAACCCTCTTAGAGCATCCACCTAGACCCTCGTGTTTCCTAGCAAGGAGAGCACTTCTGGAGACACCTTCTGAGTGACCATCTCCGAATCCCGTGGGGACAGAGCAGTGTGGATGAGTTTTACAATCACAAGCATATAACAGTCCACCCCAGGATTTGCTACTGGAACATTGTTCTCGGACTTCTATGCAAGGGACTTCTTCCATGAGCTGTACCTTCTGTCTAGCCATCTACTCTTCATTAAAGACCATCCTCCCCTATCTGTCTCAGTACATTTTTTGCTGCTGTAATAGAATGATGCAGGATGGGTAATTTGTAAAGAAAAGAAATTGAGCTGGGTGTGGTGACCCACACTTCAATCCCAGCACCCAGGAGTTCAGAAGCAGGTGGATCTCTGAATTTGAAGTCAGCCTGGATTACGTAATGAGTTCCAGGTCAGCCAGGGCTGTGTAGAAAGACCATGTTTCAAAATCACACACACACACACCACTTGGCTTCTCACAGTTTTTAAGGCTGGAAAAGTCAATGCCAAGATGAGGGCTTCTAGATCCTTTATGTTGTGTGTGCTCTTGTTTATGTCCAAGAGTGCTCTAGCCTCTCTTTTCTCAGACAGCCACTGATTCCATCATGATGGCCCTACCATAGTGACCTCTTCTATTCCTGATTATTAGGCTCCCAAAACTCCATTCCAAATCCATCAACATGTGAATTTGGAGATTAAGTTTCCAATGTATGGACTTTGGGGGAGAACTGACATGTTCAAACTAGACTACTAACCCTACCTACTCCAGTAGCCTTTATAACATCCTGTTGTTGCCGGGCATGGTGGTGCACGCCTTTAATCCCAGCACTTGGGAGGCAGAGGTAGGCGGATTTCTGAGTTTGAGGCCAGCCTGGTCTACAGAGTGAGTTCCAGGACAGCCAGGGCTACACAGAGAAACCCTGCCTCAATAAAACCAAAAAGAAAAAGAAACATCCTGTTGTTTAATTTACTTAATCAAAAGTATGCATTAGCTTTAGTTGAGCAGCATGTAAGCTCCATGAAAATAGACTCCCCGCTCATCATCACATTCCTAGTCCTGGAGCAGAGTACTCACTCAATAAGTAAGCAGACTGTGGCTTCAGACAAACCTATCCGGCTTTGTCAACCTCTGGTTTGAGTACTGGCTTCACTACTTCCTAACTGGGACTGACAAAGAGTCATTAGGCTTGGTGGCCTTAACTTACCACTTAAACACAGTGAACTTCTAAATCCTTATCATACAAAGTTATTATAGTGATCAAATGAAGTACAAGTGTGTGATATGCTAACACAATTCTCAATAAATAATAACTATTACTGTTACTTTCATATAATGAGTACAAAGGATATTATGTATCAAGTATTATTTGATAGAAATAATAATGTTGACATCCCGGGTCCTAATTCAGCAGTGGAAGGTAACGTGTTAAATTAATTCTTCAATTGGTACTTCATGCTGGATAAAGTATCAGCCAATTTTATTAAGTTCCCTAATTTAACCTTTGCAATGGCTCCTTGTTGCAGCAAGACATTACCTGAAACTCTTTCGTGGTATCCATTTGGAAATATCTTGAGTCTGATGGCAAGGAGACAATCTCTCCTTTCCTGTCATTACACCTTGGTTCTCCTATAGTGAAGGTTTTCATGTATAACCCATTTCTTCCCATGCCTGGGTAGATGCTTAATTCAAAGGAGCAATAAATAGCGCCTGGCTGTTTGCCACCAGCTTGCTAGGGACTGGGGAAGGACGACAGGCTCATTTGCCATGTGTCTGGCTCCCTCCCTCCCTTCCTTTACCTCAGTCTTTTCCTTCCTTAAGTACATCTGGTCTAGACTCAGCTTGGACTGCAGAGAGCTTGGCAAGGGTTTCAGAGCAGGGTCAGCCAGAATGTCTGTGCTTGGCACTGCGCGGTCGGCTCTGGCTAGAAGTGATAAGGTGAGGGATGGTTCCCACGGACAGGGATGGCCTTGTAACAGAGTAGAAAATCCACTCATTTCTCATCTGCAGACCTGCAACCCAAGCACAAAGGGAAAGGCTTCTCTTCCAGTTCTTTTGTTATTTGCTTTGTTTTTCTGTCTCACTCTCAGGACAGTGCACATGCATGCATGCATGCACGCACACATGAATGCGTGCAAGCGCACTAGGACAAAAAGCAATTTTTCCACCTACATTTAGCATACTTCTTTCCCTAGTTTCCCTTTACTAACTCTGAATATATTAGGAACAAAGAAAAGGAAAGTAGGCAAATAAATGGCGGCCCTGTCAGAGTAGGTGTGTGGCCACGCATCCTTCTCTGCCTCTATATTTAGGATAACTCTGGGTTATAATGACATTTACTTTCTTTAAAATGAAAATGTATGATAATCCATATGTGTGTGTGTGTGTGTGTGTGTGTGTGAGAGAGAGAGAGAGAGAGAGAGAGAGAGAGAGAGAGAGAGAGAGAGAGAGAGGCTTATTCTTAGACCAGGGTTTCTTCAGCAGCCAAGCTGGGCAGCATCTTCTGGAGACTTTCCTGTCCCCAATTCCCATGCCCCTGGGTTTACAAACTTTGGGATACTGCCTCTACCTTTATGTGGGTTCTGGAGACCTGACCTCAGGCAGTCTAGCTTGTATTCAGCAAGCACTTTTACTTGCTGAGCCATCTCCCCACTCACAATAGCTATTTCTAAGCCAGGCCTATGTTCTCCCTTCAGCACTCAACTAATGATGGTACCTGAGAGAGAATGGATATCTTAAATATATGCATTCTAGAGCTGGAGCGATGGCTCAGTAAGTAACCCGCTTGCCACCAAGCCTGAGGACTCAGGTTCAGTCCCTAGAACCCACACAGTAGGAGACAACTCCAAGTTGTCCTCTGACCTCCACTCTACACTGTGGCACACACTCAGAGAATAAATAATAAATAAGTAAGTATGCAAGAATAAATATATACTCTATACTGCCTATAGGTAATTATACTTAATTATCCAATCTTCCATTTTATTCCAGATAATCAATAACGGATTTCAAGATCATCAAATCCAACCCACGGGGGTGAACAGTCAAAGGTTCAGAAATAGACACCTGACTGATTCTGAGTGAGTAGAGTTTGTTTCTTTGGGTTCTGCTTACAGTACTTATATAACCTCTCTGCCTGATTGGCTGTATTCTTGCGTTTAAAGTTACATCATGAAAAACCAGCCCTGCTTGCTACTTCTCTTCTTGTTTAGTTAGCACTCAATGAATCTGATAGACTTTATCAAGGTTTTGAGGAATATTTTTCTGGTTTATAATCTGACTTTCTGTTATTTCTCTTTCTTACACATGTAGTCTGTTTGTTTGTTCCTGATACAAGCCATGGCTAGCCTGGAACTCAACTTTGTAGACCAGGCTAACCTTTAGCCCACAGAGATCTGCCTGCCTCTATTCTCAAGTGCTGGTAGTAAAGGTGTAAGCCGCCATTTGTAACTTCATGTGTAATCTCTTAAGACGCATGAACTCTTCACTATGACTGATACTGTAGTCTTGAGGCAATAAAGGGGATGCCTCTGCTGCCCAAGGCCCCTAAGCTCATCGCGGAGAAAAGGCTAGCGATTTCAGGAGTAATGGATCACCTGCCCTTTCAAACAAGTTGCTGTGATAAACCAGGGTCAAAAGCAACGAGTAGATAAAAGTGTTTATTTGGGCTCACAGTTCCGGAGATGTCAGAGTCCATCGTGACAGGGAACCATAGCAGCAGGAACAGGAAGCAGAGAGACCGCATTTCAAGGGTAACAGGAAACTAAGAGGTGAGCCGGAAATGGGGTCAGTCTGTAACCCTTCAAGACACCCTCCAGCAAGGCTCTACATCCTAAAAGTTCTATTACCTCCCAAACAGCACCACCAGTTGGGACCATGTGACTATAGGGCATTTCTTATTTAAACCACCACAAGTCTACCAAGTAGAAGCACCACCCACTCGAGGAGCACAGAAGGGCTTTTCTAAGATAGAGTGTGGAAAACAAAGGAAATGGGGGAGGGTGCCTTAATTCAAAGAAGGGGTTTTGGTTTGGTTTGGTTCTTGGCTTTTGGTTTGCTTGCTTGTTTGTTTTCAGGAATTTAGCGCCATTCAGCCAATTACTATCTCAGAATTCTTTCAGTTCTCCCTTATTCCCCCTGGGTCCTTTCTCTTCCTCAGATCCTTGGTTCTCTTTTAGCAGAACCTTTCTTGAGGTAGGTGTGTGTGTGTGTGTGTGTGTGTGTGTGTGTGTGTGTATCTATCTGTCTGTCTATATTTCTATGTTTGTGTCTGTGTATATTTAGACTGTGTGACTATTAGCAGAAAAGGCTATCTGTGTGTGTATCTGTCTGTCTGTCTCTGTCTGTGTGCCTGTGTATATTTGGACTGTGTGGCTATTCACAGAACAGACTTTCAGAGGTCTACAAACTCCTTCTCTGTTTACCCCCACCCTTTACAACACCAGTTCTCTTAAAGTACTCACTCCCATCCTTCTCTCCTTATGGTCCTAAAGTAGTCAAGAAGGAGGTGCCCATTGTTGTGGACCTGCCCCCCAAATGCCACCAACACTTGACTCTGGAACTTACACAAATTTCTACTTATATAAAATAAGAAAATTGGAAGAAAAAAAGCTGCACTGGGAAAATCCAGTGAATAGTGGCCTGTGGCCAGCAGAGGTGCCTCCCAACTGTGTTTCATTAAGTCCAGGCACCTAACAGGCTTGAGGGAAAAGACCACTTTTCCTGTAAGCTCGTGAAAGACGCGCTTTGAGTTGTGAGCGCCTAGAAGGCTTTGCTCTTGTTTCAGAAGCATGAATGGGCGACTTCATAACCACTGTGGGCCTGTATGTTAAGAAACAGTTGAGGCTCCAGATGGAAAGAGAAGCTTAGGAATTTATTTTCTTTCATTTTCCTTGGGTTTTACAGAATGAGTTTCCCTGACACCCTTAACAAAGTATTCTGTCTCTTACTCAGCTCAAATGTTCTCGAATGTGAATATATATATATATATATATATATATATATATATATATATATATAAATGATATTTCCTTATGAATTTCTGGGAGTGGTTATAAAATGAGGCTTATGGGAGAAGGCCTGGAACTCACCTCTATCCAGAAGTCTCCCCTAAAGGAGGCTCCTTCCCCATCCTTTTCATGTGTCGCAAGGCAAGTCCACAGAGAGCCTGGGTGTAGCCATGTTTGTCTAGGGACTAAGGGGACAGAGGAGCATGGGTTCCCAGGGTCTTCCCGCCTTGTGGTTGGTTAGCAGTATAAGAAGAAATTCTTGCCCCTCAGATGGAAACTTGTCAGCTTGGCTAAATGATGGGGTTTCCCTGGCTAAGACATTACCTTCAGCCTTCAGAGGAAGCTCAGGAGAGCACACACCCCTGCCCGGCACAGCTTCTAACAGAAGAGGGTGCCAAGGTTGATGGACAGAATGTGGCACAGACAACAGGAAGCAAGGCAGATGGTGGTGCCAGGAGCCCTGTCGACAGTGAGCATTCAGCCAAGAGACAGGAACAACCAAGCTTATCTGAAACCACACTCTCAAGGTCTCACCTGGCATTCCAAGATGGTGTGCTCTGACTCCACAGACTTCCAAACTCTTCTCACCTGCCTGACTCGGAGCCACAACCATCCAGTAAAATTGAAGTAGAACAAATATTCAACTTGGATTGGGGGGGGGGGGGCGGGGTGGTGAGCAGTGGGTTGAGGCAGTTTCCTTCCTGCTATTCTCTATACCCTAGTCCAACAATGCCAAATTAAATCTAGATTCTTTTTCAATGGAGTTTTCTGAGAGGAAAGGGCAGGCTTGCATTCCCTGAAACGGATATTTTAGACTAAAGTTATTACGGGGTTGGAGGGGTGGATTTTTTCCCTCCCTTTTCCTAATTCTAAACAAAACGTCCATCATTCATTCTAACACCAGCCTTTAAGAGCTGGAGACAAATGGAGTCTGAATATTCACGCCAGTGTGGTACAAATGAGCTGTGATCTCAGGATGTTGGCTGCCCTGCTGACAGGGGAAAAGAGTAGTTTAATATCTTTGGCTGAAAACACTTTCTTAAAGGATGGAGAAGGCCAACATTAATACCTAGTCCTGTTATTTAATAACTAAAAATGATATACTGTGGATGGGGACATCGGAAGACTGGAGGAAAGTGTGTGCCTCAACTCCAGAGGATGCAAAATGGGAGTGAGTGCCAAAACACGGGGTATTCGGCGAGCAAACCTTCTAGAACAGTTTTCTTTAAGATCTTCAAAGACTCCCACAAGTACTTCTAACCATGATTTTTTTTTTTTAAAACTTGATTTTATCTCAGATTTTCACAATTTATAAATGCAGGTGGTCATTGATTTACAATGGCTGCATTTAGGGTTTCTTAACTTTACAGTGGTGCAAAAGTCATGTGCATTCATTAGAAACTGTGTTTCAAGTTTTGCGTTTGGATCGGTTCCCAGGCTAGCAACATGGAGTCTGATGCTCTAGCAGTCCTGGGTACCACAGCTGCAGCTGGAACTGCCCATCCTGAGCTCACACAGCTGAGACCTGAGAGTGCTTGACACACTGATGCGTCAAGCATCAGTAGGTCAGATGAAGTGAAGACATTTCCAGTTAGCCACAGCTCTATCAGGATAATGTAAATCAAGGAGAATTTATCTAAAGACATTTGTCTCAAGTCGAGATTCTGGGAACCTTTCAAACTGCCTCTCCCAGATAAATGACTAGTAGTTTACAAATTAAAGATGCAATTACAAGAGGGTAGTAAGGAAGGCCGTGGTTCCTATTAGCTGCAACTCCTTCAAACATTCATCTGACTCGCTGCATCATTCATCCTACAGACACACATTGAATAGGATCCCAAGGCTATATTATGAGGGTATCCCAAGTGCTCTATTAAGTCTGGGCTAGCAACTGTGGCATTCTTGCCTATGAAATGAACCTTTTAAAAAACTCAGTACAACGGAGAACTTAGTGAATCCAATAATGTACTCACTGACGTAAATTGAAGTGTCTGGTAATCTTTATGTAGTTCTTTTGACCTCATCTTGTCAAGGGGTCACCATATTTTAATTTTTTTTACCCCCTCATCTTGGTAAGGGGTCACAGTGTTTTAAATTTCTTCACCAGTCCCCAACCTATCCATCTGTAATCCTTCGTCATGTGGTTATAGGCACAACATCACAATGCACAATCTGTGTTTGCCATTCTTCTGAAATCAGTTTTAAGTGGCATCTAATTGTTCTTACATTACTTGTTTCCATAATTCTGGGTTTTGTAGGGCATTTAAAGGGAAAAGGAGAAACATAGCAATAGTTTCAAACAAAATGAAGTAAAAAGCAGAGTAAGGTTATTGTGGCATTTGAATTGAATGTTCACACACACACACACACACACACACACACACACACACACACACACCAGAGACAAGAAACCAAAAGCAGACTCTCACAAGGACAGCGGAGCTAAAACCATAGGACCACTTATTGTGATAGGGGTATGCCTGCCTCCGCGTCTAATGCCTTCCATTTAATATCATATCATGTTTCTCAAATGAGGCCTCCTTCCAAAATAACTGGCAAACCCTAGATCTCCCCAGAAATGGACACTCCGGTGATTTAGAGTCATGTCAAAAGCTAACTGAGCAAGCAAAGCAAAAGACATGGCTGGAGTGTGAAGCAGGGCGATTTATTTTTTTAAGATTTTAGAATGAGCTCAGCTTATTTTCTCAAGCGTCCCCCACTTAGGTAAAATAATAAATCGGTTTGCCAATGCACAAATGAACACAAACAAGAGATTCATTTTTACTTCATTAATAAACATCAAGTGTGAAGTTTGCCCTAACAACAAGAGAGCCAAACCCTTTAACAGGAAGCGGCTCCTGGTAGGAAGATTCTGTAGGTGCATATAAATCCTTTTAGCCTGTCCCATGGTCATTTCACCACTGAGGTCCTGGCTCCTGGCCCCCTTGTCTCCTGCATTTACAGGTCTCCTGCATTTAGCCAAGTCTTATGGTTGGAAACACACCATGGGAATGAGCTACCTGATTATTAATCCCGGGTCTGCTATTAACTAGCTCAGTAACCTTGGGTAAATAACCCACATTCTCTGGGTTTTGAGATTGCTGTGTGAGGAATGAGGACAGTTAAGATTGTTACAGTTAAGATTGTTGGTATTTATAGACTTCATCTATTGGCTATATTGACATTTTGGTCTAAGTTCAGCTTGTAAAGGATCACCATAATGAGTCTGCTTTCTGGCTTCTCGCTGAAGTGGGACTGGGGCTTGGTGAGTGAGTAGAGGAATTCTGCATAAGTAAGGGATCACAAGCCAGCAAAAACTGGAAGTACACGGTGCCCTGAAAATATGCTTCCTTGCACAGTATGGTTCTGGTGATTTGCTTGTTTGTTTGTTTTTAATTTTGTATTTGAATGTTCTTGGGGGATACATGTGTTTTCTATTTCTCTAAGCTTGTACTTCCAAAGTATTTGCCTCTTTTAAAGCATTTGGTTTGTCATACCTAGTCCAAAGGAATGATCATGTAATATGCAAATACTCCTAGGGTGAGTAGCAGTTTTCTGGATCACTGGAGTAAGGAGATGAGCTGAGTGAGAAGTGAAATACGATGTACTTTTTCTGGTGCTGTAACTGCAGGCTTCTGAGGTGGCCATCTGCCCCATCTCTGTTCTAGAAGCTATATACGGTAGATAGGAACTAGACACGTGGGACGAGTACGTGCTTGAAAGCAAAGAAGTGCATTGTTTAATGCTCCTTCAATAAATCTACTCCAGCAAATGCTTCCCTGCATCCGTAATCACATAGAAGATTCTCGAGACTAAAAGGGAATCTCAAAGCGCCATCACTGAACTGCTTCAGGTGTGGTCAAGGCAAAGAGAAATTAGGAAATACCTCAATAGCCAAGCTATGTAGTGTTGAATATTAAGAGTAACACTGGCAACTGCAGTAAAGCAGTCGAGTGAGGGGGCTGGGTGTGGTGGCTCGTGCTTGTAATGCTTGCACTTGGGAGGCAGAGGCAAGAAGATTGCTACAAGTTCCAAGCCAGCCTGTCCTATACAGCGACTTCTCTGCCAGCAGGGATGTAAAGTAAGGAGAGGGGAGGAGTGCCCAGTGCTAATGATAAGAGTTGAGAGACGGCTCAGTGGTTAAGAACACTGACTGCTCTTCCAGAGGATCTAGGTTCAATTCCCAGCACCCACATGACAATTCACAGCTGTCTGAAATTCCAGTGTCTGGCACACAAAATACACATAGATAAAACATCAATACACATAAAATAAAAATAGATAAGTTATTCAAAACAGACTCTGGGGAGAAGATATGGGGAGACAGGGCGGGGGGGAGAGAGAGAGAGAGAGAGAGAGAGAGACTGACTTCAGGGTACAGGAGAACAAAAGCAGCCCAGAGATTGAAATGAGAATAAATTGCTCCAAGACTCCTGAATTTGGCCTGACAGAGAACTGTATTTGTCTGTGAGGGTGGATGATGAGGAACAGCCACGTAGCCACGTAACCAACACTGTCTACTACAGAGATTGGTGGCCTGCTCAAGGGAGCCACCTCCTTTCCCAGCAACCCCTTGGACGCCTTAGCCCTCCCAGCCACTAGCCCTCTCTCCCAGTGATAGATACTCTGCAGACCAGGAGTCTTAGGTGCCCAGCAGCCTCCAGATCTACTCAGCATCACTGAACAGAGACAAGAGTTGCCCCTGCTTCCAAATTTAAGACAAGTTTGGATCGCTCTTCCTGCTACCAAAGGAGAGTCAAGCGAGCTGAAGTGAGACAGCCTCTCCTTGCTAGGGTTAATTCAACCTCCTCCTCCTCCTCCTCCTCCTCCTCCTCCTCCTCCTCNTTTAAGTTCTCTAACTAAAGGTGGTGCTTTCTTTGTTTTATATATTTTTTGATCCTTTGTTCATTTTCTCTGAGCTATCTGTTCATTCTTTCAATTATTTCTTTTTTCAAAAAAATTTCTTACGGATTTGTAGTTCTTTTCACATTGTTGTATTATTGTTTCCTTGATGATCATTATCATCTCCTCCTCCTCCTCTTCCTTTTTTTGCTATGTAACATCTGTTTTTGAAATTTGACTCATACCCTGTCTTAAGACCATATTACAAAAAAAAAAAAAAAAAAAAACAGCAAGAGAACAACATCTTGTTTTCATGAATGTCCAGGGTCTATGTGTCAACAAAATAAAAGGTTGGTTTGTAGTATTCAGAGTGGAAAAGCTGCTTGTGAGATATTCTGCCACAGGATAAATTTATTACAAGCCATTCTTTTGTTGGAATTAAGAAGCAATGTTTGAAAGCACAGTGGACCAGCTTTGTTTAAATCAGCAGATTTCTTCTTGCTGGTGGGTGAGAAACCTGCGTTTAACTGTCAGAAAGTCATTGAGATGGAATAGAGAAGAGAGATGGACTCTCTTTCCTGTCTCTTGCCCTAGTTGATATCTTAAATGGATTTCCGCTGTCTGCATAAATTCTAGCAGACACAGTCCTGTGGGTCATTACTTTTATATTCCTTAGGTTCTGAAGTGGGACAGGAGATGAAAATATATCATTATCCCTCACTGGTGACTCCCCTCTCCTCACTTGTTTAGAAGAGAGAAATGGAAAGGATTTGTGTTTTTCTGCACTTAGAGAACTATGCCTGGCATGTAACAGGTGTTAACTAATTATTATTATTATTATTATTATTATTATTATTATTTATTTATTTATTTATTTTGGTTTTTTGAGACAGTCTGTATAGCCTGTCTCACTTTGTAGACCAGGCTGGCCTCGAACTCAGAAATACACCTTCCTCTGCCTCCCGGGTGCTAGGATTGTGTTTGGTAGCTGAGCACACACTCTAATGTTTACACTCCCTTTATGAGCACCTTCCTGTGTATGAATGGCTATCACCCAGGTTTAAAGAGCAGTTAGCATTCCCATTGCTAGCTCTCGTGGCAGCTTGGGCTTCTCTTAATTCAGTTTTTATTTTCATGATTCCCTATTATAGCCACCACTGGCTATAAGTATGGTGGGGAAAGGCAGGGTGGATATTTGTTTCTTATATCCATACCATAGTGTGTTTTGTCTTGCTGTGTTAAAGCACCATGATCAAAAGCAGTTTGGGAGGAAAGGGGTTATTTGGCATATACATCCCAGGTCATAGTCCACCATTAAAAGAAGTCTGGGCAGAAACTCAAGACAGAAACCTAAAGGCAGGAGGAAAAGCAAAAACTGTAGAGAAATGATCACTAGCTTGCATTCACTATTATGTGCACTTTCAGCTCTTGCCAAGGACCACATGCCCAGGGCTGGCCCTGCCCACAGTGGACTAGGCTCTCTACATCAATAATTAGTTGAGATGTTGCCCCAAAGACTTGGCTAAGTCTAATCATATGGAGGCATTTTCTAAACTGAGGTTCCCCCTTCCCAGGTGTCTCTAGCTTGTGTCAAGTTGACACAAAACTAACGGCACATCACACAAAGTATCTGGTACATGGCTGACATTTTATACATATTTATTGACTTTTTTGCGGGGAGGGGTGACATTTTCCCCTTGATGACAATTAGAGACTCTTAACCACTCTTGATTGTAACTTGGTTCAAACACAATGGAGAAGACAATGGAACTTGTAATTCAACTGAATATATAAAGACTTTTTGTATGATGACACTTTCATCTAACCATACATTCCTTCCATAACAGATGCCTACCGAAAATCATGGTAGGATCTGTTAGTCAAACCTATCTTTATTTTCTCAAAGTAAACCTGTCAGGTTATACTTGGCATTCAGGCAAGAATTGATGTTATATTCAGTAGTTTCAGACTGAATAAAATAGTTATGTATTATGTTTGTGTTTTGCTTGTATGTATGTATGTATGTATGTATGTATGTACGCATGTGTACTACGTGTGTACCCAGTGCCTGAGGAAGTCAGAGGAGGTCACTGAATCCCCTGAAACTAGTGTTACAGGCTATTGTTAGCCAGCATGTGGGCTATGGAACCAAACAAGGTCCTCTGCAAAAGCAGCCAGTGCTTTTAACTGCTGAGCCATCTCTTCAGCCCCAGTTTCAGAATTTGTTTTTTTAAATCTCTCAAATGATTAACTCATTATTAGAATGGGATTGGATTTATGAAACTTTATCTTTATTATCAAGAAATCCCGGCTTAACAGACTATCTACTAAAGGCAGCCAGTAAGATGCATTGTCACCTGATGAGCACGTGGTTTTACATCCACATCCACTTGTCCAGTGGTGACACTTCACCTTCAGTGGGGACATGGTGGGCCCATTCCCTCCATTTCATTTTTTGATGCTTGGGTAGACAGGGTCGACCCTGGAATGATCTGTGAGTTCTGATAGTTCCCAAGAGGTATGCTGGTTTGTTTACAAGAGGTAAAATTCCACAATAGCTTTATTATTGTTGTTATTTGTCTATTTGAAAACATTCCCAAAGAAACAAATGTGGATTCAGGAAAAATATTGGGGGGAGGAAAGAAAAATAATACTGTGAATTCTGACCAGTTCTATTTTAATAGGTCAAACTGACTGCCAGCTGGCCACAGGACCGACTACTTGTAATCTATACTTTTGGTAGGCCACATGTAGTTCTTGGAACTGTTTATATTAAGCTGCTGAAATTTAATTATTCTAAAATTGGCAGGATTCTCTTTGATTACTTAATTCAAAATTGCTTAGTCATCTTTCTACAGAGTGTGGACAGCTTTTGTTTAAGTGTGAATAATTGAAAAATGCAAATGGGGTCCCCAAAAGGTTTAAAGTCAGGTAGAAAAATAAGAAATGATCTATTTCAAAAAAAAAATTTTTTTCAAGATCTTTAGCAAGTGGTGGCCACATGTTTTAATTTGACAAATGAAGTACCCATTAAATCAAAATCCTTAATTACAAGTCCTTTCTCTTCTTTCCTTTGTGGATTTCGTCAGAAGCCAAACCTGCTGCCTGTGGCTGATCCTACATTTTGCAAAGCATGGGCTTTCTACTAAGAAAACAGAGAAAAAAAATCAGAATCAGTCATGAGCAAAACTTTCTTGTTCTCAAACAAATCAGGATGTTACTGAAAGCCCGGTGTCAGAGAACCCTCTTTGGACTCTTTGGGATTGAAGGTGGATCTTGTCTTCCTGGAAACTCCTTACCTTTCAAATGCAGAGCAACTTTATAGTCTAAGTGTAAACCTGGCGGGCTCCATGGCATTCCTCCCAGAATTTTAAAGCTAGATGGCCCCCAAGGTCTCCATCGTCTTCCTGGATATGCCTATGTCAGCCACACACTCTTCTGACCTAGGCTGGGGTTCCTAAGAAAGATGGTGAGAAAAGATAGAAGTCCTGTGGCCACAGGCTACATTCTGTGGCCACTGGCTAGTGAACCCTGGCCTGGGGAGGAAAGGCCCTTAAGCAAACATTCAGAACCATGCCTTCTGTTTCTAATTACTGAGCATGGTTAGAGAGCGAAATTGGGCTACATGTTTTTTTTCAGACTGATGGAAGCATTTAAATGAGCTCTCGATGTCAATGTTTTCTAATTATGATGGAGGAGTGGCACCTGCAAAGGCCGTGGACATTTGAGGCTTTTCCGTCTCATCTTTCCTTACAGATGTCTTCTTTGATACCCTCTCCTTCCAATACAGATGTCTGTCTACATTCTCCTTCCAGAAACTAGAACACCCTTCTATCTAACACAAGGTTATTCCTCTACAGAGGAAAAAAACAACAACCTGTAACTGTGATCCAAATATAAAACAGAGCTCCATTCAACTGCCACCACCAACCCCACAGTCACAAAGAGTTACACTAAAGGTGTGGCCTTCAGATAAAGTCTTCACTAAGTTTGTCTGTGTACCCGTTACCACCAACGGATAAGCAGTGCTCTGTAGTATATCACAGTCTAACAAGCAGGAAGCAGATGCTGAGTAAAAGAAAAAGCATTAAGAACTTCGAAGGGTAATAAAAGCTATCACCTGAAGGATCCCACCGTCATTCAGAGAAGCCGGACAGGTACCTAAGTGACCTGTATGCCACCCAGAAAGTGCATGGTAGGAATATATCGCTGGAACAATTCTGGACTCAAGTCAATGAGTATGTTGTCTTAAGCAAGCCTCCAGTGTGAGCCACATTGTAACAAAGAACTCTAGCTACTCCCCACTAGTGGAGTAGTTAGACCTGCTGTCTGGAAGGCTCCTGTGAAAAGAAGAAAGCCCCTGCCCATTCACTTCATCTTTCAATTTGTACACCTGACTGATGTGACTATGGTGTTCAAAAGGCATAATGGGTCATGTCTGTTGGTTAGGTTTCAGCGCTTTTCCACTGTAGATTATAAACTCCTCGAAGACAGTTTCTATTGGCCTCATCATCACAGAGATGCATTTGATCATCAAGACAGAATAAAAACAAAAAGAAAGGAAAAAGGAAAGGAAAGGTATGCCCCCCCCCCCAGGTGTGGTGGAAAAGTTTACTATAGCTAAAAAGGAAAGCACAGCTGGAGTCAGAAACATCTGGGAGAGTCCAGAGTGCTCATGCCCCTGGGCTGTGTGAGGAGAGGGAGTGGAAAGGGAGAGAAGAGAGAGGGGAACCAGGTCAACATCCAGGAGGCCAAAGGTACAAGATGTCTGGAGTATAAGGAAAGAGCATCTTGGGGAAGGACAGCGTAGCTCCTGGGCTGGAGAGTTCAGGGTAGAAGATACAGTCTACCAGCCATACCCTGTAACAGGTAGGAGCTGTGGGATGCAAGGAGAACCTGGAAGGCCTCTCTGCTTTGATGTGTGAAATAGGTACCTCGTCCCTTTGTCTCAGGCTTGAAACAAAACAAACAGAAGTTGAGACACACACTAAGGAGTGATTAATGTATGATCAGGGTACTACCAGTTCCTGGGGGAGTGGGAGGGGGGAACCACAGCCCTAAAAAAGACACCTCTGGGATATACGTGGCCTTGTTCCTGGTGACATAAACGGGTCTGCACCCCACCATCTCTGAAGGTTTCGCAACTTTCCAAACTAGCCCCAGCAGCTGGGAGAAGTGGTCAGACTACAGGAGCCCGTGGAGGACATTACACATTCAAACCACAGCCCTCTCTACTCTTTCCAGAGATAGGCGTTCACCTCTTAGTAGTATGCCTCTCTGTTGCAAGCCCTGATCCGTGAGGATCCTTGGATCATTCTATGAGAGCGAGCTCTTTCTTGACGTCTGCATTATGTCTGATAATTGTGTACACGCTTCTGTTATTGACAAACACATTCAGAGGGAACAGTCAGACTTTATTCTCTGTTTTTGCAAATATGTATATTAATTTAAATCACATGGAAACAGTTAGTAGAGAACCTCTATCTTCGCCTTAGAGGGTCACCTCTAACATTGACTTTTCTTTGGAGTCCAAGAAAGCAACAGTACCCACAGGTTGAGTCTTACTTGGTATTAGCTTGTTCCTTTCAGTCTGACTCCCCTTGCCCTAGTTGATATCAGAGATTTCAGAAACAGAAAGCATCCAGATGGCACTGCTACTGTTCATGGTGACACTTCAAGATGCCACTTACAGTCATTAAGCATGTTATATTCCCAAGTGTTTCTCTCCAAGGCCAGGAGATACAAACCACACCATTCACAGTCACACACTGGCCAACTTCCGCAGTCACACACCGGCCAGTTTCCACAGCCACACACCGGCCAACTTCCACAGTCACACACCGGCCAACTTCCAGAAGGTGGAAGAGAGGTCTCAAAGACATCGCCTTGAGTAGTGTGGTGGCCACCAGGTCTCCTGCTTCATAGATGAACACAGATGGAGAGAAGGTGCTTTTAATAGACTGAACATCGAGAAAGGGCAAAGCAGGTTACAGCCTGCTAACCCCTTAGAGGGCTTTGTGCTTTGAAGTCCAGTGGTTAGAGAGAAGAAAGAAATTGAGAGAGCAAGTATCCAGTGCTCACTTCAGCAGCACATATACTAAAATTGGAACAATACAGAAAGAGCTAGCGTCCTCGGGCTAGCGGTTTGGAGTCTTACCGCCATGTTGCAGGTCTGGAGAAATGTGCTCTGACTGACAACTGCATGTATTTTTTAAGTAGCACAGACTTTGGGAAAAAGATGGCAAAGGTTAAGAGAAAGTTAAGTCCAAGCTGTTCATTACAACCCGTTTGTTTATTTGGTTTTTAAGTCTCAAAAGAACTCTTCATTGGGAAAGAGCAGAGCAGGTTGATGTATTGATTTTTTTTCCTTCTTAAGAACAAAAGTTCATTTTCTACAGTCATAAAGAAAACTCTGTCAGATTTACTGCAGAACTACCGCAGATGTGCATTTGCATAACTTCTGAGATTCATATATAATCAAGTATCAAGGTCTTTGATTCACTTTGTAAATACTACTACAGCTAATAAAGCACAGAGAGAGAGAGATGAATTGAGTACAGGAGTATGTTTCCTATACGCAAAACGATGAAATATAGTCTAAAGAGGCATTGACTAAACTGAGGTGCAGTCCCGGAGAGCCTGCTATGGGCCAGCCATGAAGGGTCTGTTTTCATACGACTATATTATCCTTCAGTGGTGGCCTTGGGGATCAAAATGCATGAGAAGTAAAATATCAATAAAGTACTAAATGCTACTTAAGGAACATGACAGATGTGCCATGGGAATGATAAAATTATTAATTAGTTGTTGAAATGAGTTATGGATCCAAGGAGGTCCTCCTTTGGGCATCGTGATGAAGATGGAAGTTGCGTCAGGAATTGATGACTGGATAGTAGAGAGAGAGAAGGAGCGCATGGTAGGTGGATGGGATAGAATGAACAAGAGCATAGTAAGAAAAACATAAAACGCATTTGAAAGCGAGTCGGATGCACATCTTTAAATCTCTGAGGCCTGCCGTGGCACTGTCAGCTTAAGAGGAGGATTGGTGATCTCTACATCATAAGATTTTTGGAAAACCAACTTTGTATTTAAATAAATTATACTTAGAAGAGAATCCATGGGTATGCCATGCTTAGCACTTCATCGTCGCTGCCCAGGAGACTGGGGTAAACCCACAGCATTCTGTGGAGAAAGATGAGTTTTGAACGCCATCTGATCCAACTCTCTCACTTGCAGAGAAGAAAAACTCAGGGAGCTTGTCTTATTTTGTTTTTGTTTTGTTTTGTTTTCAATCTCTTAAGTTCAGGGCACTGTTTGGCAGAAGTTTATAAAGGAGACAGTTAAAGAACTGAACTAAGTAGACATGCCCTGACGAGCAATGATGGAGAATCTACTGCAGTATATTATAACCAGAAATCACTCGTTAGCTGTCTGATGAAGAGAAGGTTACTGAGTTGCAGCAACAGCCCAGCTGATATTAAAACAAATCCTTGGACTAGACAAAATATGCCCACAAATACAGGCAGTCAGTGACAGGCATGACCCAAGGTGGAAGTGGACAGTAGACCTGCCTCTATGTTAGTGTATTTTCTTCTGCTTTAACAAAGTGCATGGGGATAGATGTTTATAAAGAAGGAACTGTCTTCTGCTCAGTGAAGACATGGTGGATGGCATCACTATGGCCCAAATATCTGTAGGTGAAGATCTTCTCATAGTAAGACAAGAAACCAGAGAGCAGGAAGGGCCAATCATACTTTATTTTTTTTTATAGCACCTCAAGTAAGAGGTCCAGGGTCCTTTGAGACTAACCCTAGTCCTTTTCCAACCTCAGGGTCTCTTGGACTGTGTAACCTTCTACTAAGGCCCCACTCTTAAAGATTTCACCACCCTTTAATGTTACCATATCAAAAACCAAACCTCTATCCAAAATGTAGCAGCTAGAGTCAGACAGAAGCTTGAGGGAATGTGAGACAGAGAGAAATATAAATGAGTACAGCTTCCAGGAAAGCAGACACCCCTTTCCATGACTGTTGCATTCCAGTTTTTAAGCACACAGCAGTGGTGTGTAAATTGCGTGCTGGAATATATTCTTTATATAGATGCTTTTGTGGGGCTTCATTGGGTGCAAAACTAGTTTAGAGGTTAGAGATGGAGCATTAGTGAAGAGTGCTTGATGCTCTAACAGAGCTCTTACCCATCAATGTGGGTTCCCAGCACCCACACTGGAGGCTTGCAACTATTACTCTAGCTCCAGAGGATCCAATACCCTCTTCTGGCCATTCTCAGTACTTGTTCTCAAGGGCACATACCCACTCAAGACAAAAACGTATACACATAATAAAAAAATAAAATAAGTCTAAAAAAAAAAAGAAAAAAGAAAAAAACTAGCTTAAAAAGGTCTCATTTAATGACGGTCATAAGGGTTGGGAGACCAGACTTGCTTGCAATGGCAGAGGGATGTTTACACTGAGTCTGAGGACATAGCAAGTTAAAGAGAGAAGATCCAAGGTAAAGAAGGTGTGACAGGGATGGGGTGGCTGAGGGAAAGGGTTGGGGAAGAAAGATGTGATATCAGAAAAGAAACGCTTAGGATCTCAAAGATGTGAAACTTTAAGATGCACCACCATGGTGTCAGATATCTCCCTATCCCATAACACCCCACAGGAAGCACTAATAAGAGATCCTTTGTGACTTGTTAGCTTTCTACTTTACATGGACTTAAGACTGAAGGTGGGGATGCTTTAATGGACACTCTGATCTAAGTTTCCACAGTCTCAGAATTAAATTGGAGGACACTGACTGTGGTTCTCTCAGAACCGTTTAAAGGCACTCTCTGAAATAAAACAACAATTGCTAGGCTAGCCCAAGAGTGGTATAATGATTGAGCACCCAGGTCTGAAATTCTGTATAACAAGGAGGGTATAATAGCTCATCTCATAAATTGCCTTTTTTAAACCTAGCAGTGCTGTGCAGTTATGGAAAGATTTGGAAGAAGCTGAGCATAGTGGCGCAGGCCTGTAGTCCCAGACCTTGGAGGGTTCAGGCACAAAGGTCTGTTCAAGCCAGCTTGTGCTACACAGTAAGTCTGAGACATATGAGACTGTGTAAAAATAAGAAGACAGGGGAGAAGTATAAATTCTTATTGTTAGGGAAAGAAACCCCTCTGAAGAGGACATCCATATAGTGAATGATTCTGAAAATATGACATTCTGGAAAAGCCAAAGTTACAGAGGCACGAAGGGCCATAGCTCAGGGATGGCTGAGAAGAAGAAGAAGAAGAAGAAGAAGAAGAAGAAGAAGAAGAAGAAGAAGAAGGAGGAGGAGGAGGAGGAGGAGGAGGA
>NC_034591.1:54092395-54095878 GCF_900095145.1 Mus pahari
AGAGAGAGAGAGAGAAAGAAAGAAAGAAAGAAAGAAAGAAAGAAAGAAAGAAAGAAAGAAAGAAAGAAAGAAAGAAAGAAAGAAAGAAAGAACACCTTGGTATTGGAATAGGGTCAGTCTCACCTTCATTACATCTGCAAAGACCCTTTTCCAAATAATAATACATTTTTAAGGTGGACGACTAGAGTTTCAATATTCTGTCTCTCTCTGTCTCACTCTCTTCAACCTAACTAGGACAAGTAAGCAGAGACAGAGGGGAGGGATTGTAAAGCATCTCTCTTCTTTCTATTTGTTCTATGCTCTGAAAAAATAGAATTTATTGATCAAAAGTTTAAAAAGCTAAATAAAAAAAAAAGTGACCCACTACATCATATAGGATAGATCCAATAAGTGGTCCTTGAGGGACCCTGCCCTTAGTTCCTTCAGTGTCCTTGGAGGTTTAATCTTACTAATTCTAAGATAGTTGGGGCAATGTCCACACATCCTGGGAACTTCCTCTTCTCCTGTCTACTCATAATTTGATTTCAGATGGTTTGGAATTCAAGGGGCACAGTTCTCTACAAAGGTCCCATCTGCTAATAAGTGAATGCTAGGGTGGAAACCCTACCCAGGACCTTTTCCTGCTTTAACACATTTATACATGTGTGTGGGGGTGCAGCATGTGCAAACACACATGCATCTAAGAGCCTGTGCTTGCCACAGATCCAGATCCATATAAAAAGCACACTCAGATTTATTCTTTTGAAAGATTTTTGGGAAATATCTACGGTAAGGCCATATGCCCAGAGAGGAAAATAACAACAGCTTTATGAATGTAAAACAAAATACCAAATTTCTTGGGATCAGGGAGATGTTCAGTTGGTAAGATGCACAGCACACAAGCATAAGGACCCGAATTCAGATCCCAGCACCTGTGCAAGATCCCGGGACTGTATGTGTAATCCCATCTGGAGGGATGGCAGCAGGGTCCCTGGGGCTTGAGGGTCAGCTAGTATGAACTGGGTGAGATTCAACTGGTGAGATTCAGTTTCAGTGTGAGACCCTGTCTCAAAAAGCAGGTAGAAAGTGATAGAAAAACTGTCCACAAAGACCTACAAAGAAGAGCAGGTCCCCATGGGACAGTTCTTCCAAAGCACTGAACTTCATGTGTTTTATTCTTTTGTGTGTGTGTGGGGGGGGGGTCAGGTTTTTATTTATTTATTTACTTACTTACTTACTTATTTGAGACAGGGTCTCTTTATGTAGCTATGGCTGACCTGAAACTCAGAGAAATCTCTCTGCCTCTGCCTACAAAGTGCTGGAACTAAAGACATGAACCACCCCACCTAGCACATGTACTTTATTCTTTAGATATAAATTTTAGCTGTTCAACTGATAGGTTATGAAGATTAATAGATGTTTAAAAACATGATTTTGAAAACTGGAAATAACAACTGATTGTCCCTGAGTTGAATCTCAGGCTGTAACAGAGCAGGAATCTGAAAGCACTGAGGAAGGCGTTTGTTTGTTTCGCTGTGGTATGATTCTAAAGTATATCATTGTTAATGAACAAATGTCTTTTGCTTTTTTTAATTAAAAAATGAATATCACTATGTAGCCTACACACACACACACACACACACACACACACTACAAAAAGAACAATTTCTTGGTTAAAAGATACTAATCAGAAATTAAGCTCAAGTTTTTAAGGAAAATAATCAAATAGGATTTACTGGATGCAGATACACTTTCATTCCCAATCTTGAGAAGGAGATGGAGAAGAAACAAAGTCAGACAGAGGCAGGAGGAGCTCTATGAGTTTCAAGCCAGCTGGGTGGAGCAGGTGGGGGGAGGGGGAGAACAGAAAGAACACAAATGAAGAGGAAGAGGGGGAGGGGAGGAGGAAGCACACACTAACTTCGCCCTACACCCTTTAGAAGTGCAGGAAGAGGAAAGGGAAGCTCTGGAGACCCTGAGGTGCTGGCAAGCCAGGGAGGGAAGGACTCTGGTCCTGTCCTGCCTCACACCTGGACCATGAGCTCTGTAGAATCTTTAGCCAAGGAAACAGCAGTGTGACCACACCTTCTGAAACCTGCAGCACCAAATTACTCCTTATTCACAGAGCAGGCCAGCTTTCAAGAAAACCCAACGCCAGAAACCTTAACAGAAAGACCAATACAGCCTTGGGTGAAGATAGATCTGTCTTTGCAAAGACTGTTTATTTCCTAACTAAAGGAATCCCCTCAGAGTTCTCCGAACAGTGTGATGGTAACCCTTGCCCCACATTTAGATTTCCCTAGTTTGTCAGGAATGGCTGTCTGTCGCCTACATATATACCTCCTTTAGCTTGCTTTTTCCTCTTGTGCTCTGTCTAACTTGTGACACCTAAGAGCGTCATGGTTGCTAATACTCTCTGCCTGGACATTTTCGCATGCTGCTTGCTTTGAGTTAATTCCTAACCAATTTTATTGAAAAGTGTTCAGCACCGGCTGGGGGAAGGAGAGGAAATGAGGCACTACTATCTGGGGACATGTGTGCCGCTTTAAGTCAGAGAGTCACTTAGAATTCTATCCAGACATGGCTTCTCCTACACAGGAATAGTGTGATATAAGGGTGTCTTGCTTTAAGACCAGCCAAGAGTCATTTTCATAAATGCACCTCTCTGTTGCCATAACACATACACACACACATACAAACAAACACATACATATACACAAACACATATACATGCAAACATAACAAGCATACACAAATACACACATAAACAAGCATATACAAATACACACACACATAAGCACAGATGCACAGACATATGTACACATTTATACAAACACACATAAACACAGTACACACACACAGCAACCAAAAGTCATACTGCAGAATGCACACATGTGTTTTCTTTCCACCAGATTTTCACAGGACATAGTCCACAAGGGCACTGGTTTAGAGTTGCATGAAGAAATACATTTTTTGTGGTCCCCTATTCCCCCAGGTAACATACACAGTCTATACCCAAATCATAAGTAGCTTTTCTATGGTTAAGAAAGAAAGCTGGCTTCCAAGTAAGTAGTAAAAGGTAGGGAGTAGGAGGGCAGATTGAAGAAAGAATTTGCATGGGGGCAAGCAAGCAGGGATGTTCTGCCACTTTAAGTACTGTCAGCTTCTGTTCTGTTTACCTGTACTGCTGTTTCTACAAACCAATACCTTCCTGGTCTTCTCAGGGCTCAGGGCACCTTGTTCGCTGTTCTATGGCCCTTCCAAGATGCAGGTATAAGCATAGCTCTGGGGCTGCCAAGCAGCAAATGGCTGTTGAGGTTCGATAGGCAGGAGCACTAACCACCTCCGAGGGGGCTTCCCCAGTATTGACACATTGAAAAGCAAGAACAGTTTGCTCACGGGCAGAGGTCTTCCTCCCATAACTATTTCTCTAGCTATAAGAGGTGGTTTTACGCAACAAAACTATATATATATATATATATATATATATATATATATATATAT